>NC_136261.1:48038504-48506004 GCF_964187855.1 Myxine glutinosa
AACTTTTCCACCTTGTCAGGAGGAAAGGACACAGAGTCCAGGAGCAGCTGGGTACAACTGGGTACGGTGGGTACAGAGAGGGATGGGTTTGGCACACAAGATTTAGAGGCAAACACAGAGTTGAGGCATTCAGCTTTTTCACGCGCAGAGTCAGCCGTGTGGCCGTTTGAGGTGAGGGAGGGGATGGAGGGGGAACAAACACCAGAAACGGATTTGACCAGACGCCACCAGGATTTGGAAGAGGGAGACAGATAAGAGAGTTCTGGCCTGAGACGGAGAGATATTGTTTCCTGGCTCTCCTGAGGGTGGACACACACTTGTTTCGGGCTTTGTGAAAGGAAATGAGATTTCCTTCCGTTGGATTTGCTTTCCAGGAGACGAAAGCAAGTTGTTTCTGGGCAATAGCCTCACCACAAGATTCCGTGTACCATGGACAGGAGGAAGGGTATGACAACTGAAGGCGAGATGGGATAAATCTGTGCATGAGAGAGAGCAGTTTACTTTGGAAGAATTCCCAGGATGAGTTGATGTCAGAGGCGGTAGAGATGGGAGACCAGTCCAGATGATTGATGGCTGCTTGAAGGCCGTGCCAGTTGGCCTGAGTGAAATGCCAGACTCGTCAACGCTGAGGAGGCTCTCTGAGAATGGTCAGAGAGATGTCCACTTTAACAAGCACATGATCAGATGAGCCGATTGGAGCAGAAGAAGAGCAGCAGACATTTTCAGGGAAGTTAGTCATAACCAAGTCCAGAAGAGAATATGCTCCGTTGATTGAGATCTGGGTCGGGAAATTGTCAGATTGTGTCAGTCCCAGTGAGTCACAGAAGTCCTTTGCTGAAGATCCATGGCTGGTGAGAGAGGTACCCACACCCAGCCAACTGGCATGGTGACAATTGAAATCACCACATATGAGGAAGAGAGAGTTGGGATCGGTAGATAGAAGTTGGTCCATGTTATCAGACAGCGAGATGTAGATGGAGTCATCACTGTTTGGTGGACGGTACAACACACATATGAACAAAAGATGGGAGCGAAGGGGAAGCCGTAGCCAAAGGTATTCCTGGGGGTGAGGTGGAGAGAGGGCAGTGCAGGGCGAGTGAGGAAGAGAGTTTTTTTATAAAGATAGGAACCCCCCCTCCAGGACGAGGCTCAGGTCTATCATACCGGAGGAGGGAGTAACCTGGGAGAGATACCAAGGAATCAGAGACATCATGAAGGAGGAAAGTTTCTGTAAAGCAGATCACGTCTGGTTCGTCAGAAACAACCTGTATGGAGAGATCAGTCAAGTTTGAGCGAAGGCCCCGGATGTTTGAGGTCCATACTGTTAAAGAAGAGGAAGGGGGAGCATCGGATACAGAACAGGGGGGGGGGGGGGAGCGGTAGGGTATGATGTGGAAGAGGAGGAAGAGGTAGGGAGAGCTGTTGAAGGTGTGTTTCTTGCATGCACAGCTCGTTTCAAATCCCCCGACAACATCTCGATGGGATTTAGATCCGGGCTTTGACTTGGCCATTCCAGAACCCTCCATTTCTTTCTTTTCAGCCATTCCTTGGTGGATTTACTGGTATGTTTAGGGTCATTGTCATGTTGCAAGGTCCACCTTCGGTTGAGCTTCAACTTTCCGACACATGGCATCATATTATGCTCAAGCACCCTCTGGCACAATGAAGAATTCATTGTGGATTATATGATGGTGAGCTGCCCAGGCCCTGATGCAGGAAAGCTTCCCCAAACCATAATATTTCCACCACCATGCTTTACAGTTGGTATCAGGTTCTTGTGGTCAAATGCTGTCTTTGGTTTTCGCCAAACATGTATTCTGGTACTGTGGCCAAATAGCTCAATCTTTGACTCATCTGTCAAGAGCACATTGTTCCAGAAGTGCTGGTCTTTGCCGAGGTGTTCATTGGCAAACTTTAGTCTTGCTCTGATGTTCTTTCTGGACAGCAAAGTTTTCCTCCTCCCATGTCGATCAAATTGGTGCAGCCTCTTTCTAATGGTAGACTCGTGCACTTTGACATCAACAGTGGCCAGAGCAACCTGTAGGTCCTGTGATTACATTCTGGGGTTCTTAGAGACTTCTTTCAGCATCTTGCGGTCTGTTCTCGGGCTGAACTTGCTGGGGCGGCCTGGCCTGAACAAGTTGGCAGTTGTTTGGAATCTTCTCCACTTGTAGATGATCTTCCGGACAGTCGAAAGATTGATTTCAAATTGTTTGGAGATCTTTTTAAATCCCTTCCCAGACTCGTAGGCATCTATAACCTTCTTTCTGAAGGCCTCAGAGAGCTCTTTTGATCTGGGCATGGTGGCGCCGCACACTTCAACAACAAAGAGCAAACCAAACGAAATGTCTGATGTTTAAATAAGACAGGTTCCTCCAAGATCCTCTCTAACGATGTTCTAATCATTCGCACCTGAGCTGGTGCACCCGATTCTAATTTTAGGTATTTGAAGTAGTGATAAATGTAGGGGTGTACTTACTTTTTCCACATGCGAAATTTGCATTTATGTTTATTTAAATTATACAATAGACTACAAAATGTAAATGTTTCATGGTATTTGTTATGTTATATCACCTTTATCTATCAATATTGTTGAAATGAAGATCAAATAGCTGTATGTTGAAATATGTTGAAAGTCAAAATTTTACATGGGGTGTACTTACTTTTTCACATGACTGTACATTGTCACTTTACTTGCACTTTAACCTACATGATAAGTGTGCTCTATGGCTCCCTCTCTCATCTCAACATAGAAGAGAAACACAGGGAAACTTTACAAACAGAAACAAGGACACGAAAAGGCAACGTTAAAGAGTCTCACCAAGACTCAATGTCTGGTGTTCTCTCGTGGAGACACGCATCATTGGTCCTTTCATTTTTTGCAAGAAGCAATACTCAGTGGTGAACGTTACTTTGCAAAGTTGTAGAATAATTTTGTTCCCAAACTAGGCCGATTAAATCTTTCACATATCACTTTGTATCAGCAAGAATATGCTCCCTGTCGCTGAGTTTTGAATGTGTGATGGCCCTTGAATGATCTCTTCCCAGACAAGTGGATCGGTCGACGTAGACCAATTGCTTGGCTTCGTCATTCGCCTGACCCGTCCCCCCATTGGACTACATTTTATAAAGCTACTTAAAACTGTTGTTTACTCATCCAATCCACATTCTTTGGATGGACTTAGGGCTACGATCGCAAAAGAAACTCGTGAAATTACTCAGCAACAAAGGGAGAATGTTTTCAACAAGTTAGAAAATGGGATTGGACGATGTATTACGAAAGATGGAAGTTATGTTGATACCTAAACTTTGGAACTGCATCGAGTAAAAACTTTCTGAATTATGCTTTCATGTACCATTTATAATTCGTTTCTATCATGTGTCCATCAAAAGTTACAAAAGTTCAAAGTTGCAAAAGGACTTTATGGACACCCTGCTATATCACTGATGATATCTGTGCCTGTCCAACTGTTCTCATCCATAGTCCTCCTGCCCCAACCCACCATCCTCCCTACCAGCGAATTTAAGTCAATAAACTGATACACTGAATTAATGTGGTAAAGTGGTGTTGAGGTAGCACAAGTATGATGGCCCAAATGGCCTCTTCCTGTGTCAAAGTTCATTGTGTCTCAAAAGATGTTCTTAAGATTACTAACATCTGGAGCAGTAAGGGGTAGTGAACTCAAACCAGGTGTTTAGAGAAGAATGGTTGTATCACCTAAGGAGGATTTAACAGTTGTTCCAGGAATATTAGTCATTGCCAGAGTTTGATGGTCGTGATCTGGAGGCATTTTTTGTCCAATTCCATAATGTGTAAAAAGTTTGTAGTTGGTCAAAATAGAGAGTATTGCCCATTGGGAGCATTGTGTGGTCTTGTATTTAAAATTTAAAATTTCATGTAGGTGGAAAATTTGGAGAAACGATGAAGCCTAAAAGTGAGTAACTGTAAGCTCATCTTACTATAATTCACCAAATGTCCGTCAGTCCGTCCGTTCCCAGGTACCGCAAAAACGGCTGAACCGATCGCAACGATATTTTGGGTGGGTAATCCTGGGACCCCCTGGAGTAAAGTAGGCCGTATTGTTTTTCCAATTTCAGCTTTGGTCTCCAGCATTTTCAGGTTTGGACTCCCGCCTAACGTTATTGTCCCGGGTACCGCAGAAACGGCTGCACCGATCGCAACGATACACCTCCATGCCCGTGGGATTCCCACGGGTGACCCCACTAGTAAGGTTAAAGCAAGCAAAGCAGTTTCAGAACCAGCACACACACTCACCTCTCCACTGTCTAGTCTGGGTTTGAATCCAGCCCCAGCTATAAACTGTCATCCTGTTGTTTCACAGGCACGCTGATTCATCCGTGCGTGTGCCGTCTCTCGGATGGAGGTTAAACGGGCGTCCCATCTGCCGACATTAGTTAGTGGACGTTAAAGATCCCAGGATGTCCAGGAAGAGTAGGTGAGCTATCGCCGGCAGCACGGCCAAATTAGAAATTCCTGCCATAACCAGCAGCGCGCGTTGCATCAGAGGCACAGCCACACTCTCAGCCAATGATGCAACCCGGCGTTGCCCCGCAGCCTGGTGCTGTGTACGAACGAAGAAGAACAACTGGTACACAAAAATCCAACAAGAAGTAAGGCTAGCATACCCAGGACATCCTGAAAGAATATGGCAGAAGCTGGTATTGGAGTGGTTTGATGCTCTTCCTGATCAAAAAACTGTGTGTCACGAATGCCATCGTGGCTCTTCTGCCTGAGCCCACTGTGCTTCTCTGTATGTTGCTGATGCACCACAGCACCTCGACTGTGATACAGGCTGATAATATTTAACACTGCAGCCTTGCAAGCTGCAGTGGTAAAAACCAGACATTTTCCCCGTCCATCTTACCCTCACCCCCACCGACATGCTGTTTCCGGGCCTCACTCCTCGTGCTCTCCTGCTTTCCGCACCCTTACAACAGCAGGCCTGTCGTATCGTATGCTTTTTCTCCTTCCAAATTATCCTCCCACATTCTATTTTATTTCTTCCCCACTTGTCCTTTAGCTACCCCTGCTGTACCACAGCATTGTAAGTACCGGTAGTTGCTTTTCTTACTATTCGAGATCTTTTTTCCACATGCTTATAATAATAGCTTATTTATTTATAATGAAAGATGTGTTACTCATTTGCTTTCATGGTGGAATAAGGCATAAATTAAACCATTTGGGAAGTTAAGACAACAGGTATCAGTAGAAGAACGCGATTCTTTTTTTGCAAATTATTAGCAGGAGTACCCGGCTTTGCGGGGGATGGGGCAGGGGGTGCGGGGGGGGGGGTGTGGGGGAGGGGTGCAGGGGGGAGGAAGGCAGGAGAGGAAGGGGTGAGGAAGGGAGTGGAATGGGGGAGAGGAGGGCAAGGTGAGGGGAGAGAGAGGAATGATATACTACATATAGATCTTTTTTGGGGGGTGGGGGAGGGGGTGGCTTTGACAGGCCCCTCTGTATTGGGGGAGGGGGGAAGGGAAGGAGGAAACATTTGCCCGTGTAAAGAGTGCTTTAACCTCAGTGTTGCCCAGGTAAAAAAGGAAATTGTAATACCCGCTGCCATCATCACCAGGTGGCACTACATGGTACACATTTACATGGAGAACTTACACCTCTCTCCCAGTCCCCCACACTCCCACATGAGAGAACACCTGACAAAAGCCACATAGCCTATGTTACCCCCCAGCCAAAGTTGTATTTGTTCCCCAAGTAAAGTATATAAGCGTTTATGGCTGGAGTACCCGGCGTTGCTCAAGCGAAAAAGAAACATGAACATATTTGAAATGTGGGCAAATATAATCTATCTATAATTCCAGTAATCTCTGTGTGTTTGTTTGTACGTTTGTACGTTTGTACGTTTGTTTGTCTGTGACCGCTGTTTCTCGACAACCACGGGTCCGATATACTTTAAACTTGCCAGGTATATTGCTGGGGACCCGAGGATGTGCCTTTTCAAGGTTTCATATTAATCGGACAATTACTTACCGAGCTATGTCCAAAAAACGATTCAACCAATCAGAGAGCAGCGAGCTATCGCGTGTGCCGAACGTGGCGGACACACTCTGCCTCGGATGGCACATTTGAGAGCGTATTCATTTATTTCACGTTTGCAAACTATGTTGGCGCTATGTTGGCGTTAAACTATGTTTTAAAACTAATAAAAACCATTTCATGTAAATAGAGGGGGGGGGGGGGGGGATTGTCACTGTACTCGCACGAGCAGATGGCGGAAGTGCCTGACCGCCAAGTGAAGTCCGAGCAACTCGCGGTCGAAGGTACTGTAACGGCGTTCGGGCGGGCGAAGCTGCCGGCTAAAGAACGCCAGCGGTTGCCAAGCTCCGTTTTAAAACTAATTAAAACCCCGGGGGGATTGTCACTGTACTCGCAAGCCGTTCACCGTTCGCTTTGGCGTTGCGAATGGACCAAAACATTTCATGGACGAAACCATTTCATGTAAAGCGTTCGCCGTTCGCTTTGGCGTTGCGAATGGACCAAAACATTTCATGGACCAAACCATTTCATGTAAATAGAGGGGGGGGGATATAATTTTAGATATAGATATAGTACGGGCATGCCCTAGTGGGAAAGCAATTACATCTAAATCAGAATCCATCAAAAATGTCAAATAATCATTTCACCTTTTCGTTGAATTGTATGCTGCTGAATGTGCTGTTGATCACGTTTCTGAGTTAAGTATGATGACGTTCAGGAAGAAGAAGAAGCCTTACCACCAACTTTGACCGCTTCCGCAATTGTTTGATTAATTTGTGTTCAAATGTCTGGGAATTGTTTTGTATTTATTTATGCGAATGTGTACTTGTATATAACTGTCATTAATCAAAAGGGCTTCGGCACTAGAGAGCGGGGTTTAAAAAAAAAAATCCAAAAAAAGGAACATTTTTTTTTTCAAAACAATGAAATGATTATTTGATTACTTTATTTTTTTTGTCTAAAACACTCCCAATTAGTCACTGATGAACCTCTGAAAGTATGACGAAGATCTGTTCAGCCATCTATGAGAAAAATGGCAACACATAGACAAACGGCTCTTATAAAGTGGATAAATATAAAGTGGATTGTTAGCTCTTTCACGAGCCTCGATTCAGTATACAAAAAAAAAAAATATATATATATATATATAGGGGCAATACTGTTGGCGCTCACCTGGTAGAATAAACAGTATACTGCACTGACTAAAGGTATTTTAAACCAATTTCAATGGTTGCTAGAAGACAGTGCAGCAAGTGGAATCACACAAACATAATCATACAACTTTAAACAAACATAGAAGAAAATACCCATTTAGGGGGGCACCAACCCCGCCCCCCACCCCCCCAGACCACCAAAGGGGCAGATTGTTTTAATGCCGTGAACAAAATTTGGTACATCACAGGTTGTGACGGTTGTGCTAAAGTTTCATCGAAATTGTGTGTGTACTTTCGGTGAAAAAAGCAAATTCCTATTTTGGGGGGTCAAACCTGGATCCACTTTGACCCCAGGTAAAACCCCTTCGACACCGATTATTTTAATGCCGTGAACAAACTTTAGTCACAACACAACAAATATAATTTGTGCTAGGTTTGGTCACAATCCCTTCAGCGGTTTCGGAGAAGAAGTTGCAAGTGTTTACGGATGGACTGACGGACGGACGGACGACGCGCAATCGCATAAGCTCCCCGGAACTTCGTTCCAGGTGAGCTAAAAATGTGGGATGGCTCACTCTGAAAAAAAGCTCATATATAAGGAGGATGTGAAGGAGAGGGCATGGATAAAAAGAGCTAAGTTAGGACATATAGGCAGTAGGGGCATAGGGATTTAAAATCAATGAAGGAATGAGATGGAACAGTACTTCATAGAGACGTATAACAGCAGGATGTCGTAAGGTTTCCATGGCAGAAATCTCACGTGGCAGCAACCGTCTGCTCTTTGGGTCCAGACAATTTTTGTTGATGATCTTTACGGCCACCTTCTCTGTGTTGAAGCAAAAGGAATGCTGTAAGAGTAGTGCATGTTTAATGAAGAAAAACAAGATATTCATCAGACAAATCTGTATCTATCCTGGGATGAAAGATATTATTCTACAAAGAGAAATCCATCAGCACTGATCAAAAATATTAATGGACCAATCAAAACTCACCTTGGGTGATCAGATGAACACCGAAACGAACTTGCGAGAAGTTACCACTCCCAATCTCTCCACGAAGCTGGTAGAAACCCAATCTTCGTCCAAATGCCACCTCCTTTATCACAGTTTCGTCTTCACGTGCCTCTCGCAACCTCTGCTCAAAAATTGTAGCGCTCTCGCCACCCTCCTTTGCTGCAGCCACAGTGTCTTCAACAATCGTTTCTATGCCAACAGGCTTTTCTTCCACCAATGCCATCGCAGCTGGTTCATCCGATACGGTCTCATCAGAAACCGATAACTTCTCATGTTCTGTAGATGCTGGTTCCCTGAAGTCTGACTCCTTGGATAAAGCTGTTGTGCTATTAGTCC
This sequence comes from Myxine glutinosa, assembly GCF_964187855.1. Lineage (NCBI taxonomy): Eukaryota > Metazoa > Chordata > Myxini > Myxiniformes > Myxinidae > Myxine > Myxine glutinosa. The sequence goes on from NC_136261.1 coordinate 48,047,021, forward strand.
GAATGTCACTGTCACGACAGTTGTTACCAAGATCAGGGCAAGAACAGTCACCATCCATGGCAGGAAGAGCAGCTATCATGATGAACAGAATGGTGAAGCAAAATTATATGATAATTGCTAAGACTTGACAGTGGTATTGAAGAGTAGTTATTGAAATAAATATCGAACATTTGATAGACTGAGCAAGGCTATTTGAACAGGAACAGCATTCAGTGCATTGAGAGCAGCATGGCGGAGTACAAAAAAGATACAACACCAAGATGATCAAGAAACTAAGGGCAGTGATGGTGCAGAGATTATGGGATGGTGGGTGTGATTGGGTTGTTGCAGCCATTTTGTTCATACTTCCATGGAACCGGTAACCTCTGCTCCGTTTGCCAGGCTGTTCCTCTCTGCAAAGTCGCTTCATTGTGAGACTAGTCCAACTCCTCAGCTTCCACATCCGCGAGGCCATATTGGCACCTTCCTTCTCACGTTGCCGCATCCGTGTACCTTCACCAAATCCATGCTTCACTGCCACAGAGAAAGGCTGATGCAAGGTTGACTGCACAGGATTTGTTTTGCAAGGAGCAAACAACTAATCGAAACAGGACAAAAAAGATTAGCCCCAATTAGGCATTTTTGCATACATTTTCACCAAGAAGAAAGAAGAGTACTTTACTGGATATTAGCCATTAGTGGAAGTAAGTTTTAACTTGCCATGGTGTCATGGTATAATGCAATCGTAAATGGTTGCCTCCATCACATAATTATTCAACAAATTCCGTCACTCTGCATTGGTGAGTCGAATCGATTTCAACCTATAGAGCAGAAAAGGCAGAGGCTGGAATGAGGGTGAAATGTGCAACTTTGGCACCTTTACATATGGATTTTAAAAAACTCCATTAATCAACTAGAATGAAGATAGAGGAATTACACTCTCATTATATTGTTGCGGTTTTGAGTTTGTACAATAAAGGTTAATTTCCCCCTCATAGTTTAGTCACACTACAACACGTAGCGGCGCGATAGTTCAGTTATTTCTTAGTAAATGTAAGCATAGTCCTTTTCCAGCGTTAGTTTTGCATTGAGTAGAAAAATGAGAGTTATGTTTCCCTCCAATGCTTTATGCCGCCTCAATACTTTGGCTTTGGCGCGAAATGCCACGAGGTAGGCCTGGACACGTCGATCAAGGGCGAAAGGAAGGCGGAGAAGGAGTGACGGTAAGCACGAGCCGCCAATTAGGGCTCGAAGGGAGTAGCTTAGCACTGCGTCAAAAGGCGTGGTTAGAACATTCGAGCGAGCTAAGGGGGTTGGGCAATATAACCCGTTGCGCGAAGCCCCCCACCTCAGTGCTGAGGGATGTGCACTGAACCAAAGAGAAGAGAAAGAGGGTTCAAGAGTTGAGAGAGTTCAAAGAGAGAGAGAAGACGCGCATGAACCAAGTTATAAGGCGCTCTTACAAGTTAAACGCTCGGTTGAACTTGAGGCAGAACCCCTATTGAGTTACGTGAGAGAAAGCGCGCCGTTGATTAATAGCGCTGTGAGAAACTGCCTGGCTGCTCTGCCCTGCCCTTTGTTCGAGAGACGCGCTGCAAGGATCCCTCCCGCCGCCTGCTTGCCTTCATCGAGGGACGTGCTGTGACCGGGAAGAGCCACGCCGGGCGAAGCCGTTCCTGGACGACCAAGTCGGCGCGTTCAACGCGTGAACATCATCCTTTCTTAATTTCCCCCTGTGAGTGTGATCGGGCCCGTGTCTGGGTATAAGTTAAGACTGTTTAAGTTCTGCTCTGTGTCTCTTCGACTTGTACATAGTAGTGTAAATAATTATTAAACCTGTGTTCTTCCTTTTATTCGACCGTCTCGTCCCTTCCATCTATTGACTAAGCGTGGTACGAATAAAACCGCTCGAATCGGGTTCCAATACCAGAGATCTGCACGGACCACGTGGTACGCCATCCGCTCGGACGTACTCAAATTACGCGGGGCTCGTGCGAGGCTTGATCCCCGCTTCCGCGGCAGCGTAGGTATTTAGGTACGTGCGAGAATTGTCCCGGAAACCTACCCTGCGTCTGCCCAGGAGGGGTGATTGAAGTCTCTCGGTTGCGACGACCCAAAAAGAACAAGGGGCTTAATCTCCCCTTGGTAAGGGCAGGAGGGTCGCGCGAAAACCGTAACATTTCGTGTAAGGAGGGGGATTTGGAACCCTGGGAAATATTTTGGACACCAAATTGTACATATTGGCCGTAACAGTTGGTGTCCGGGAGTGGGATTGGACCGGGTGTGCGCTTCACGCACTCGAAATTACGAGCAGACGAAATTTAGTTTAAAAGCCAAATTGATATTCGTACCATGGCTAGCCAAGGCGATCAAATGCCGGTGGCGGTAGAAATAGAGGAAGAATTAATGACCCAGGACCCACAGGAGGAGTTGTTAGACGAAGGGAAAACTGATGAGGGGGCGGCAGCTGGCGAAGAAAATGGCGGCGCCTCGCACGTGGCGGTGGCAGCCGGGCCCACTGTGTGGACCAGGCTCGACATTGGGTTATACCTGGCCCAAATAATGAAAAAATTGGATACCCAAAAGGACGATATGAAGGACGAAATGCGGGGACTAAAGAATGACATGAATAAAATAAATGGGAAAATGGACACCCAGAGAAGCAAAGCAAGGTGTAACATGGAAAAGTTCGAAAGCAAAATGGGTGGTCAATTGAAGGAAATGGGGGACAAATCCACCCGGGAATTCGAAAAATTTAGGGTGGCGTCGAAGAAGGACATGAAAAAGGCAGGGGAGGACATAAGGCGCGGGTTAAGCGAGGAGGTCGCAATGGGGCGCGACGAGGTGAAGCGATGTGAGGAACACGTGGGGTGCGAGCTTGAGCGAGGCACAGCCAAGTTGACTGGGGGTCTAGAGGAATCGACGCGGGGTGTAGAAAAACCGCCGATCGCCGAATTGGACAAATAAATTTGATGGGCGCCGGCCATCGTCAAAGAAAAATAAATAATTGGGGCCGAAGAGACGGTAGAATCGGGGAGCAAATCACGGGAGGTAGAAATGGAATCCACGCAAAGTTTGTATTCACACCGTGATGCCGTGCTTACTAACGAAATTAAATGTTTGCAGGTGCAGCCGGGGAAGGAGGCCCCCGAGGTGAGTAGAAATAATGGCGCGAATGTGTTTGGCGCGAAAGGGTTTTTGGCGCGCTTGGGACAGAGACGAAACCCGGGCGGTCGCGGAAGGTCCATTGTGCGGTGTACGAGGGCGACTGGTGCGCGGTACGAGAGAGAGTGTGCGCCGTGTGAGAGAGAAAAGTGTGCGCCAGAGTGTGCGATGATTGGGTGTGTAACAGAGGAGTGCACACCCAGGGGTGTTACGGAGTATGTAACAAAAAGGTGTGTGCCAGGGTGTGCAATGATTGGGTGTGTAACAGGAGAGTGCACACCCGTGGGTGTTACAGACTGTGTGCGGGAAGAGTGTGCAACGGAGTTTGTGAAAGGTGTGAGTGCGACCAGGAGTGCAGGTGCGAGTACGGTGTGTGAGGGAGAATGCACACCAGAGAATGTGGAAGGAGAGTGTGCGATAACCGAGTGTGTTACAGAGTGTGAGGGAGAATGCACACCAGACTAGGTGTGAGAAAAGTGTGTAACGGGATGTGCGAAAGGCGTGAGTGCGCCTAGGAGTTCAGTAACAGAGTGTGTGGGAGGCGTGGGGACACCTGGGTGTGCGAGTGCGGAGTGGGTCGCGAGTGGTGAGAACGCGGCTCAAGCATCGACACCGACCGGGGTAGCGTTTAGCGGGACGAGTAGCGGACGCGAGCCCCTGGTGAGTTGTGTGCTGCAGGGACCGGCAGGGATCGGTGCCGCGGCGGTTTCACCAGGACCGACGTGCACGATTCGTGCCGGCCCCAGCACTGTATGGTTGGTGCCGTGCCGTGGCGGCAAAGGCAATCGGCGAGGTTCAAGGGGAGGTAGGAGATTTCGGAGCCGCGCACCTTGGCAGGTGCGGTGCTCCGACCGGGGTCAGTTGGGTCACCGTGCGTGGGACCGTGAGGCCCCGCGCAGGGATGGGGCCGTGCACCTTGGCCCAATGGCCCATCCATACCTCCTCCGCTGGATCGAAAATGCCGGACGGACACCCCATACAGGAGACTAACCACCCGAATGGATCGCTCGGCCTTTCGAGGTCGAGCCATGACAATATACATCCACATGGAGAGGCTCAAGTGTAGCGGACGGATGGGAGTAGTGTACCCTACGTGGGGGAATGGTGATGTCACCATTCCTCACACGGCCAGGGCCCATGAGCATTAGTTTAGGGGGATGGCAGTGATAGGCACATGGAGGTGCCAGCAATGGTTACCTCCATGGGGCACCGAAGCTAGCCGAGGGAGGACTAGGATAATGGTAGAGACCTAGAAGACTGTAGGGACATGAGATTTAAGTAGTGACACTGTACCTATAGTGGGGACGTAGAGAGGTTAGATGGTTGATAATGCCGAGGGAGTGCATAGATTAAAGGGACAATGGGGAAGCACGAGTATGAGGGGAAGTAGTCAGATAGATGATGCTGTGTGTGTGAGGAATTGTGATGAGACAAGTGGAATTGTGTTTGAGGTGTGCGAGACAAAAGGTGTATGAGATAAATGGTGTGCGAATAAATGGTGTGGAATGCTTGGTGTGGGAATAAAAGGTGTGGAATGCGTGGTGCGAAGGATTGAATGGGGGAAGAGTGGAACCCATTCGCGAAAGCCCGGGGTGGGTAGTGTAAAGCCAGGTAGAGGGCTTAGGCTAAATTTGTATGGATATTGACACCTGTGGTGCAGGTAGTGGCAAAGTAGTACTTTGGAGGGTGCGTAAGACTGTGGAATGGCTGCGCGTGTGGTTCAATTTGTGCGTATGGTTATTGGGGCACTCCGCACTGGTAGTTTGTCGGCCAGGTGACGCCGCAGGTAGGCTCTGGGAGCCAGTTAGAGTAGTGTTGAGTGGGGCCTGAGGATCCAAAGGAAGGACCCGGGTTGCCCAATGCCAAAGTGGGCATCAGGGGGTAAAGTGCCAGGAGGGCCTTCCCCAGTTTAAGTAGTCGCAGGAGCAGGTAAGCTCGGGTGGCGGCTTCAGTGGCGGAGGTGCGCAGGTAGGTAGACCTGCTAGTGGAGCCACACGACCCAGCCCCGAAATTGTGCAAGGGCACAGAGTGAAAATTTGTGGGAGTGAGACCCAAATTTCAAGGGCACCACAGGGTGGACAATGAGAATTCGGGTTTTGAGAACCACATAGTTTAAAGCGGCCGATTGGCAGGGTATGATGCCGGGTAAGTTAAAAGTAAAATGTCAGTAGTGTAATTAGGAAGAGAAATCCCTTCGCATAATCGACAGCCAGTCACCGAGGACGAAGCTCCACACCGAGGCTCTGTAAGCTGATTTGAGTTGTAAGACACATCACGACGTAAGTGTGACATTGTGTTTGTTCCATTCCTTCCTTCCTGGGAGGGATTGGGAGACGAATTCGGAAGTAGAGGGGGATATGGGAGACAGGACGTAGAGACGGATTATAAATACAAGGAGGGCTCGGGTAGTGTAAGCCGACGGTGGGGGGTACGGACGGCTAGGGACGGGTCTGCTCTGCTCGCTCTTCCGTGCCCCTCGCGCTGCATTACCTTGTTTTGCTGTGTGCCGTTGTGTCCTTTCCGCTTTGCTGGTCGTGCTTTGTCTCTCCCCCAACCCCAGGACCATTTTGGAGGTGGAACTGTGCAGCACCAGCGACCTGTGCAGCACCCCTGCTGCACTTTGCTACATCTGTGCAGCCGAACAGCGCAGCACTCTGCTGCCATATCCTTTTGTGTAACTTTGCTGCACCTGTGCAGCAATTTGCTGCCACAAACTCTTTGCTGCACCACACACTATGGACCACAAGTCTTGTGGCCTTACACCTCTGCTGTGCAGCACCTTTCTGCAGCATCACCTTGCATCTTCGGACCACTTGTTTTGAGTGGCATTAATGTCACGCAGTCGGACCACATGAGGTTGGCCCTGCTTGGCAAAGAAATACAATAAACGCATTTGTTGTGCATTTTTATTATGGTATGCTAGGGATAAGAAGATTTGTAAGGTAGATAGCCCTGAAGATCAGGAATGGCCTGTATGCTGGTCCGGGGGCTAGCCGGGTTGATAGGCACACAGAAGAAGCAAGAAGCAAGCAGCAAGTGTTGTGAATTTTTGAGTGTGTTTTGTGTGTTTGCTGTGCTTTCTCTCCCCTCCAATCTTCTCTTCAAAAAGGACAGGTCCTGGGTCATAGGAATGTAAATAAATGAAGTTTTTTTGTGCTTGTAAATATAAAATTCTGCCCACCGGCTATGTGTTTAGTTTCACAAATTCCGGATTCGGTTAGTTGTGGGCATGTTCTGTTAGATAGCTACTCAACGCAATAGGGGGGGACATATTTAGTGTTTTAAAACTGTCGCACCCACGGGTTAGAGTAAATGTTAGGGGGAACCACACCTAGATGTCACATGTAAAAGTAAGGTTAATTTTGCATATCATTCTCAAAACCGGTCGTTCCATTTTGTTGGGTTCGACTCGGGGACGAGTCTGACGAGGGAGAGGGGTAGTGCTGCGGTTTTGAGTTTGTACAATAAAGGTTAATTTCCCCCTCATAGTTTAGTCACACTACAACACGTAGCCTCGCGATAGTTCAGTTATTTCTTAGTAAATGTAAGCATAGTCCTTTTCCTGTGTTAGTTTTGCGCTGAGTAGAAAAATGAGAGTTAGGTTTCCCTCAAATGCTTTATGCCGCCTCGATACTTTGGCTTTGGCGCGAAATGCCACGAGGTAGGCCTGGACACGTCGATCAAGGGCGAAGGAAGGAGTGTCGGTAAGCACGAGCCGCCATTCAGGGCTCGAAGGGAGTGGCTTAGCACTACGTCAAAAGGCGTGGTTAGAACATTCGAGCGAGCTAAGGGGGCTGGCAATATAACCTGTTGCGTGAAGCCCCCCACCTCAGTTCTGAGGGAGATGCACTGAACCAAAGAGAAGAGAAAGAGGGTTCAAGAGTTGAGAGAGTTCAAAGAGAGAGAGAGAAGATGCGCATGAACCACGTTATAAGGCGCTCTTACAAGTTAAACGCTCGGTTGAGCTTGAGGCAGAACTCCTATTGAGTTACGTGAGAGAAAGTGCGCCATTGATTAATAGCGCTGTGAGAAACCGCCTGCCTGCTCTGCCCTTTGTTCGAGAGACGCGCTGCAAGGATCCCCCCCGCCGCCTGCTTGCCTTCATCGAGGGACATGCTGTGACCGGGGAGAGCCACGCCGGGCGAAGCCCTTCCTGGACGACCAAGTCGGCGCATTCAACGCGTGAACATCATCCTTCCTTCATTTCCCCCTGTGAGTGTGATCGGGCCCGTGTCTGGGTTAAAGTTAAGCCTGTTTAAGTTCTGCCCTGTGTCTCTACGACTTGTACACAGTAGTGTAAATAATTATTAAACCTGTGTTCTTCCTTTTATTCGACCGTCTCGTCTCGTCCCTTCCAGTAAGTCTCGTCCCTTCCATCTATTGACTAAGCGTGGTACGAATAAAACCGCTCGAATCGGATTCCAATACCAGAGATCTGCACGGACCACATGGTACGCCATCCGCTCGGACGTACTCATATTATGCGTGGCTCGTGCGTGGCTTGATCCCCGCTTCCGCGGTGGCGTAGGTATTTAGGTACGTGCGAGAATTGTCCCGGAACCCTACCCTGCGTCTGCCCGGGAAGGGCGATTCAAGTCTCTCGGTTGCGACGACCCAAAAAGAACAAGGGGCTTAATCTCCCCTTGGTAAGGGCAGGAGGGTCGCGCAAAAACCATAACAATAAATTCAACATGATGTCTGTCATCCACGTCCACCCTCCCCAGACTCCACAGAATCCTGCCTCTGTTTTACCATCATTGGATTGTTACGTTCGCGCGTTTAAGTTCAACCCTCGAGAATATCCTTCGATCTCATATTTGTATATTATATACACGTGTACAAAATACATATACATTAGGGTGGTCCACAGATATATGTAATATTTAATACTATTATAAGTCCGTGCTCCACAAGGCTGCCCTTGTTCCTATGTTTATAAAGATCATATGAACCAAATATGAGGTCAATTAGAACTTATTTAGAGGTTGCTCAAAAGATAACATTTTTAATTTATCCTGTTTTTTTCAGATGGCAGAAACTCGCAGCTCTTCTACAGTTTGGCTGCTGGGCAAGTCTGAAAAGGAAATAATATGTGGGGGACTACTAACCAAAGGACACACATTGCAGAAAATGGTGTACCATCACATACAAGAACACCATACAGTTCGTGAAAGTGCCAAACTTAGTGTACAAGCTGTGTATTGTGTGCATACTCGGAGAATGTGTGTGCATTCTCCAAGTGTGTGCATACTGGGAGAAAGCACGAATTCCAATGCAGAGTAGATTCCTGTGAGCGCCAACTTTTGAAGTTGTATGATGCCTACAAACTGGTAAAGAAAAATAGAACCAAGACATTCGAAAACTATAGAGTGAAGGAGCAGATGTTCAAAGATGATCTTCAATCCCTCTTCGATATCTCACCAAATGATGCGCTTAAGAAAATGACGAATGAAGAAGACAAAGCATTCCTTATCATGCAGCGTGAGGATCCCTCAAGTTCACGTATGGGATCTGTGGACAACACTCTGGCAGTGAAGGAGAACAGAAAGCGTATCAGGCTTGAGAATGAAGATAAAAGAAAGAAGAAACATGCTGCTGATACTCTAACAGCAATGCAATCTGTTTAAATCAACATCGGCTGTGGTTGATGATGATGATGAGTTTGAGATTGAAAGCTCCGATTCAGGGGACAATGAATTCAAACTCCAAAGTCCATCTTCTGGCAAACAGGCGAAAAAGGCTCCCATCAAGGTGATCACTCCAGCAATAGCGGCAACTCTGGACAGAGTAAATCTCTCAGATTGGCGTGCTATGTTTGTGGCCAGTGCTTTTGCACAATCTCTTGGTCATACCATTGAAGACAAGTGCAAGCCAACAATCTATCTATAATTCCAGTAATCTCTGTGTGTTTGTTTGTTTGTACGTTTGTACGTTTGTTTGTTTGTCTGTGACCGCTGTTTCTCGACAACCACGGGTCCGATATACTTTAAACTTGCCAGGTATATTGCTGGGGACCCGAGGATGTGCCTTTTCAAGGTTTGAAATTAATCGGACAAGTACTTACCGAGCTATGGCGATTTAGCCGTTCGCCGTTCGCTTTGGCGTTGCGAATGGACCAAACCATTGCATGTAAATAGAGGGGGGGGTTCTGTGGTCGTTGCGAATGGACCAAACCATTCATGTAAATAGAGGGGGGGGGGGGGGTTCTGTGGTCGTTACTGCCACGTGGTTTCAAAGTTTTTTTTTGTTGTTGTTGTTTGCATGCATGTTTTTTTGCACCCACGTACGGGCACGCCCTAGGATGTTTACACACACACACCCCTACACAAATTTTTTTTTTTTTTTTTTTTTTGGCAAGGAACGGGCACCCACGTACGGGCACGTCCTAGCTTATATATAGTACGGGCATGCCCTAGTAATAAATAATTTGAGTAATTGAAAATAGATAATTATCTATGAATTGATGTATGATGCTAAAAATTCTGTATCTTATTATTCATTAAAATTTGTCAACATTTTGAGCAACCTCTAAATAATGTCCAATCAAGCTAAAATTTTCACCACAAACTACTTTCTTCAATATGAATAGGGGCAGGCTTGTGGAGAAATGAAAATCCAATCTTCAAATTTTTTGACCACCCTAATACACATGTACATAATATATGTACAAACACGTGTACATACAGTCGTGGCCAAAAATATTGGCACCCTTGCACTTTTTTCAAAGAATTCACCACTTCAGGAGGAAGGTTTCAAAGAATAGAAAATTGATGAAATTAAAAAATGTTTTGGTATCCACACATGTATTTCTTTAGTTTGCAGTGGAACAAAACAAAAAAAGGTGAAAAAAATACTAAATCATAGCTTATTCCACACAAAAATCCTAAAATGGCCCAGACAATATTATTGGTACCTTTTAGAAGTTGTTGGAAATAATTGGATTTCAAGCAGGTGATTCTCCTTTACTTTGGAATTGAACTCACCTGTGGTGAGTGGTAGGTGCCTGCAAGATAAACTAGAGCTTCCAGGGAAGCAGAACTCAACTGAACTGACTAGACAACTTTAAAGTAGGTCAGTTGTCTGTACCAGATTTGACTTAAGATAGCAACCTACCTGGTGTGGTAAGAGTCTCACACACCAAGTTTGATCAAAATCCATAAATATTTGTGGACGTTAAAGTCTTAACGTCGTTTCGGAGCTGAAAACAATATGGCGGCCTATGACAGCCATTTTGTGACGGATCGGGTTGGAATGCAATAGCAACCTACCTTGTGTGGTAAGGGTTAAACATTCTAAGTTTGATCAAAATCCATAAATATTTGTGGACGTTAAAGTCTTAACGTCGTTTTGATGACCAAAAACAAAATGGTCGCCTAGGTCCGCCATTTTTCAACGGATCGGGCTGAAATGTAATACCAACCTGGTCCTTGGGGTAAGGATGCTGCATCTCAAGTTTGATCAGAATCGGTTGATATTTGTGGACACTGGAGTGTTAACGTCGAAAGGTTAACGGCCGACAGACGACGACGACGACGACGGACGCCGGAGGGTTCAGTATGTGATGAACTCAACTGGACTACCGTCCAGTTAAAAATCACTCACTCAACCAGTTTGAATGGAGTAAAGGAGTCATTCCACTGTTTTGTGTCACTATGTGTACCACAATGAGCATGGAGAAAAGAGAGAAAACAAGAAAATTGTCTGAGGAGGTCAGACACAACAATTGTAGCCAAACATGGACAAACTCAAGACTAAAAGTCCATCTCTAGAGACCTTGATGTTCCTGTGCACACCATATACAATGTTATCAGGAGGTTTAAGGCCCATGGCACTGTAGCCAACCTTCCTAGGCGTGGCCACAAGAGAAAACTTGATCTTAGATTGCAGTGAAGGATTGTTTGAATGGTGGAGAAAACACCTCGATCAACTGCCAAACAGATTCACGCTGACCTTCAGACACAACGTACGACAGTTGAGTTTCAACTCGCACCATCTGTTCACCACCTCAATGAAAGGAGACCGAGGAGGACCCCACTGCTGCCGAGAGAGAGACGTAAGAAAGCCCGACTGGAGTTTGCCAAAATACACCTGAACAAGCCAAAATCCTCCTGGGAGAATGTCCTTTTGTTTTTTTTTGTATACAAGATCGAGGCTCATGTGAGAACTAACATAAAGCATATGATAAAGGGAGCGGGAGACAAGATGGGGAGAGAGAGAGAAGCACACAAGTGCAATAGTAGAGAACAGGGACATCAGGAGATCTGTGGGAGGGAGAGGGCTAGGGGGAGGGGACATGTGAAGGGAGGAGGGTGGGAGAGGTATAAAACACATGGACACTGCTAGGACTTCCAGGAAAGAAGTCGGTATTTCAAAAAAGTGGATCTGGGGTGAATTAACGGGGGTAGAAAAGATCAAGGTTTTGGATGGGGGAAGATAAGAGATGATGGTGAACAGCTGTTTTAAAGACCTGGAGGGAGGAGTGGGATTGAAGAGAGTGAGGGAGTTTGTTCCAGAGGTGGGAGAAAAGAGGAATGAAAAAGTGAAGGTGAATAGAGAGTCTTGATTTTGGCAGTTTACCCATAAGAGGGTTGCAGGCAGATCTTGTGCGACCTGTAGGAATATTTGGGGGACAGAGCACAGACAGAGCTGGGAGAGCAAGGCCGGAGAGGAGTTGGTAGAATACATAAAGACCACCAAACTGCCTGTGGTGAGTGAGTGAAACGCCCTCGGAGTTATCTTCATCGCAGGAGATTCCAATGATTCTGAAAGCTTTGGTTTCAACAGCGTGAAGCCGAGCTGGGTGTGAGGCAGGAGCACCAGCCCAGAGGGGGGGGGGGGGGGGGGAACAGTATTCCATTGAGCTGTCGATGAAAGCCTTGCATGTGGTGAGGAGCTCAGGTGTGCCAAGGAAGGACTTCGCACGACGGAGGATGCCCAGTCGGCGACTGGCTTTGGAGGCCAGCTTGGAAATGTGTTTTTCCCAGGAAAGATCATGGCAGATAGTGAGATCCATGAGCTTGAGTGACAGAACTTCTTGGAGAGGATTGTTGAGAAAGTAGATGGGAGGGTTGTCCAGACGGTCTTTTCGGAGAGACATAGTAGAAGTGTGAGATTTGTCAGGATTGAAAGACATGTTCCACTTGTTTGACCAGACTGTGATTTTGTCCAGGTCTGCAGAGAGTGAGGAGGTTGCAGACTGCCGATCTGAGGGATGAGGTATGGAGCGGCAGAGAGTGGAGTCATCAGCAAAGAGATAGAGAGGGTTTTCCAGAGAGTCGGAGAGATCATTTATGAAGACCAGAAAAAGCACAGGGCCCAGAACACTGCCTTGGGGAACTCCAGCCTGAACAGAAAGGGGAGATTAGAGAAATACATTCAGGGCCACACGTTGACTACAACCAGAGAGGAATTCCGCAAGCCATGCATGGAGATTTCCATGGATACCATAGGAGGAGAGTTTGGAGAGTAGAGCGGGGTGCCAGACCGTATCGAAGGCATGCGATATGTCAAGGGAGACAGCTCTGATTTCCTGTTTGGCATTAAGGACCTCCATCCATTGTTTGAGACAGCAGAAGCAGCATGTCCAGAGTAGAATGACCTGGTCTGAATCCAAATTGATAATCAGAGATGAAGCCATTGCAGAAGAGGAAGGATTTGTCAGAAGTGATGATTGATTCCATGACTTTGCTGATTATTGGGAGCAGGCTGATTGGTCTGTAGTTGCAAGGGTCTGTTTTTGCACATTTTTTGTGTAAAGTGGTAATGTTTGCTGATTTCCAAGCAGATGGCAGATGACCTTGAGCAAGAGAGACGGTGAAGAGAACGGAGAGAGGGTGAGATGGAGCGACAGAGCAGGATTTCAGGACCCGTGGGCTGATGCCGTCTGGTCCAGTTGCAGAATCAGAGTTGAGGTTTGCCAAAAACTTTTCCACCTTGTCAGGAGAGAAGCACACAGAGTCCAGGTGCAACTGGGTTCGACTGGGTAAGGTGGGTACAGAGAGAGATTGGTTCGGGACACAAGATTTTGAGGCAAACACAGAGTTGAGGCATTCAGCTTTTTCACGTGCGGTGTCAACTGTGTAGCCGTTTGAGGTAAGGGAGAGGATGGCAGGGGAACAAAAAGCAGAAATAGATTTGACCAGATGCCACCAGGATTTGGAGGAAGGAGACAGGTTTTAGAGTTTAGTCTTGAGGAAAAAAAAGAAGAAAAAAAAAAGAGTGGTGGAGATATGGAGAGTGGAGATATATTGTTTCCTGCCTCTCCTGAGGGTAGACACACACTTGTTCCGAGCTTTGTGAAAGGAACTGAGATTACCTTCAGTTGCATTAGCCTTCCATGAGGTGAAGGCAAGTTGCTTCATGGCAACTGCCTCACCACAAGCTTCAGTGTAACATGGATGGGAGGAAGAGTATGACAACTGAAGACGAGATGGGATAAATCTGTGCATGAGAGAGAGCAGTTTACTTTGGAAGAATTCCCAGAAAGAGTTGATGTCAGAGGCAGTGGAGATGGGAGACCAGTCCAGATGATTGATGGCTGCTTGAAGACCGTGACAGTCAGCCTGAGTGAAATGCCAGACTCGTCGGCGCTGAGGAGGCTATCTCAGAATGGCCAGAGAGATGTCCACTTTAACAAGAAAAACCAAATCTGTCCTGTGGACAGATGAAACCAAATTAGTTCGGAACAAATTAGTTGCAAAAAACAAAATTAAGCCTTCAAAGAAAAGAACACCTTCCCTCCAGTCAAACATTGAGGAGGTTCAGTGATGTTTTGGGGTTGCTGTGCTCCTCAGGCACTGGGTGCCTTGAACATGTGCATGGCATCATGAAATCAGGAGATTACCAAGGCATTTGGATTGCAATGTTCAACCCAGTGTCAGAAATCTTGGTCTCCATAAAAGGTCATGGGTCTTCAGCAGGACAATGACCCCAAACACACTTCAAAAAGCACCCAGGAATGGTTCAAGACAAAACGCTGGACTGTTCTGAAGTGGCCAGCAATGAGTCCAGATCTAAATCCCATTGAACACCTGTGGGGAGATCTGAAAAGAGCAGTTGGGAGAAGGCACCCTTCAAATCTGGGAGAACTGGAGAAGTTTGCACAAGAAGAGTGGGCCAAACTGCCAGTAGAGAGGTGTAGGAAGCTCATTCATGGCTATAAGAAGTGCTTGACTGCAGTTATTTTGTCCAAAGGCTGTGCTACCAAGTATTAAGTCCAGGGTATCAATAATTTTGTCAATGGCATTTCTTTTTACTTTTCGGATTTCAAAGGATATTGTTACGGACCGCGGATAAGATGTTGCGCTTGCCGAGCGGATGGCACCGCGGCCAAACAGTTACCCCGACTAACCCGATTCCCGAACGTTGGCCGGATCGCGCCACAGATATTCAATAGGGAAAAGACAAAGGCGACACGGATGTGAAGAAGAAGAAGAAGAAAACCAAAAGGTTGGAAATACCACTAAATTTATTCCTATTATATACACGCTCAAAGTAACCAAGGAAGAAGGAAAGATAATAAAATAATGTACAGAAGATATTAGCGACACAGTGAAAATCGCTAGCTTACCTACAGTCTTAATTAACCCAGGGACAAGACACACAAAACAAACTCACGTACACAAAAGGATGGAAAGGCAGGAGGTGGATGGCTGGAGGGAGAGGAAGGTCCAACGGGTCCTGCAGCACGATCGGCGCGTTTCGCAGCCGCCGTTCCTTCGCGGCCCTGCTCAAAACTGCCGTCCAGGCCCCAAGCTGCTGTTGTTGCTGCTGTGGCTGTTGCTGCTGCGGCTGTGTGGACGTCGCGTGCTCTTTTCAGGACTCGTCTCTCTCGTCTTGTCAAAGCTCATCTGGTCCAACCACTCAACTCAACAACTTGCACGTCTCCCTGTCCAACTACTACTCGGTTCTTGCGCGCGTGCTTTTATAGCGCCTCAGGCGATCAAGCCGCCGGCCTTCAGGACACGCCCATCGGTCAGCTCGCCTCGGCCCTGATTGGTCGGCATGGCCCTCTGGCTCCGCCCTTGATGACGATGGGCGGGCACGCCCTTCTTCCCCGAGCTGAGCACATGTTCAATGGCGGCTTTGGGGCGAAATCAGCAACCCACCGCTGTAACAAACCTGGCAAACTGCCCAGTGCGGTTGGCAATGGAGACTTGGAGGGGATGTAGCTGGAAATGGAGATTTTGGGAATGGGAATGAAAGCGAATCTATCTTGTTTCACTTGGTGCAATGGAGTGTCATCTTAATGGAAGACAAGGCCTTACCCTACAACAACAACAACATGCATTTTAAGGCCATGTTCCCTGCTAGAGCGGGGGTTAGCCTTGCGGTCCCCATGACAATCTTCTCCATTTTGCCCTATTTTCTGCATCTCTCCATGTTAACCCCCTTGCCCGCATTTCTTCTTCCACCATCTTTAGCCAAGTCTTTCTCGGTCTTCCCCGTCCTCTACTTCCTTCTACATTAACTTCCATCACTCTTCTCAACCAGTCACTTTCATCCTTCCTCAATACATGACCAAACCATCTCAACCTGTTCCTCTTCACAGCATCAATCACAGGCAATATTCCCATCACCTTTCGCAATTCATCATTTGTCTTCCTCTCTCTCAACGATACTCCGCACATCCATCGAACCATTCGCATTTCCACCCTTTCCAGCCTTCGTTGCTGCTCTACGTTCATTACCCATGTCTCGCTCCCATAAATCATAACACTTCTCACACATGCAGCATACACCTTTCCCTTCAGCTTCAGCGACACTCTCCTCCTCATCAGCACGCCACTCAGTTCCCGAAACTTCTTCCATGCACATCTCACTCGAGCAACCGTTGCCGAGTCTGATCCACCTTCTCCATTCAGCATGTCTCCGAGGTAGCAAAATGTTTTCACACCTTCCAGCTTCACGCCGTCTCCAAGATCCAACTCAACATTTCCTCCATCTGCAGCTCCCTCTGTGCACACCTTACATTTGAATGTAGCTGCCACACTGGTTAATGACCCTCTCAGACCACTACATTTTTGATGAACCCACACAGCACACATTGTACATTGAATGGAGTTCACCCCGACACACTTCCTACACACAGCACACGGCCACTTCCCAGTTCTTTCCACCTCACCACATGCTTTACCACTTGCCATCACCTTTGTCTTTCCGATATTCACCTTCAGACCTTTTGTCTCCATACATTCCTTCCACTTGTTAATCTTTTCCTTCAGTCCATCCATACTTTCCGCAATCAACACCAGATCATCTGCATACAACAACTCCCACGGTAAACCCTCCTTTACGGTCTGAGCCAGCACCTCCATCACAGCTACAAATAGTAGTGGACTTAGTACCGACCCCTGATGCACTCCCACCTTCACCTCAAACTCACCACTGTTCCCGTCCTTCGTCCTTACAGCTGTGCGTGCTCTTTTGTACATTGCCATCACTACTCTGATCAACCATTCCTCCACTCCTAACTTCCTCAATGCCCATGTCAATACTTTGCGTGGAACCCTATCGAATGCTTTCTCCAGATCAACAAACCCAAAAAACAACTTCTTCCTCTTATCCATGTACTTCTCCTGCAACTGCCTCACAAGGAAAAGCACATCTGTCGTTCCTCTTCCTGGCATAAATCCAAACTGCATTTCGTCGATCTTCACTTTCTTCCTTATCCTCCTCTCCAATACCCTTTCCAATACCTTCATTCCATGCTCCAATAACTTTATCGCTCGGTACGAGCCACACTCCAGAGGGTCACCTTTCCCCTTGTATAGAGGGACGAGGGTACTCAGTTCCCAATCCACTGGAATGCGGCCTTCTTTCACCACCAAATTACAGATTTCTGTCATTCTCTTCACACCCCAACTTCCTGCTGCCTTCAACATATCTCCCACAACTCCCGTCGGCCCTCCCGCTTTTCCACTCTTCATTGCTTTTATCGCTTCCTCAACTTCCTTCTCAGTTATCTTCTCTGCCAGTCCTAAAACTGGGTTACTCTCTATGTTGCCATCCCATTCATTCTCTGTATTCAACAGCATTTCCATATATCTTTTCCATCTTCCTTTAATTCCATCTGGGTCGACAACGATTTGTCCCACTTCATCCTTCAAGCAACTCACCCCCATCACATCACACCTCTCTTTCGCTATCTGCTTTGCAATCCTGAATACTGCTTTCTGACCCTCTTCCGAATCCAAGCGTTCTCCGAACATTTTCCTTCATGCCTCCTGCGCCTTTGCTACCTCTTTCTTTGCAGCCTTCCTGGCTGCCTTATAACTTTCATGCTCTGCTGTTTCTGCTCCCATACCCTTCGCCTTCTGCCACTCTTTGAACTTCTTCCTCTTCTCGTCAATCCTCTTTCCAACCTCAACATCCCACCACCATGTTTCCGAGTGCCTCGGTGGTCCTTTTGTCCATCCACATACCTCACCAACGGCTCCCAACAGACTAGCTTTCATTGACATCCAACCACTTTCAAGCTCAACCACATCATCCTCTACCCTACTCAGCCTCTCTTTTAATGCCTCCCTTACTGTCACCTCTTTCAACCTCCACACCTTCATTCTCGGTTGGTACTTCACCCGCCGAGCTCTCCTCGCACCCTTCACCCTTATGTCGCAGACAACCAAGTGGTGCTGTGAAACAGCCTCCTCCCCCGGGATCACCTTTGTGTCCCGGAGGTGCCCCCTATCTCGCCGACGCACCATCAGGTAGTCAACGGTTGTCGTCGACCCACCTGACATGTATGTAACAAGCTTATTGTCCTCTTTCTGGAACTGAGTATTACAAATCAACAAATCAGCTCCATCAGCAAACTCCAAAATCCTTTCACCTTCTCCATTTCTCACACCATATCTGTAACCCCCATGAACTCCCTCAAAACCATCCATACTCCTTCCCACATGTCCATTCAGGTCTCCTCCCACCACAACAACTTCCTCATCTTTCACGTTTTCCATCAGCTTCTCTATCGCACACCAGAACTTGTCCTTCTCTTCATCGCTTCGACCAACCTGCGGAGCATATCCCGAGATGACGTTCACCAAGAGCTTTCCAATCATCATTTTCACCATCATCAACCTATCACTCACTCTAGTCACACTCACCACACTGTCTACAAACTCCTCAGAAAACAGGACACCAACACCATTCACGCCCTCCGGGCACCCTTGCCACACAAACTTGTATTTCTGTCCCTGCCTACCCTTCACCATTCTCACACCACTTCCCTTCCATCTCGTCTCTTGCACACAACATATGTCCACTCTTCTTCTGACCAATACTTCCACCACTTCTCCTGATCTCCCTGTCATTGTCCCCACATTCCATGTCCCAAACCTCAGAAACCGATCTCCACTTCGGGCTGCACCCTGCCCATATGTACTTGTGATTGTCATGGTTCTCTTTTTGAGGCAATGTTTTTATGGCCGGATGCCCTTCCTGACGCCAACCCTCTTAGTCGTCTCTTACGACACGCAGGGATACGGTGTACCTATTCTGACCAGGGTACACACTGGGAAACGTTTAAAACATGTAAATTCTGGGGGTGGGGGGGGGGGGAGGCGTCAGCATCACAGCTGCGGTTTAAACATATTCCAACAATATCCAAACAGAACGATGAAAAAAAAAACAATCCGGGAAAAGTCTCCAAGCGAGAACGTCGATTTGAGAAAGAAGGAGCAGAGGCGGAAGAAAACGAGATACAGGGGGCGGGGCACAAGCCGAGACGAGGAGGAGAGCGAACAAGCACGTGTCCGGGAGGAGAGAAAGAATCAATATATAATTCTTTGTCTCAGGAGGTGAGGTGAGGGGGAGAAAATAAAATAAAAGAAACAAGCAATACAGCGAAGGAAATAACCCAAACCGACAAAACACCGACGGGGGGAGGGAAGCCCCAAGTCACCAGGCCACGCACGAGGTACGACTCAGAAAACGATTAACTACACACAAGTTTGCACGAACCACAAACCAACACCAACTAGAAACACACAATAACACGTACACAGCAAAATAACCAGTGGAAATTTGACAAAGACAAGAATGGGAAAACACTCAAACTTCGATGCCGTGGAGAGCTCGAAGCACGCCTCACTCGCCCGAGGAACCGGAAGTCTTACCCTAATACACATAATAAAGATATAACTATCAACAAAGGGGGAAATCTATGATTGGCTGACGTGATTGTTTATGACCTAATTATGGGACGCCCTTTGACCTTTATACATAACTGGAGTAAGGAGGGTCCAGAATAAAGCAATAATAATAAAAAACACAATAAAAAACACAATCCTCATATCCACAACAATATATTAAGTTCTGAATCAAAAAAAAATGTTCTGTAATATTAACAGTGAAATAAAGAATTGTGGAGACAAAATACTTTTGTCAATTTCAACTTATTTTTCAGGAAAATTGTGAGTTATTTGAAAAAAGTGTAAGAGTGCCAATATATTTGGCCACAATTATGTATATATATATATAAACAAAACACAAATATATACATATATATATATACAGTATATATAAGTTCAAAACACACCTGGTCACAAGTGTGCCGCACTGACCGGGTCCTCAGTCGAGGTCCTCAGCGTCATCCCGTTTCGGCCCTTCAACCTCGATACGGTCAGCTAAGGTGGGCCAGCAGGGGCACATACACATCCACACATGCAGCAACTACACCTGGATGCGTACATACCCCCACCCCCAGCCAGTGCGAATGCAGACTACAATAACAAAATCGCCTCCACATCCAGAATCCACAGCACCAAACAAACATGGTGGAACACTCAAACACCCACCTTTATACTTCCCTTTGTCCCATACGTGGCCATTTCACTCTCCTCCTCACATACTTTCCCTGCTGAAGTACAACCCCAGGACAGACAACACTGTGGCTTGCTACTTGCTTGCTGTTTCTCCTGGCCGACTTACGTGTCCCCTATGCATTTACATATATATACATTTACATGTATACACATTTACATATATATACATATATACACATTTACATGTATATACATTTACATATATATACATTTACATATATATACATTTACATATATATACATTTACATATATATACATTTACATATATATATTTACATATATATACATTTACATATATATACATTTACATGTATATGCATTCACATATATATATACATTTACATGTGTATGCATTTACATATATACACATTTACATATATACACATTTACATGTATATACATTTACATATATATACATTTACATGTATATGCATTTACATGTATATGCATTTACATGTATATACATTTACATGTACAGTATATACATTTATATGTATATGCATTTACATATATACATTAACATACATTTGCATATATATATACATTTACATATATATACATTTACATACATTTACATATATATACATTTACATGTATATACATTTACATGTACAGTATATACATTTACATGTACAGTATATACATTTACATGTACATACATTTATATATATATATATACATTTACATATATATATATATACATTTACATATATATACATATACATTTACATGTATATACATTTACATATATATACATTTACATATATATATACATTTACATATATATATACATTTACATATATATACATATACATTTACATGTATATACATTTACATATATATACATTTACATGTATATACATTTACATGTATATACATTTACATATATATACATATATATATATATATACATATACATTTACATGTATATACATTTACATGTATATGCATTTACATGGATATACATTTACATGTACAGTATATACATTTACATGTATATACATTTACATGTACAGTATATACATTTACATGTATATACATTTACATATATATACATATATACACATTTACATGTATATACATTTACATATATATACATTTACATATATATACATTTACATGTATATACATTTACATGTATATGCATTTACATGGATATACATTTACATGTACAGTATATACATTTACATGTATATACATTTACATATATATACATTTACATACATTTACATATGTACATTTACATACATTTACATATATATATACATTTACATGTATATGCATTTACATGTATATACATTTACATGTACAGTATGTACATTTACATGTATATACATTTACAGTATATACATTTACATGTATATACATTTACATATATATATATATATATTTACATATATATATATCCTCTTGACTTACAAAGTCATGACTCTTGACTTGAAAATCCTCCTCTTGACCTACAAAGCCCTTCATAACCTGGCCCCATCCTACCTGGCTGACCTCTCCAGACACACTCCCACCCGCAACCTCCGCTCTGCTGGTACCAACCTCCTGACCCCCCCCCCCCCCCCCCATCCGGACCAAATTCAGATCCTGGGGGGACAGGGCCTTCTCCATCGCTGCTCCCACCCTCTGGAACGCACTACCTCACACCATCAGAGACTCCTCCTCACTCACCACATTCAAAACATCACTAAAGACCCACCTGTTCAACACTGCATTCAACATTCAACCCACAGCATTTAACCCCTGACTATCACTTCTCCTTCTCCCTCCTTTTGCTTTAAATATTTCCCTATTGATTCTTGTCTTTTTGCAATTGTTGTTTTCATGTTTTGTTATGCATTATGTTTTCCACTCTGTCAAAGCGCCTTTGGGCTTCATGAAAAGCACTATATAAAATAAATGAATTATTATTATTATTATTATATACATTTACATATATATACATTTACACATATATATATATACATATATATATATATATATACATTTACATGTATATACATTTACATATATATACATTGACATATATATGCATTTACATGTATACACATACGTTTACATACATTTAAAAACATACATAGAGCTACATATAAATGATAGTCACTCGGCCATAGAGCGGAAGGACGTTATAAGATTCTCAACAATTATATACTTTCGTGACATTTTATTGCATGTTACTTAATGAGGTGCTCAATTAATCAATTATTGTTAAAGCGACTGTTATATAATTCCTATCGATCCTTTTGGGGTTTTTTCTTACCTTGATCCGCAACTGGAGCGCTCTCAAGTCGAAATATGAAGCTTCGACATGCACCACGTGACACGGCGCCGCGCGTTTCATGGAGACGAAGTCACGTGCCCATGATGCACATCGTGGATGTTTTGACCACGTGGTAGCGCAGGTCGAGTGCCGGAAGTGAGGGGGCGTGGTCGCGGGAATGAACGGCGCAGGTGTACCGAGCGTTGTAAAGCAATAATCCGAGTGAAAATTCAAAAATAAATTGAGCCAAATGTGATTCGGGTTATGGCATCAAATTAAGGTTTCTTCCGTAATCATGAATGGCATCCTGTGCGCAAAGGCTAATTGGGTTACTTATTAAATTTAGTTTTTCATTTCCAATTTATTAGTCTGGTTAAGGTCATCATAGCTTCAATGGACTTCACGTGCTGCCCAGCGCGTCTGCTCTTGGGAACCATCTATCTATTACGTACGTAAGGCGAATAAATTGAATTTAAAAAAATGAAGAGATACCAAGCACACAAGGGTGGGGGAGGATGGGAGAAGAGGGGTGAGGAGGTGCGTCAACGATTCCGCCATACTTGCGTACGTAATACATAGATAGTGCTTGGTTCCACTGGCATGATGCAGCGTAAGAGACAGGGTTTGCTGCTTTTTCAACATAAATTGCTTTCGTGGTCCTGTCTTCAGAGTCTGCTCTTCTCCTCTCAATGCAGGAGCTTCTTCAGAATGGAAACAGTAGCCCCAGACTGGAGAGGAAACGCCATTTTCTTCAACCAGGAACCAGTCACGACCTTTCCAGGTACTACCAACTGAGAAATTTACAGTTAAGATTGTTTAATTTACATGTCAGTGGTTTGCAATGCTGAATAAATGTCGAACTCTGGTGTCTTTGTTTTCTCATCCGTCCAACCTCGTTTCAAAGGTCTAATTCTTGCCCATTCAATTCCAATGGGAGTGTAAAAACTCGGATGTAATATGTGAACCTACATCCAATAACCCAGACAACCAGTGTTTCTGGGCCGGACCTTCAGGAGGAAGGTTGGCATTTTTGGCCATGCAAATTGGCCAATACCAGGCTGTGTTTGTTGTGCCACCTGGTGAGGTTCCGCAGTGGGAAAGGAGGAGAGGCAATGGAACTCCCACTGTGATTTCTGAATGCCAATAAAGAACAGGATTGGAATTCAAAAGCTGTTGTTTTCACGACCCAAGCACCATGAGGAAGGACGTAGAAGTGGGGCAAAAGGCCTGTTTATAGTACAGTGTTAGGGTCGAAGCGGACTCCGACTGGCCAAAATGGCCAATGAGGCAATCTGAGACGGCACACAAGGGTTTATGCCTTTTGTGCACATGATCGAGGCTCGTTGAAGTGCTCGAGCACAATGGAAGGGAACAAAATGGAAAGGGGCAACACCAACAGCATAGTAGAAGACTCTCTGCTCACCTTCACTCTTTCATTCCACTTTTCTCCCGCCTCTGGAACAAACTCCAATCACTCTCTCCAATCCCACTCCTCCCTCCAGGTCTTTAAAACAGCTGTTCACCACCATCTCTTATCTTCGCCCATCCAAAACCTTGATCTTTTCTACCCCCGCTAATTCACCCCAGATCCACTTTTTTGAAATACCGACTTCATTCCTGGAAGTTCTAGCAGTGTCCATGTGTTTTGTATTACCTCTTCCCCCCCCCCCCCCCCTTCCCATGCCTCCTCCCCCCTTCCCATGCCTCCTCCCCCAAGCCCTCTCCCTCCCACAGATCTCCCGATGTCCCTGCTCTCCATCTTGTTCTCCCGCTCCCTTTATCATATGTTTTATGTGTCAGTTTGTCTTTTTGTGATCAATGTTAGCTTCCACACGCTCCTACACGAGATTAAGGGATGGGGAGAAGGGCACATGGTGGTGAACAAGCTGTACACAAGCTGAAACACAGCAAGAAGAGGAAGAGCAATGTGGGTATGAAACATAAAATAACAAACAAACTGCTAACGAACAAACAAAAATAGGAACAAGACACATAAACAAACCAAGACCAAGACACAAACAAACAGACACATAAAACACACAAGGGGAGCGGTAGACAATATGGGGAGAGGGGGGGGGAAGCACACAAACACAACATTTGAGAGTTGGGACATCGGGAGATCTGTGGGAGGGAGAGGGCTTGGGGGGAGAAGGCACGGGAAGGGGGTGGGGGGGGGGGGGGGGAGAAGTATAAAACACATGGACACTATACCCTTTCCTTCTTATCATCAATTACCTTCCCCCCTACTACCTTCATCATTTATAGATGGCCCTTTCACATGCAAATCTTAATTTTTCAATCAGCACTTTATTTTTATGAATCATGGAAGTGATAAAACAACCTTCAAATGCTTCTGTTCTTCATTCAAACATAATGGCTTTCTCTAGGCACTTAATTTCAGACTGTATTTGAACTTCCGAGGAATATTAATAGGTTTGAAAGCAAAACATATTACACCACAGAGTCCACGTATTGTTCTTATTGGTGCTGCTTAGAAAACTGCTCATGCCTTTCTGCATGGCAGGGGATGAAGATGCTAATTCTTCTCACGAATGCATATTGGACCAAGATGCAATTACAAACTCAGCCCGCTGGTTCCATCACTACTGGAGCCTGGTGGTGCTGAGTGCCTCTGCATATTAGGGCTGCATTTTGGAATTTGGCCAGAATACTGACAACCCAATGGGTACTTTGCATGCTGTGCAGCGGAGGGAATTGAGTTGGACACCCGGTGTACATGGCCCCTAAAATGACAAAAATGATCTCATTGCATGCACAACTCGGAATATTTCACTTTGTGGTGCATAAATGGCAGTATTCTCTTTCAGATACAGTACATGACCAAAAGTATGCGGACACCCGAACATTGAACATCTCATTCCAAAATCATCGGCATTAATATGGAGTTGGTCCCCCAGCCCACCCCCCTCCTTTGCTGCTATAACAGCCTTCACTCTTCTGGGAAGGCTTTCCACTAGATGTTGGAACTTGCTTCCATTCAGCTACAAGAGCATTAGTAAGGTCGGGCACTGATGTTGTGCGATTGGGCCTGGCTCGCAGTCGGCGTTCCAATTCACCCCAAAGGTGTTTGATGGGGTTGAGGTCATTGCTCTGTGCAGGCCAGTCAAGTTCTTACACACCGATCTCGACAAACCATTTCTGTATGGACCTCACTTTGTGCACGGAGGCATTGTCATGCTGAAACAGCAAGGGGCCTTCCCCAAACTGTTGCCACAATGTTGGAAGCATGCAATCATCTAGAATGTCATTGTATGCTGTAATGTTAATATTTCCTTTCACTGGAACTAAGTGGCCGAGCCCGAACCGTGAAAAACAGCCCCAGACTCCACTTCCTCCTCCACTAAACTTTACGGTTGGCACTATGCATTCGGGCAGGTGGCGTTCTCCTGGCATCCACCAAACACAGATTTGTCAGTCGGACTGCCAGATAGTGAAGCGTGATTCATCACTCCATCATGCGTTTCCACTGCTCTAGAGTCTAATGGCGGCGAGCTTAACACCACTCCACCCGACGCTTGGCATTGCGCATGGTGATCTTAGGCTTGTGTGCAGCTGCTCGGCCATGGAAACCCATTTCATGAAGCTCCCGACGAACAGTTGTTGTTGCTTCCAGAGGCAGTTTGGAACTCGTTAGTGAATGTTGCAACGCTAGTGAGTGATTTTTATGCGCTTCAGCACTCGGCAGTCCCGTTCTGTGAGCTTGTGTAGCCTACCACTTCGTGGCTGCACTGTCGTTGCTCCTCGACATTTCCACTTCACAATAACAGCATGTACAGTTGACCGGGGCAGCTCTAGCAGGGCAGAAATTTGACGAACTGACTTGTTGTAAAGGTGGCATCCTATGACGGTGCCAGGTTGAAAGTCACTGAGTTCTTCAGTACAGCCCATTCTACTGCCAATGTTTGTCTATGGAGATTGCATGGCTGTGTGCTTGATTATATCCACGAATTAACAGGTCAATACAATGGTGTTCACTAAATCCACGAAATAACAGCTGAATCCACTAATTAGAAGGGGTGTCCGCATACTTTTAGCCATGTAGTGCACACATAAATACTCGTGTGTGTGTATATATATATATATACACACACACACACACATACACATACCACTCCTACTTTTTCAGGCCCCATTTATTCCCATCTTCCTGTGAGGTCAGCCCGGTAAATGGGAAATGTTTTGGCCAAAGCCTTTCATGACCAGGCTGGTCAGGCATGACGTTTGACTGAAGGTGACGGGGGTGTCAAAGTTGCTCCAGGGTGATGGCGATAACTCGCCCTCTCCTTCTCAAGGACATCATAAGGTCTTTAATGTCCAATATTTAGGATACATCCACCAACGTTCAACTGACGGAACACGCAGGTTAACAGTCATCTGAGGGACGGAGCCCAAATTCATGTATCGCCCTAGTGGCCTGCGAAACACCAGGATGACAGTTTATAGCTGGGGTGAGATTTAAACCCAGGCTAGACAGCTCGGTGGTGAGTGTGTACACCACTCTTTCTTCTGATATTTGTACTGTTTTAGGTAAATGATGAATGGAAAAATACACAAAGAAAACAAAACAATTGTCTACCACCGAGCAGAGCATAATATTGACAATATGGATTTCAAATACATTAAGCTTGTTGACAATATGGAAAACATGGATTTAAAATATACGAAGCATTTACTGGATGTCGACTCAGCAACTATTGTTCACTCGCCAGACATAAGTGATCTGTACTCCCGCTGATGTTCCAACAGCTTGAGAAACACTGAAAACTTCTTGTCATAAAAACTGCAGAAACACATGATGTCAGATGGGATGAGGTGAGATACATTGGAGCTTAAGATTTATTTTTTATTCAAAAATCTTGGCTTATGGAAGAGCAAAAACGAGGTGGCAACAAGTTGAAAGACTGACAAATGATGAAGGAGGCACAGGGAGACAGATATCGTGAATGAGTGAATGAGTGAATGAGAGTCAGAAAGCAAAGTGGCAGGCAAGAAGTGGACAGGTAAGTGGGTAGGTGTTAACGAGAATATGAGAGAACAGGTCTGGGTGGGAGTGTGGGAGTGATGATGGGCAGCACTATTGAAGGACTGGAGGTTTATGCACAAGACAACAGACATAGGGTGACAGTTTCCACAGACATGAGACGATAGGGATGAATGAATATGGGTTAAACGAAGAAGGAATCAGATGTAATGAAGTACATATTTAATGTATTTCACCTACCGAGACAGCTCCACATTGGGCCAGATGATCTCTCCTGCACTGCTCATGTGCCTCATGGCATCCTTACAAGAAGAAAATAGGAAATAAATAAACGAAAAACATAAATAAAACCAGAAAGCATCCCAAATTTCAAAGGCCGATTGCGTCCGCTTTGTAGTTGAACTAAACTTGACGAAAACAACAGCTAGAAAAAAGTAAGACTTATTAATTAGTGTTCTCCATATTCCCATCATAAAGGTTTGTTGAAAAGTTAATGAAAAATTCAAGTGGTAAAATATTTATGGCCTGGATAGACAGACAGAAGCTCAAATCTATAAGAACAAAAGGGTGTGTGTGTGTGTGTGTGTGTGTGTGTGTGTGTGTGTGTGTGTATGTGTGTGTGTGTGTGTGTGTGTGTGTGTGTGTGTGTGTGTGTGTGTGTGTCTCCATAACTCCAAAACCATGAAACCTAGCGGCCCCAAACTTTGCATGCATACTTATCGACCTCCAAGAGAGTGCAGGAATGACAACTGGGTGTTTGGGGGTGTTTAAACACCCTTTTTAAAGATGATTAAAGAGGTGCTCATAACAAAAATTCAAAAAAACAAAAAAGCCTAACTAAAATGGCGGCCTGCCGTCTTGGTCAGCTCACGATGACATCGCTGGGATCTTAAGCCGCCATTTTTTTGGCCTAATGAGATCGTTCACTCACTAACGGGACGTGAACTGGGTTTAGACCATCGTGAGACAGGTTTCCTGTGTCGGCCCTGCGGATACGTGTGAATATTTGAAAAGACAAGGGTGGCTGGAGAAGAATAAGATAAGTCTTGTGTTTGTGAGATTTGTAGTTTTTGATTGATTGATGTTTAAAAATATGGCCTATGGGCTGATGGTGTTGGATTGGTCTTGGATAGTTGCTAGGCCGTGGCATTTTCGATGAATAAAGTCGTCTCAATGAAGGTTTTGGTTAAAATTATGGATATCATTGTATGGCTGAGGTTATAAGCTTTCAGATTATGTTAGGATTGTGCACGGATTCCTTATACTATATCGGGAATTATGACTTTATATATGAATTCCTTTGGAGGAAATGCACTTTTTGCTTCAAGAGGCCTCACGGGTTTATTTTAACTTCAATTTAATTTCTGTTTTCCATTTTTGGTGGTTGCGGGAGTGGTTGCACACTTGACTACACAAATTTAAGTGAAAATCCGATGAATTTTGACTAACTTGCAACCTTTAATGGCTTAACGTTAGGCATTCAGGAGCCGCATCTCTCTTTTTGTCATTGTTATCACGATGGCTCCAAATGTTATCCAGGACCTCACAGACTCATTTTAACTCTGATTCGATTTCTGTTTTCGGTTTTCAAAGTCCACGACGTTGATGAAGGCCCTGGTAAAACAAATTTGGTGAGAATCAGTTCAGTTTTGACTACAGTATCGGTACATGTGGTGAGGATTTGCTCTCCCCCCCCCCTCCTCTTTTCTCCCTCCCCTCTCTCTCTCCCCTTTCCCATTTTCCCACTCCCCTCTCCGTCCCCTACCAATCTCTCGCTGCCATACACCTCCACACCCTCCTCCTCTCTCTCACTCCCCTCCTCACAACACCCCTCCCTCTTGGGGTGTAAATTATAGCGACGTGGTGAGGTTTCACTCTCCCCCCCCCCTCCTTTCTCCCTCCCCTCTCTCCCCCACCCATCTACCCCTCTCTCTCTTCCCCTCTCCTCCCCATCCCTACCTTGCCCCTCCCCTTCTCTCTCTCTCACCCCCTCCTCTCTCTCTCTCACCCCCTCCTCTCTCTCCCCCCTTCTCTTAATATTCCCGTCACAAAGCGACTCTGCGTTACCCAGCAATTCCTAGTACCTTTGCTAGTGGTAAATAAAGAAACCCAGAAGAGATTACAAAACCCAGCTGTCCCACGCTGCATGGGGGACAGACTAATGAGGCCTATTTGACCTTACTGTGACTTTCTTCTTTGACATTTTGATTCAATTATTAATTGGTTTTCTCCATATTCTCCTCTTTCGGGTTTTTAAAAAAAAATTTGATGATAAAAGCTCAACCGGTAAAAATGTTATGGCCTGGACACACACACTGACATACAACCAAACACACAGAAGCGATTGCAAAACCCCATCTCCCGCAATGTGGGGGATAGGCTGAGGAAATGAATATTTGAATAAAAAACATAAATGGTCCAAGATGGAACAAACAAACAAACAAATAAGCAAATAAATAAATACAAAATATAAATAAATAAATAAATAAATAAATAACTGCCAGAGCTGCACGACAAAGAAAAAACTAGAAAGCATCTAAAAATGCAAAGCCCGTCCGTGTCCGCTTTGTATTCGGACTTCTTCTCCCGTATGCTAAACAGGACAAAAACAGCGAAAAGAAATACAAAAAGAATGACAATTTTAGGCGATATTGACATTTTGACCTTAAAAGCATCAGGCTTCAGTGACCCAATATCGAAACCCTGCTCAAATTTCAAGTCAGATGGAAATTTTGTGCATTTGACCTTATTGGCAGAGCACTGGTTACACTCGAATTCGGTCATATTGGATCACTGACATAATGACAAGGCTGACATGGCGTTTGATTGATTAACGAATACCCAATATGCAAGTTCTTAAAATTTCAGGTCAATTGGATGACAATTGATGATTTTACGTGACGTTGACCTTTTGCCCCAATTATTCATTTGTCTTCTCCATATTTTCATAATAAAGTTTGTTGAAAATTTGATAAGAAAAACTCAAATGTTAAAAAAGTTAGACGCATAGACACATAGACAAGTGATTGCAAAACCCATCTCCCGCTCCGCGGTAGACAGCCTGATGACAGTAATAGTGAGCCATTAAAACTTTGGAACACACAGCGACACACCACGATATGTGAAAAGGCTGAATGTAACATGCATCCTGAGAAGACCACTTGCTGACATCCCACCACAGCAACAACAGTTGCTAGTGAGTTCCACTTTGATCGAAGATTAAGAAGTCAGGAAAAAATAATGATCATGTTATAAGACCAACTCACATGGACAGAGGGAAAAATATTTGCAGCTGTGGCAGCCAGGATAGCAGTTCCTGTGAGCACCCCCTCCCCATTGGCCGGCAACACCACTGGCAGGCCTAGAGAGAAAAAATCATTAATTAATTAATGCTACAAGGGTGAGGTGTTAAAACATTTGTCGTGAGATGTAAAATACGTAAGCAGTCCCTTTCACAGCCTCACATGCTTCAACAGGTTCAGAAAAATGTTTTTGCCTGACCTCAATTATTTCCAAGCTAATGTCCTCCACGTACTGGCTGGTCTGGTCTAACATTAGACTAATGGTGGCAGAAATTTGTAATCTGTTCAAGCTCCCAGCGGTAACTCACGTACTCTTTGTGAAAGAAACCGTGGGACTTTATCGTTCACCAAGGACCAATGATGGCAGACCAGACGCCCAGTTTACCATCCATGAGAGGGATGGCACACACATTGATGCCTCGTCCTGCCTGCGAAACACCAGGATGACGGTTTATAGCTGGGTTGGAATTCGAACTGAAGTCAGCTGAGGCGAATATGCATACCAATAGTTTCCTTCTGTATCCATCTTGTCCATCCCATACATCTTCTGTATCCATTTGTCCACCCTATGCATCTTCTGTATTCATCTTGTCCACCCCATGCATCTTCTGTATCCATCTTGTCCACCCCATGCATCTTCTGTATCCATCTTTTCCACCCCATGCATCTTCTGTATCCATTTGTCCACCCCATGCATCTTCTGTATCCATCTTGTCCACCCCATGCATCTTCTGTATCCATCTTGTCCACCCCATCCATCTTCTGTATCCATTTGTCCACCCCATGCATCTTCTGTATCCATCTTGTCCACCCCATGCATCTTCTGTATCCATTTGTCCACACCATGCATCTTCTGTATCCATTTGTCCACCCAATGCATCTTCTGTATTCATCTTGTCCACCCCATGCATCTTCTGTGTCCATCTTGTCCACCCCATGCATCCTCTGTATCCATTTGTCCACCCCATGCATCTTCTGTATCCATCTTGTCCACCCCATGCATCTTCTGTATCCATCTTGTCCACCCCATCCATCTTCTGTATCCATTTGTCCACCCCATGCATCTTCTGTATCCATCTTGTCCACCCCATGCATCTTCTGTATCCATTTGTCCACACCATGCATCTTCTGTATCCATTTGTCCACCCAATGCATCTTCTGTATCCATCTTGTCCACCCCATGCATCTTCTGTATCCATCTTTTCCACCCCATGCATCTTCTGTATCCATTTGTCCACCCCATGCATCTTCTGTATCCATCTTGTCCACCCCATGCATCTTCTGTATCCATTTGTCCACCCCATGCATCTTCTGTATCCATTTGTCCACCCCATGCATCTTCTGTATCCATCTTGTCCACCCCATGCATCTTCTGTATCCATTTGTCCACCCCAAGCATGTGTGTTGGTTGCATCCTCTTTTTGTCTGTTACGTCCTGATCCGTTCAGCGTACTAGCTCCTCCACGAGCCTCGACTCTGTATACAAAAAAACTGCACTACTAAAGTAGTCAACGGTTTGAGAAATAGTGGTCGAGTCGATATCACGAAAAGATGTCAAATGAAACAGCAGTTGAAAATAGATCCCAACAACAAAAAAATAAACAAGGAAGGACACCACTTAAAATATAAAAATATAATCAACTGCTGTTTTTATTAATTACATATTTTCTTCCGATTTCAAAAACAAAAACGTTTGACATCATGGAGAGAGAAATGTAAGAAATCAGTGCATACAGCCCTCTCTGACTGTAAATGGAGCCATATTATGGCAGTTGGTCAGCAGGAAGCTGGCGGAGGGAAGGTTGGGGTGGGAGGGTCACATGACTCGTTTGATCCAATGGGGAATTGAGGTGGATGCTTTGAACTATTCCATTCGAAGTTAAGAGGGCTGCAGGAGCTTGGGTTCACAGCTGGACTTCGCATCGGGGTGGAAATCAATCAGCACCACATAATACCATGATGGAACCTGGTGATGAATTCTGGTTCACAGTGGGGGAACCGGGAACGGGAGTGGGATCTTTCGGAGAGGGCGTCATATTTTGACTCAAATAAAGAAACAAAAGTGTTACAAACAGCATGGAGGCAAAGGTATCTTGTTTTCACAAATGCAACCTCAAGAGGTTGCCAAGGTGGCTCGAGAGCAGGAAATCAAAGTGGCTCATAAAGTTGATCGGCCATTCCTTTCATTCCAGCCACAGAGGGAATTTAGAAATTGGCAAGGGCACATGCGTAAAGGTTTGCTGTTTGCGGAAAATGGAAAATAACATGGAATCGTTAAATGTCCGCTTTTTCTGACGATAAAAATGGCCCAACGTCTCATTTAAATGATGGCACCCTCTTGCTAGTACAGCACCTTGCTGCACATTGATTTCCACTTTCTCTCTTGTTCACTTCTTCTGAAGAAGAAGCTTCTGAAGTTCACTTCTTCCTCGTCTTCTTCTTGTTCACTTCTTCACTGCTCAGCACCTTCTTCTCTTCTTTTTAAAGGAAATTAAAACTTAAAATGGCGCCGAGTTAAGGATCATCAGAATTATCAGAATCCCCAAAGTTCAAAGTGCCATAACTTTGTCAAAAATGATCGAAACGTCATGAAGTTCGAACTTGATCTGTAACTTATCATGAGGAAACCATGTGCCAAGTTTGAAATCATTAGCATTAAGCGTTTAGAAAAGAAGTCCGGAAAACTGTTCTTTGCGTGACGGACTGACGGACGGAGGGACGGCGTGCAAACCTATAGTCCCCTCCGGCGTACACCGGTAGGGGACTAATAAGCGAAGAACCAACTTCTAATCTGGTGTGTGGGTGTATCGAGGCATAAGGAAGAACGCTATTGAAAATTGGGTCGCCACGTCAAAATCCAAGATGGCCGCAGCCATGTATGTCTGAACCTTGTGAGCGAAATATCGTGAAAAATAAACGAACTACTAACATCTAATCTGGTATGTGGGTGTATCTACGCATAAGGAAGAACGCTATTGAAAATTGGGTCGCCACGTCAAAATCCAAGATGGCCGCAGCCATGTATGTCTGAACCTTGTAAGCGGCATATCTTGAAAAACAAGCATTCTGAGTATTGCGCTGCAATACATGTCCCCTACCGGCAGTCTGTCATCCGGAAAACTGTTGGGGAAATTACCAAGGGTTATTTTCCCACAGGTTCTGAATCGTTCCCAATCGCTAATTACCTCAGGACGGGCTCACCTGTGATTCGCACTCGGGACTTCGATTTATACACCTTGCAGACAGGTCAGCAGAAGCACGAGAAAATAAGTTGTTGATAAAGAACCTTTCGAGTCGCTAAATATCAGTAATTTATTATATTTTCCGGTTCACGATCAATGATCGATGTGTATATATATGTTGCTCGGCTTGGCTCTGCCCCTCCGGAAAGCGCGAGCTGTGTCAGGCTTTTGACGTTCGTGAGACGAGGCTGAGGGCGCGCGGTGCGGCTTGAGGAGAACTCTCGAATAAACAAGAGATATCCTTTTTTTCTTTTTTTTCTTTTCGTTTAAATAACGATATCTGCCAAACCACGCACCCTATCGCAAATTCCAAAAGGACATTTTAGTAGATTGACATGCTGAACAGATCTGTGAAGTTTCCTGTGAAGATTCTCCCTCTTCCAAAATTGGGTCGCCACATCAAAATCCAATATGGCTGTCTTGCGTCTTCCACTTTGTCAACTCACATCACTTCACCGACGGGGGACCTAGGCGTAACGCTTGTCCCAAGTATTTTCGGATTCTTTTCGAAGCTTTGTGATCCATTTTAGGTGACAATCCAACAGAAGGCAATCTCATTTCCTTTCACAAAGCCCGGAACAAGTGTGTCCACCCTCAGGAGAGCCAGGAAACAATATCTCTCTGCTCTCAAGAGTGATGTTGCCTGGTGTTGATGAAGTGATCAAGCCTGGTGTTGGCTTAGCGGTTAGGGTGCCGGCTTGGGATCCTAGGATCCTGGGTTTGAATCCCGGTCGATCGCTGAATTGACGCCAGGGGGGTTGACTCAGCCTGTCATCCTTCCGAGGTCGGCAAATTGAGTACCAGTTCACTGGGAATTCCCTGTCGCAAGAGACGACTAACAGGGTTGGTGGCAGGAAGAGCATTCAGCTGTAAAACATTGCTTCAAAAAGGCGACCAAGGTGCCCAAAAAAAGTTGGTCCCCTTTTTGAAGCAATGTTTTACGGCCGGATGCCCTTCCTGACGCCAACCCTTTTTGCCGCCTTTAACGACAAACAGGGAATTACCAGTGAACTGGTACTCAATTAGCCGACCTCGGAAGGATGACAGGCTGAGTCAACCCCCCTGGCGTTAATTCAGCGATCGACCGGGATTCGAAGTTCGAACCCAGGATCCTAGGATGCTAAGCCGGCACCCTAGCCGCTAGCCCAAA
Source organism: Myxine glutinosa (assembly GCF_964187855.1). Classification (NCBI taxonomy): domain Eukaryota; kingdom Metazoa; phylum Chordata; class Myxini; order Myxiniformes; family Myxinidae; genus Myxine; species Myxine glutinosa. Next base: position 48,081,951 of record NC_136261.1, read on the forward strand.
CACCAGGGTATTGGGAGGGAGAGATGTACAATAATTGATTGATTAATTGCATAATCACATAAATAAATCATCGTAAAATAATTAATTTCCTAATCAGTTGGGTAACAGCATACTTAAACCACCAGTGTTTCATCCAAAGCTGTAACTTCATGAAAATTAATTCATCGATTAATCAATAAATCAAAAATATCCTTTATAGCCACATGACTTGGTCACTGTCATGCCCAAATATCAGCTTCCTAGCTCAAAGGGTGCCTGAGATATTGCCCAGAAGAGAAAGGAAATAAATAAGTACTTAATTAATCGATAATAATTAAGTAATTAATCAATTAATTGATTAATCAAAAAACAAAGAATACCGTTTTTGCCAAAGCACGTGTTCACTATTGTGCCGAAATTTCAGCTTCCTAGATCAAAGGATGGCTGAGATATCGCCCGGACAAACAAACAAACTACAACGGCACTCGGTAGAGCGCATACCTCCGCCAGGCTGAACAGTTTATGTTTTGTATCCCAATGATAGGCCGGATCTGGATTTGGACCTGAAGCAAAATCCAATCGGCTTGTTCTTGTCACCTAACCAACTCGTCCATCAAGTTTAGTCATAACTCTTCCATAAGTTTATTTTTTTTAACATTATGTTATATATCGCTATTCGCACGATCTCTCAATGGTGAAGAATCACTTAAAAATTAAATAAATCTGGTATCTGAATCCATATTCAGATCTTCACCAAAATCTAATCGATTAGTCCTTCTCACATACACTACCTCTCCGCCAAATTTTGCCCGAATCCATCCGTAACTTTTTGAGACATCTTGTTCACAGACAGACAGGGGTGAAAACATAATCTCCATCCACCTTTTGTGGCGGAGGTAACAAACAAACAAACAAACAAACAACCAGAGTGAAAACCGAGTACTCCCTTTCAGCGCGCATCATCGCCGGGTCCCCTTCGGTGCCTGGCGATGACGTCATGCAGCGCCTCGGGATGGAATGGGAAATGAGCGGTGTACAATAAAGAACCATTTTTTATTATCGTAATTACCCTCAGCAAAACAAACGTTCGTCAAAAAAATATAACGACAGTAGTTCTCTTGGAAGTACCAATAAGAACAAATGTGAACACTGTGGTCACCAAATGAAACGGATCATTGTGTGAGAGTGAGCACTGTGCAATTCTGTACCGCAAATCATAGATGAACAAGCATTCTGAGTATTGCGCTGCAATACATGTCCCCTACCAAAGTTCAAAGTGCCATAACTTTGTTAAAAATGATCGAATATGCAAATTTATGCACGGTTGATGCTGGTTTTCAAACTTGATCTGAGGTATGCTGAGACACGTGTGTCATGCCTCGCCTCGTTGATAAGCCCGCAAGGTCGCTCCGTGGAGCGGCCTGCACGTATTGCACTGTGTGAATTATATAAATTATTACCAACTCACGGTCTGAGGTACCAGCGATTCAAGAGATATCCATTTTTTTTATGGCACATTGGAGAAGCCAATGCGAGGTTTCTTCTTCCTCAGCTTGTCACAACTCTGTCAAATGCGATCGAGTTAAAAAAGTCAGAATTTGACCAAATCTGTTTTATTCGTTTGTTAATATACCTCAGCTATTGACAAATCTTAAATTAGAATTTTATTTGAGGTTAAAATGACCGCGACAGGTCGTGTCCAACGATGCTTTCAGTCTGTACATGTGATAAATAATTAAATCAGCACACTTGACGCCTCTTCTTCTTCACGCAATAACAACTTCTAGACCGTACATCCAATCATCTTGAAATTTTGCACACTTGTTACTCTTCATGACTTCTACTATAGTATGAAGTTTCACGTCGATCAATAAAGCGATTCAAGAGATATCCATTTTTTAAATATTTTCGTTTAATTAACGATATCTGCCAAACCACGTGAGCTATCGCAAATTCCAAAAGGACATTTTAGTAGACTGACATGCTGAACAGATCTGTGAAGGTTCCCCTCGATTGGATCAAAAATGAGGGAGGGGCTCGGTTTTAAAGGTTCATGCTTTAAAACGTCATAACTCTGAAACCATGTGACGCATGACGTCATGCTCGCTGACATTTTTGTTCGTCATGGGTATGCGATTCTGCCTGCAAAGTTTGGCCTCGATCTGTTCAGCCGTTGCGGAGAAAAAGGGGTTTTCGTGTTTTCACGAAAAACAATATGGCGCCCGAACCACGTGACCTGTGACGTCATAATTACGATTAAAATATTCTACAGACCGAGTCCCTCCTATGGTGAAAATTTGATCTCAATCGGTCCTATTAATGCAGAGAAAATCTTTATTAAAGGAAATTAAAACTTAAAATGGCACTGAGTTAAGGATCATCAGAATTATCAGAATTCCCAAAGTTCAAAGTGCCATAACTTTGTCAGAAATGATCGAAACGTCGTGAAGTTCGAACTTGGTCTGTACCTTATCATGTGGAAACCATGTGCCAAGTTTGAAATCATTAGCATTAAGCGTTTAGAAAAAAAGTCCGGAAAACTGTTCTTTGCGTGACGGACTGACGGACGGACTGACGGACTGACTGACAGACTGACGGACGGAGGGAGGGACGGCGTGCAAACCTATAGTCCCCTCCGGTGTACACCAGTAGGGGACTAATAAAAGGCTCGGGGTTGCTAATTGAAGGATATATATGTTTCTTGCACCATCTGAAAGTAAGAGTAATATTTGCAATGTGCGGGATGCGTGATGTAAGAAGCACTTGTCGGGTTAAAGAAGAAACTCGCCTGTGGCATCAGCGTGGCATTGAGCATACAGTCTATTCCGGCTGAGGCCTCCACACATGAAGATAGTCAAGATGTCGTATCCATTGTGCAAAAGTGAGCGCAAGATGTGTCTGGTACCCAGCTGTGCAGCAGGTGCAGGGGATGTTGTCAATCACACGACTTGTAAATGAACATCCGACGCTTTTGCTCAAAGAAACAATAAAGCAATGATTGTGGAGTCTTGTTCAGAGAGTTTTTGAGACAAATATCTAAAAAATAACAGCAAAAAACAACTCGATATCTGAAATCGCAAAGCAATCGCCAAAGGTAAACCTCTCCCAGTGCCCACAATCCGCCGAAGGCCATTTTTGTTTTGGACCACCACATGACCTTGACCTTCAACATTTAGTGATAGAGTGTAAATTACAAAAATATGTCCCAATCTACAATCTATCCACAAACTCAACACTTCATTTCAAATGGGGTAATCATGAAAATCGGAGGAAAGTTATTCAAGTTATGATCAACAATGTTTTTTATTCATTCGGTCACAATCTGAAGAAAGTAGGTCAAAGACGCAAAGAAAATGTCAGGAGCACAACTTCAGTGCAGGTATACTATTATGATGCAAAAACATATTGGAAAGCCAAGCGGTCTTTGAGATGGTGCATTAGCAACACCAGCAAGTTGACCGTGCCCACAAGGGATTTCAAATGGGGTGATCATGGAGCTGGCAAAAATGCAAATGGTGACTTCTGTCATCGAGCAGTCAAGCTGTGAGCAACAATTCATACTCATTGCCACACCTGATGCAATGTAAATGCTCTGATGGTGGTGAGGTGCTTCATTTGAATATGTTTGTCTGACATCTGTAGCTTTTTGATTTGTATGCAGATGATGTGGTGTTGATTGCAGAAAGTATGGATGGACTGAAGGAGAAGATGAACAAGTGGAAGGAATGTATGGAGACAAAAGGTCTGAAGGTGAATATCGGGAAAACGAAGGTGATGGCAAGTGGTAAAGCATGTGGTGAGGTGGAAAAAACTGGGAAGTGGCCCTGTGCTGTGTGCAGGAAGGGTGTCGGAGTGAATTCCATTCAATGTACAATGTGCGCTGAGTGGGTTCATCAAAAATGAAGTGGTTTGAGAGGGTCATTAACCAGTGTGGCAGCTACATTCAAATGTAAGGTGTGCACAGAGGGAGCTGCAGATGGAGGAAATGTTGAGTTGGATCTTGGAGATGACATGAAGCTGGAAGGTGTGAAAACATTTTGTTACCTTGGAGACATGCTGAATGGAGAAGGTGGATCAGACTCGGCAACGGTTGCTGGAGTAAGATGTGCATGGAAGAAGTTTCGGGAACTGAGTGGCGTGCTGACGAGGAGGGGAGTGTCATTGAAGCTGAAGGGAAAGGTGTATGCTGCATGTGTGAGAAGTGTTATGATTTATGGGAGTGAGACATGGGTAATGAACGGAGAGCAGCAACGAAGGCTGGAAAGGGTGGAAATGCGAATGGTTCGGTGGATGTGTGGAGTATCATTGAGAGGAAGACAAATGATGAATTGCGAAAGATGATGGGAATAGAGCCTGTGATGATGCTGTGAAGAGAAACAGGTTGAGATGGTTTGGTCATGTGTTGAGGAAGGATGAAAGTGACTGGTTGAAAAGAGTGATGGAAATGAATGTAGAAGGAAGTAGAGGACGGGGAAGACCGAGAAAGACTTGGCTAAAGACGGTGGAAGAAGAAATGCGGGCAAGGGGGTTAACAAGGGGAGATGCAGAAAATAGGGCAAAATGGAGAACATTGTCATGGGGATCGCAAGGCTAAGCTCCGCTCTTGCAGGGAAAATGGCCTTAAAATGCATGTTGTTGTGTGTTGTTGTAGCTTTTTGATGCCGAGGCTCCTTACTGAAAAAATGGTATTGCTGTCAAAGCCAGTGAGTGACCAATTGCAAATTGATTGTAGGATTGAGTGATGACAAAAACCCCATTTTGTTTTTTCAGACCGCCATTTGACCTTGACCTTTAACTCGGAAGGGCATGATGTAAATTAAGTGTAAATGCAACTTGCTCCAGGCTATCTAGAGAGGGCAATTTAGTTGTGATCAGAAAAGCTAATACAAACTAGTCTAATGGACAAACTAGTACTACCAAACGAGTCCTGGAGGACAAAAGCTACGTGTACCTGGGGGAAAAAACCCTGAAAGTCAATGTGGTAAACGTGCTGGAAGATCAACAAATGATATGATATTCACTCTTTGACAACTACAGGAAAAAGCCATAGAACAGCATTAAGGCTCATATGTTGTATTTGTCGACTTTTCAAAAGGATTCGACACTGTGGACAGGGAAACCCTCTGGAAGATGCTCAAGATTGATGGCTGTCAAGATGTCACTGACTCGTTTGGTATATGCCATGGAGTGAAACAGGGTTGTGTGTTGGCACTCAATCTATTTACCTTGTTCCTAACTCGAGTCCTTACCGGAACGTCACAAAATCTCAGTACTGGAATTTATATCCGTACGAGTAGTACCGGAAAACTATTCAACCTCGCCAGACTGCGTGCCAACACCAAAGTGCGAGTAGAATGAGTTAGAGAACTTCTGTTTGCTGACGATTCAGCCCTAGTTGCCCATTCACTTAAGGATATCCAAGAAATCACCAATCATTTTGCAACTGCAGAAAAACAATTTGGACTCCAAATCAACACCAGCAAAACTGAACTTCTCTGACAGTCAACTGATAGACATAACATTGACACGAATATTCAACCTAAATTACTTGTAAATGGAGAAGCCCTTCGATGTGTGAACACCTATACATATCTTGGGAGCGCAGTAACACATGACAACTCACCTGATTCCCAGGTTGCACACCGCATGCAGGCAGCATCAAAAGCTTTCGGAAGCCTGCCCAAACGTCTCTGGTCCCAGCATGGCATCAGAACTACAACCAAAATTAAGGTCTATCGTGCTGTGGTGATGACTGCACTTCTGTATTCAGTTGAAGCTATGACTCTCTACAGGAGCAATATCAAGAAACTCACAAGCTTGCAATTAAGCCACCTACGGCAGCTTTTGGGAATCAAATGGCAAGACCGAGTCCCCAATACCACAGTCCAAAGGAGAGCTGGGATGTGTTGAGGCATTAATTACATCTGCCCAACTTGGATGGGCACGGCACGTCATTCGTATGCCAGAGCATCGGCTCCCAAAAAATTTACTGTGTGGTGAGCTGAAGGAGGACAAACGTGTACCTGGAGGACAAAAGCTACGTTACAAAGACGTGAAAAGACATCTGAAGAAAGCAAACATTAACATAGAGAACTGGGAAGAACTTGCCAGAGATCTGTTGTCTGTTGATCTGTGGAGAACTGTTGTCTACGACTCGGTTGAGATTGTTGAGCAACAAAGAGAGGATGAATATCAACACCGTCATCTCCAGCAGCACAAAGTCGGCAATAAAAACCGACCGATAAATTTATTTTGCCCTCATTGCAACAGAAGATTTATACCCCATGCTGGTCTCGCTTCCCATCGTCGCACAGACAAGTACTGACCCATACGCCTACATGGTCACCGTCGTTAGCGACGGACAGCCAGCGGAAGAAAGAGACAGCTAGTTACTACTCGTACTAGCTCTTCCATGAGCCTCGACTATGTATACAAAAAAAACACCTGTCGAGTTATGGTGAAAAATGTTAAAATGTGTCTAATTAAGGCATGACCTTAAAATTAGTCCAAGGTCAAATAAGTTATGTCAACCCTGCATACTTTCTATTCCCATTATTGATGCAAATTTTCATTACGAAAGTTCCAGGTGGCTCCGAGATACAGCTCGGCCATTGGCAGAAGGGAGAAAAGGAAAAGGGAAACCTAAATGGTGGTTTAGTACACTGAGAGGGTCAAAGAAACTTTGGGGTCAAATTAAAAATTTGGGGCGCAAATTGCACAAACAAACCCTACAACAAATATAAGCCTCCCCGTATCCGATAGGCAAAGGCTTAATTATCATTATGATGACTTTTTTGTTATTCTAGAGAAATGTGTCAAAAACTATTCATCTTAATGAGACTATTCTGTATTTTGTGTTTTTTATTTACGGTATTATAGTTGAATACCCAAACATGTGACAAAAGATGATGATGCTTCATCTATGCCATCTAGGACAAGGTGCTAGCTAACAATAAAACAACAATAGTGCTTTCGTTATGCTATTAAAAACTAATCAGGTGTAGATATGGATGAACATCTAGTCAACTAGAATGGCGCTCGGTAGAGCGCATACCTCCACCAGGGTAAACAGTTTATGTTTTGTCTCCCACTGATATGAACGTAGAGCAGCAACGAAGGCTGGAAAGGGTGGAAATGCGAATGGTTCGGTGGATGTGTGGAGTATCGTTGAGAGAGAGGAAGACAAATGATGAATTGCGAAAGATGATGGGAATAGAGCCTGTGATTGATGCTGTGAAGAGGAACAGTTTGAGATGGTTTGGTCATGTGTTGAGGAAGGATGAAAGTGACTGGTTGAGAAGAGTGATGGAAATGAATGAAGAAGGAAGTAGAGGACGGGGAAGACCGAGAAAGACTTGGCTAAAGATGGTGGAAGAAGAAATGCGGGCAAGGGGGTTAACAAGGAGAGATGCAGAAAATAGGGCGAAATGGAGAAGATCGTCATGGGGACCGCAAGGCTAACCCCCGCTCTAGCAGGGAAAATGGCCTTAAAATGCATGTTGTTGTTGTTGTTGTTGTAGTCCCACTGATAGGCCGGATCAGTATTCGGACCTGAACCAAAATCTAATCGGCTTGTTCTTGTCACCAAACCAACTCGTTAACCAAGTTTAGTCATAACTCATCCATAACTTTTTTAATTATCATGTTATATATCACTTTTCACCCGATATCTCATTGGTGAAGAATCACTTAAAAATCAAACAATTCTCATATCCGAATCCATATTCAGTTCTTCACCAAAATCGAATCGATTCGTCCTTGTCACACGCACAACCGGTCCACCAAGTTTCGTCCGAATCTGTCCACAACATTTTTGAGATATCCTGCTATGTATCGTTTTGGCCCTATCTCCCAATGGTGAAGAATCACTTAAAAATTATACTAGCCGAATCCGGATCTTCACTAAAATCTAATCATTTCATCGTTGTCACATACGCTACCTCTCTGCCAAATTTCGTCCGAACCGTCCACTACTTTTTGAGATATCTTGTTCACAAACAGACAAACAAACAAACAAGCAAACAAACAAGAAGACGTCATGCAGAGCACGATACTTGCAAAATCCGCAAGGTTAACCTGACGCAGCAGAAAGCACTATGCAAATTGTGTTCTATTTTCAAGTCAATCGGCTGAAAATTGATGGTTTTTCAGATGAAAATTTATGATTTTGGAAGTTTGACCTTGAGTTGACCTTTGACCTCAAAAATAGTTGGTTTTATAATTTAGTGGCTCAATATACAGATGCTGTTCAATTTTCAATTCAATCAAATTTAAAATGGCGATTTAAGAAATTTGACCTCCAGATAACCTTTGACCTCAACATCAATAGGCTTCTCAATTGTGACGACCTCTACAACTTGGTGAAGTTTCATGATGATCGGTGTGGAATTGTGACCTCTAAGCCGGTGACAAACAAACAGACAGACAGACAGACAAACAGACAAACAGACAAACGCAACCAACCAATGTACTTGAAACATCTTCGATTTTGCAAGCAACAAACTGACAGGAGTGAAAACATAACCTACATCCACCTTCGGTAGCAGAGGTAATCACAATAAATACTCACAACAGGTGTGATAAATGACAGTTGTTATAAGAAGGGATTTACCAGAATCTGAGAAAGGTGGAGGATGATGGGTTAATGAGAACGATGGATACGATGGATACGATGGAAGCGACCAGGAAAACAATGATGGTCGGATGTCATGTCTACACAGGAAACTGCTCAATACAAGAAACTGTGAAACTTCTCAAGGAAAGATAAATTATAGTTAGCCAGCCAACCCCACAAAAAGTGCCAAAAAACTGGTTTGATGGCATCTCTCTGTCACAAGCAAACTAACTACCCAGATGTATTCGCTAGGTATCCGGGATCATCACCTGGGTGGATGTCAGTTTCGTAAGTTGTCATTTCCGGTATAAAATGACGTCATTCAAAATGGCCGCCATATGGTGATATTATGCTATATGACAAAGCAATAATCATGAGATTTTGTAATTTTCACTGACAAAAGACACGTGTTTGTGCTGTATGTATTATCATAACCTGATTATCATTTGCAAACGTCTAGGTAGAAATTAACTGCACAACATTTTTTTTCAAAATGGCCACCATATGGCATCAATAGTAGCATAATGCGTCTCATACGTAACATAACACATCTTTAATTGTACAAACTTGTTTACTCGTGTCCACATTCTGTTAACAATGATGAATATTACAATGGAGTCAGTACACTTGACATATTGTCCGATTAACATTAGAAAGCCACATTTAAAATGTCTGAATGTTGGGGAGGGGGGGGGGGGGGCTGACAATTGAGTGTCTGTTCATTTACTTATATTTACTAGCGACAGTGAGAGAATATAACATGCCGAAAGACCAGCATAAGACGAGATTGGATCGAATTACTTGCACAGAGTCTCTTTCGCACCATTTTGTCAGTTAATTGTGGCTGTTGTGATAAACAGCCTGATTCACAGTTACTGATTCGTAGCAGGGTTACAGCAACCCTCGGATTCGCACCCACATGCTGGGATGCACATCTGCCTCGACTTGTGGCATTTGCATGCAGCGGTCCTGCACTTTGTTTTGCAACCACAAGTCATCAACTCAATACATGCCACTGGTACTGCTGGAAGAGTAATCCAGACTACATCAAGTCCCCCTTCAGTTTCTCGCCATCCACAGGAAGATGACGGCAAGCCTACTGCATTTCGATTGTCACACTGTCCAGCAGCCAACCACACTTTCGCCTGGTAGTTTGCTCTTGCCAAGTGTGACTTGAGAGCATTTTCTGTGGGTGGAAGATTTTCAATTTGTTTCTTTCCTTTTCGGAACAGATCAAATCTAGCCTGGTTGACACCGCCTTTGGGATCCGGGGCCGAGTATAGGCGACACACAAACTCTTCAACTTCTGCCAATGGTCCATCGTGACCAACTCCACAGAGAAGATGCGGATATTCTACAAAGACTTTCCAACACGTCTTCTTGCCACATCCTGTAAATGATGAAGTTGTGTCTGATCCAGTCAGAGCATGAAACCCCAACAGATTATCCTTGACAGGTTTTGACAGCTTTTGCGAGACTTCGTGAACCGGGTAACATCGTCTATCACGAAAGGTCCCACCAATCATCCAAACAAGGCTTTGTTGGAAGAAATACAGCAGAAGAAGGAAGACATCAGTGTCTCTGCAATGAACGATGACTCTCTCAGATCCGGATTTGGTAGCTTCTAGCCCATGGAGAATAATGCGGGTATCCGCTTCTTCGTGATCACAGCTCAAACTGGTCAGAATACCTCTATTTGTTGATGAGGCTTTCTCGAGAGTGGTGAATCCTCCACCGACTATCAACTCGCAACCGTCAGGAACTTCAGCATGACGGCTCATCAGGTCATCTGAAAGGAATGAAGCAGGATAAGCTTTGTTTTCCCCCAGGGATTTTTTTTTTTTTTTTTTTTTTTTTGGATACAAGATCGAGGCTTGTGAAAGAGCTAACATTAATCACACAAAAAGTCAATCGACACATAAAACACAAAATAAGGGGAGCGGAACACAAGATGGGGGGAGAAGGGGAAGGACACAAACACAACATTTGAGAGCAAGGACATTATAGGATACGAACGATACGAGCTGAACGGATATGAACTGACCCCAAACTTACGGAAGTGGAACCTTGCCGTCGCTGATTATCTTCCGAATAGGCCTCCTTGCCTTTTGGCCTCGTTTCACTCTCGTCTGGCCTTTCATTGACATGGAGCCAAGATATCTGTCAAAGATGACATCTACCCATGTGGCACCCCGACCGAAGTGAACAACTACAGCACGGGCGAAGGCGTTTGCATAATCTCCAAAGCATTTACAACCAACAGGTTTTCCTAAACTCTGAATAAGAGCGTGCCCATCAATCAGTATGCAAGCACCTTTCATCGGGTCGGCCAGACCAGGAAACGTGGGAGAAGCTTGTACAGGTACATCCGCACTCAGAATGCAAAGTAGAATGCCAGATCACTTGGGTACAAAGCAGCGGCGACTTTGGATCAAGAGGACGGACAGTGCAGCAACTCGGGCCAATAACCTTCTTAACATCACCATAGAAACTCTGCCTTCTTGATGCATCCTTGTCAGGAATGTGGTGTCCACTCACAGAACAAAGGTCTTCATACCGATGCCACACATGAGACATGTCGTACACATGCCCACTTGATAGTCCCTGTATAATATCCAAGCAGATCTCATCTAAGTGTATGTTATTAACATCGCTGGTTCCTGATTGGCTCCGTTTCATTTTTTCAACAGCTCGCTGAAAGTTTATCCAACAGTTCAGATGATACTTGCCTTCGGCAGCACATAGGTCTCCGACAACACCCGCCAACCTAACTTGCATGGTGACATCATTGACGGCCATGTTGAGTACCTTCTGAGACATGCTCATGGGAGATATATTCCGTATATCTTCTTTTCTCTCATCAACTTGGCAAAATATACACCATTCCCAGTTCATGGACGACATTGAAGATCTGGATTGGCGCGATTGTCCCTCACACACTTCTAAGGACATTTCCATGGGATCGATGGTGCCTGTATTTGATTTCTGGCATAGTCGTTCCAGTTTAGTTTCAGTACTAAAACTGCCATAGCAGGATTTATGCCAGACAAATGTACAGTCAGACCAATCGTTGTCATTCAGATCAGCCAACCTTTGCACTATTTCTGATTCTGGCAAGTCCACGTCTTTTAAGCCGACCAGTTCATTAACATCCTCTCGAATTCGCGTCTTTTCCTTTCTGTCGTAGTTTGGTCTCTCCTTTTCGCGACTTTTTCTCACAGAATAGACACGAATTTCCTGATGAAACGGGAGCCGTCCACTTGCGCTTTAAAACTGCAACGGGTTCCATGTTTCATCGATCCTCATAGAGCAGATTTAAACCTGTGGAGAGACAAAAAATAAAACTGGTGAAGTCATTTAATTAAAACGTGTTCTAAACAAATGTTGTATATTTATTTACAACAAACAACAACAACAACATGCATTTAAGGCCATTTTCCCTGCTAGAGCGGGGGTTAGCCTTACGATCCCCATGACAATCTTCTCCATTTTGCCCTATTTTCTGCGTCTCTCCTTGTTAACCCCCTTGCCCGCATTTCTTCTTCCACCATCTTTAGCCAAGTCTTTCTCGGTCTTCCCCATCCTCTACTTCCTTCTACATTCATTTCCATCACTTTTCTCAACCAGCCACTTTCATCCTTCCTCAACACATGACCAAACCATCTCAACCTGTTTCTCTTCACAGCATCAATCACAGGCTCTATTCCCATCATCTTTTGAAATTCATCATTTGTCTTCCTCTCTCTCAACGGCACTCCACACATCCACCGAACCATTCGCATTTCCACCCTTTCCAGCCTTCGTTGCTGCTCTACGTTCATTACCCTTGTCTCACTCCCATAAATCACAACACTTCTCACACATGCAGCATACACCTTTCCCTTCAGCTTCAACGACACTCCCCTCCTCATCAGCACACCACTCAGTTCCCGAAACTTCTTCCATGCACATCTCACTCCAGCAACCGTTGCCGAGTCTGATCCACCTTCTCCATTCAGCACGTCTCCGAAGTAGAAAAATGTTTTCACACCTTTCGCCTTCATGCTGTCTCCAAGATCCACCTCAACATTTCCTCCATCTGCAGCTCCCTCTGTGCACACCTTACATTTGAATGTAGCTGCCACACTGGTTAATGACCCTCTCAGACCACTACATTTTTGATGAACCCACTCAGCGCACATTGTACATTGAATGGAGTTCACTCCAGCACCCTTCCTGCACACAACACACGGCCACTTCCCAGTTCTTTCCACCTCACCACATGCTTTACCACTTGCCATTACCTTAGTCTTTCCGATATTCACCTTCAGACCTTTTGTCTCCATACATTCCTTCCACTTGTTCATCTTTTCCTTCAGTCCATCCATACTTTCCGCAATCAACACCAGATCATCTGCATACAACTCCCACGGTAAACCCTCCTTTACGTTCTGAGCCAGCACCTCCATCACAGCTATAAATAGTAGTGGACTTAGTACCGACCCCTGATGCACTCCCACCTTCACCTCAAACTCACCACTGTTCCCGTCCTTCGTCCTTACAGCTGTGTGCGCTCTTTTGTACATTGCCATCACGACCCTGATTAACCATTCCTCCACTCCTAACTTCCTTAATGCCCATGTCACTACTTCGCGTAGAACCCTATCGAATGCTTTCTCCAGATCAACAAACCCAAGAGACAACTTCTTCCTCTTCTCCATGTACTTGTCCTGCAACTGCCTTACAATAAAAAGCGCATCTGTCGTTCCTCTTCCTGGCATAAATCCAAACTGCATTTTGTCAATCTTCACTTTCTTCCTTATCCTCCTCTCCAACACCCTTTCCAATACCTTCATTCCATGCTCCAATAACTTTATCGCTCGATACGAGCCACAGTCCAGGTCACCTTTCCCCTTGTATAGAGGGACGAGGGTACTCAGTTCCCAATCCACTGGAATGCGGCCTTCTTTCACCACCAGATTACAGATCTCTGTCATTCTCTTTACACCCCAACTTCCTGCTGACTTCAACATATCTCCCACAACTCCCATCGGCCCTCCCGCCTTTCTACTCTTCATTGCTTTTATCGCTTCCTCAACTTCCTTCTCAGTTATCTTCTCTGCCGGCCCTAAAACTGGGTTACTCTCGATGTTGTCATCCCATTCATTCTCTGCATTCAACAGCATTTCCATATATCTCTTCCATCTTCCTTTAATTCCATCTGGGTCCACAAAGATTTGTCCCACTTCCTCCATCAAGCAACTCACCACCATCACATCACACCTCTCTTTCGCTATCTGCTTTGCAATCCTGAATACCGCTCTCTGACCCTCTTCCGAATCCAAGCGTTCTCCGAACATTTTCCTACATGCCTCCTGCGCCTTTGCTACCTCTTTCTTTGCAGCCTTCTTGGCTGCCTTATAACTTTCATGCTCTGCTTTTTCTGCCCCCGTACCCTTCGCCTTCTGCCACTCCTTGAACATCTTCCTCTTCTCGTCAATCCTCTTTCCAACTTCATCATCCCACCACCATGTTTCCGAGTGCCTTGGTGGTCCTTTTGTCCATCCACATACCTCACCAACGGCTCCCAACAGACTAGCTTTCATTGACATCCAACCACTTTCAAGCTCAACCACATCATCCTCTACCCTACTCAGCCTCTCTTTTAATGCCTCCCTTACTGTCACCTCTTTCAACCACCACACCTTCATTCTCGGTTCGTACTTCACCCGCCGAGCTCTACTCGAACCTTTCACCCTTATGTCGCAGACAACCAAGTGGTGCTGTGAAACAGTCTCCTCCCCCGGGATCACCTTTGTGTCCTGGAGGTGCCCCCTATCTCGCCTACGCACCATCAGGTAGTTAACGGTTGTCGTCGACCCACCTGACGTGTATGTAACAAGCTTATTATCCTCTTTCTGGAACTGAGTATTACAAATCAACAAATCAGCTCCATCAGCAAACTCCAAAATCCTTTCACCTTCTCCATTTCTCACACCATATCCGTAAACCCCATGAACTCCCTCAAAACCGTCCATACTCCTTCCCACATGTCCATTTAGGTCTCCTCCTACCACAACAACTTCCTCATCTTTCACATTTTCCATCAGCTTCTCTATTGCACACCAGAACTTGTCAGTCTCTTCATCGCTCCGACCAACCTGCGGAGCATATCCCGAGATGACGTTCAATATCCTGAGATGACGTGTATAATGTATATTTATTTACAAGACTGACGCAAATATATCAAACAATAACTGTTCGGAATATAAACATTTTGGATTTCACAAATTCTTCTGGCAACGTGCAAATGATCTAAATTACCACAATAAGTAATCTAATCAGCAGAAATGTTAAGCTCCTATATTTTTGCCGTTTCCCCCATCCTGCAGGATTAACATACAATCGCAGGGGAGGGGTTTCTTTTGATCTACAACAACACAAGTGCGAAATATTCATGCAAAAACATTTTTTCCGATGCCCCTGCTTTTGAGAATTATATTCTTTCCTTTAGGCTCACAAAAAAACAATTTTATACTCACAGTGGAGTGTTGAATTGAAAAAAACTAATGTCAAAAAGATGATTTAATGGTAGTTTTGGCCGTCATTTTGTTTTTTCGATTTTTGACACTTTAACGGCCAAAGCCAAACTGACATCCACCCTGGCGATGTTACATAGGACCCATAGAATGTGCCTGGCTAGTTAGTTTGTTTGTAACAAAGAGATGCCATTAAACGACACAATAACCTGGGTTGGCTGGCTGACTATTACCCAACATAGAGAACTTCAACGACTCAGATTTGGTAGCGAAGTCTCCACGACACTAACATGTGAAAGAAAAACGAATCTTCATGGGTGAAAATTTCAACAAGATCAAATTGAATCTGATTCATGGTCAAATCGAGTCACAATTCACAGCTATGCTGATGTGAAGGAACAAGGCGTAACGCCTTTGACTTGGCAGGCTCACCGCGAGTGCTTGTATACAGGCCAGGTACTGCAGCGAAAGGTTACTGAGGGAGTGAGACAAGTTTAGGCCGACAATCTGTAGAGAGACAAAATACACAAGGTTAATCTGATGCAGCATAAATTTCACACCAGATATTATAAGGGGAAGGCAATTATGCTGAAGGTTAAGGGACGAGACAATTATTCAGACTATTTACATAACAAAGCAAATAGCAGATGAAAGTCACTATGTGCCATTTTATTTATTCAAGTACCCAAAGAGATCCATAAACTAGAAAGTGAAATTGAAGAATTGAAGAAAGAAGAAGAAGAACCACCTTTGGAGGCCATTTTTCCCCCGCAGAGCAGGGGTTGGCCTTTTTTGGCGACGGTTTTTTAATTCAGCGATCGACCTGGATTTAAATCCCAGTCGATCGCTGAATTAACACCAGGGGGTTGACTCAGCCTGTCATCCTTCCGAGGTCGGCAAATTGAGTACCAGTTCACTGGTAATTCCCTGTGTGTCGCAAGAGGCAACCTACAGGGTTGGCGGCAGGAAAGGCATCCGGCCATAAAACATTGCTTCAAAAAAAGGGGACCACGGTGCCCGAAAAAGGCCAACCCCTGCTCTGCGGGGAAAAATGGCCTCTAAAGGTGGTTCAGTTGACAGTGCATGTCAGAGCAGAAACTCTACCATGTAGTCCAAGGAACTGTCCAAAGAACTGTAGACAGAATTGTGAGGAGGCATTGACCTGGGAAAGGGTATAAACATTTTTATTTAGTGATGAAAGTTCTCAAGAGCACAGTGAGCTCCATCATTAGGAAATGGAAAGAATATAAAACTACCCAGACTCTTCCTACAGCTGGCTGTCCAAACAAACTGAGCAACCGGGGAAGAAGGACCTCGGTCGGGGAAATGACCAAGAACTCAATGACCACTCTGACAGAACTAGAGTTCCTTGGCTGAGATGGGAGAACCCACAACAACAGTGAACAATCTGCAGCACTTCACAAATCTAGGCTTTAGGGGAGAGTGGCCAGACGGAAGCCACTCCTGAGAAAGAGGCATATGACAGCACGCCTGGAGATTCCAAAAAGGCACGTAAAGATTCTGAGAGCACGAGGCAAAAGGGTCTGTGGTCTAATGAGACGAAAATTGAATTATTTGGCCTGAATGCAAAGCGCTACATCTACCATGAAACCGAGCACAACTCATCACCCATCAAACACCATCCCTACCATGAAACATGGTGGTGGCAGCATCATGCTATGGGGATGCTTTTCAGTGGCAGGGACTGTGCGACTTGTAAGGATAGAGAGAACAATGAATGGAGCCAAATACAGAGAAATCCTTGAGGAGAACCTGCTTCAGAGTGCAAAAGATGTTCGACTACAGCAAAGATTTACATTCCAACAGGACAATGACCCTAAGCATACAGCCAAAGCAACAATGGAATGGCTTCAGAACAAGAACATGAAAGTAATTGGGCAGCCCAGCCAAAGCCGAGACTTGAATCCCATTGAGAATCTGAAGAAATACTTGAAGATTGCTGTTCATCGACACTCCCCATCCAACTTGACAGAACTTGAGAAAATCTGCAAAGAAGAATGGGAGAAAGTCTTCAAATCCAGATGTGCAAAGGTGATACAGCAGGCTCGAAGCTGTAATTGCTGCCAAAGGCGCTTCTACAAACTATTGACTCAGGGGGTTGAATACCTATGCAATTTAGATATTTCTGTATTTCATTTTCAATAGATTTGTAACAATTTCTAAAAACATGTTTTCACTGACATGGGGTATTTTCTATATATTGGTGACAGAAATTATAATTTAATCCATTTTAAATTCAGGCTGCAACAACAAAATGTCAAGGTGTGTGAATACTTTCTGAAGGCATTGCATATCCTGTAAATATTTTGTTCGATTTTGTTTCTTAGCAACAGAATTACAGGGCTTCAAAACTGGGAATAGATAAATGGCCCACCATTTAAATGCTACTGTCATGGTGTTGGTCGCCAGAGAAACTCGAATATTTATCTTTAAATGGCGAATTTTAAGGCAAAAAAAGTGGAAATGAAATTGCTAAAAATCTTCAATATTAATCTCGGTCACTTCCATCACAAAGTTCACTTTATACATTCTCCATTTGAAAATCTCCACCTTTATTCATCGTCGTTAGTCACGTGAATTGCAAACGCTTATTCATAAGAGTTTTATGCAGGTAAAATGTAGAGGTAATTTTCTCTAATCAGTGTCAGTGACAAGTGAGATAATAAATATTAGTATTATCTACATAACCTGTTTGGCAAATGTCCTTACCATGCCACGTAGATCTGGATCGCTCTCTGGTGATCGATTGCCATGAAAATCTGGCCAAATGTGCAGGTCAGAGGTCAGTCGTGCGAGGTGACTGCCAGCCGGGACCATGGTCATCAGCTTCTCATTGAGGTAATCATAAATGCTTTGGCCACTGAAGAACAAAAGACCAAAGATAGGAAGGCATCTCAAAATTATCAGGCCAATGAGTCACAGATTAGCATTCAATAACGGATGTGCTACATTTGTCAACTCTCAGAGCAAACGCATCCCAATATTTTGGTTGCTAGGCAAATGTGAGAACCAAAACATCTTACCAACATGATTAGCAAACTTTAAGTGAAAGCCTGCAGGGTAGCAATTGTGGTGATACGAAATTGTTTTTGCCTTTTTAGACAAAGAACGTGTGTCAACTTCTACTGTCCAACATAAAAAATTTTAAAACATTTAGAATTGATAATTTAATTGTTGAAGGACTGTTCAGGCATTCATTCCAAGGGTCTTTATGGCACGAGGGATATGCAGAATACCTGCTTGTAAGTTTCCATGCAATGTTATTCCCACCTAATGTGGACAGGTTGGGTGTGTTTCCACCTCTGTTTGTTTCTTTGTCTGTCTGTCTGTGAGCAAGATATCTCAAAAAGTTGTGGACGGATTCGTACGAAACTTGGTGGACAGGTTGCATATGTGACAAGGACGAATTATTTAGACTAGTGAGGTACCGTGCTATGCATGGGTGGGAGGCCAGAACCAAACAGACAATGCAGAAACGGCGAATGCTAAAGCATGAAACCAATAAATTCCACATTCCTGTAGCACCTTCAGTCGCACGTCAGACAGGGACAGCAAGTTCGTGAAGGACTTCCATGAAAAACGTACCCATACGCAAACAAACGGGTACATTCACGTATAGAAACATCGATCGTGGGATCGTGGCGAATCTGCATATGGCGATCCGCGAAGTTAATGTTCAGAAAGTAGAAACCATCACGGCATTTCGTCATTCACTTGAACTCAATATCTCTTTTTTCATTCCAAACAACATAAGACCAATCACAAATTAAATAGCATTAATATAAAAAATAAACTTTTAACAACATTGTTAATGTTTCCTTCATTGTAAAAACTACCAAGTCAACAGTTAAAAGGATTTTGAGCCGATAGGTGTTACGGCCTTGGCAAGATCGATGGAGACAGCGATCTGTTAGCTTATACACCGCCCAAATAGCTATGTGGAATTCTCTCATGTAGAGATTAAACCCACGTCGTTTGAACTTTGGCCGAGGTCATTATTTACTTTTAATGATGTTTATATACGAATCAAAAAGAAGATAATTGGTTTTGGGTCGTCCTTTCCACATATCTCATGGGATTGTGAGTTGGAGAAACGACCGTGATGGTGGGGAGGGGGTTTGGCATTCTCTCAAGCAGGGATTCAACCCATGTCCTTCTATAAGGTCTTTGTCCAAGGTCATTATTTTTAACTGTGTGTTTTCATTCATCAGGTTGCGATCGGTGCAGCCGTTTGTGCGGTACCTGGGAAAATAATGTTATGCGGGAGTCCAAACCTGAAAATGCTGGAGACCAAAGCTGAAATTGGAAAAACAATATAGCCTATTTTACTCCAGGGGGTCCCAGGATTACCCACCAAAAATATCGTTGCAATCGGTTCAGCCGTTTTTGCGGTACCTGGGAACGGACGGACGGACAGACAGACAGACGGACATTTGGTGAATTATAGTAAGATTTTGGTGAAGATCTGGATACTAGAATTTTTCTTAAGTGATTCTTCAAAATTGAGATCGGGCCAAAAACAATATATAGCACGATATTTCAAAAGGTTGTGGATGGGTTATGACAAAATTTGGTGGATGAGTTGGGTAGGTGAAAAGAACAAGCCAATGAGATTCTGGTTATGGTCCGGCTACAGATCCAGCATATAGTGGGATACAAAATGTAAACTGTTCCGCCTGGCGGAAGTATGCGTTCCACCAAGCGCCATGCTCGTTACATTCTTTAACAATCCATCACAATGCCACATCTGACAAAATGAGAGGAATCACATCATTGAACACCTTCAAGCAGGGTCTTCCATTAGCCATGTTGAAAGGCTCTTTAACATTAGGAGAGAAACTGTTTATGACCTCAGAAGATGTTATGAAGCCACTGGATCAACAAGAGCTATGTCAACAAATGGACATTCCAGGATTGATTGTAGAAAGTCAATCTCTTTTGATTGTAGGTGGACGTTGACCCTTGTAGAGTTTATCTAATTCTTACACTGTGGCTGTGCTTAAAGCAAAGTCTTTTTAAAATTAATTTTGATATAGTAACTCCAACAAAGTTTCTCTTAAAGTCTTCGCAATTTAACGAGAAACGAAGGCACTTGACATTTTACAATTGCCCTTTATCATAGCTGATTGACATATAATAAAGGGCTGGAAGGAAGGGCTAGAGGTAAGCACACTCCCCCCTAACCTGTCTAGTGTCTAGCCTGAGTTGGAATCCTGACCCAGCTATAAACTGTCATCCTGGTATTTCACAGGCAGGGTGATTCATCAGTGTGTGCTGTGCCTCAGATGGAGTTAAGCTGGGCGTCCCGTCTGCCGACATTAGTTGGTGCACGTTAAAAAAAAAAAAAAAAAAATTTCTTGTATACAACATCGAGGCTCATGTTAAAGAGCAAACATTAATGACAAAAAATTTTAAAAAATTAAAAACCGACACATAAGACGAAATAAAGGGAGCGGGAGACAAGATGGGGAGAGAGGGGGGAGCACATAAGTACAACATTTGAGAGCAGGGACATCGGGAGATCTGTGGGAGGGAGAGGGCTTGGGGGGAGGAGGCATGGGAAGGGGGGGAGGGGTGCGAATGGGGTTGGGGGTGGGAGAGGTAAAAAAAAAACCACATGGACACTGCTAGGACTTCCAGGAAAGAAGTCAGTATTTCAAAAGAGTGGATCTGGGGTGAATTAACGGGGGTAGAACAGATCAAGGTTTTGGATGGGGGAAGATAAGAGATGGTGGTGAACAGCTGTTTTAAAGACCTGGAGGGATTGAAGAGAGTGAGGGAGTTTGCTCCAGGGGTGGGAGAAAAGAGGAATGAAAGAGTGCCCTTTGCGAGGACCAGGTGAGCTATCGATGGCACTATGGCCATATTCAAAATTCCCGCCCTAACCAGTAGAGGGCATTGCATCAGCGGCACAGCCATGCCCCTCAGCCAATGACGCTACCCCACAACCTTGTGCTGCATACGGAGGACGGAGACAGCATTTAATAAATACATGGCCCAAGCCTGTTCCACTGCCACAATGTACTGCTCGGCCATGTGCATCACTATACCACTGTGTGCTTACCTGCTGACCTGTCTGACTCGCATAATTGCATCTACATGTTCAACAACAAATCTTCAGTATCAAAGAGTAGCAAGAAATACCCACCTGGTATCTGCAGCTGTCTGTAAATCCTTGTACGCTGGGTGCCCCGAGACGATGTGATTGATCTTCATTCCACACAAACATAAAGAACCCACAAAAAACAACATGCATTTGCTGTGACAAATCTTTGCGTCAGCAATTTGCCTCAATATTTTCAACCGAAAATGATGACAACCGTACACAACAATTGAGACTTCCCTCAAAATAATCTCCAAATTTATCTCTTAACTCGTTAAAACCTCACACTTTCCCAACATTACTCCTCACACCTTACCAGACTCCCAGTGGCGCTTTGTCCTGCCTCGTGTAGCCACAGACCAGGCACCATAGCAGAGTGGAACGGACCCCAAACGCCACCGATTTGAATGGCCTCTACACTCACCTAACAAGCAAAGTGAATGGAATAAGAGTGGCCAATATTCTTAAAATAGGGGTGAAGATAAAGCTGAGAACATATCATAACCTGTTTATGATCGTGTTGAAATAGACAATACTATTAGTGTCTCAGTTGCTCTGGACGCCATTTTGGTTGTTACCTCTGCCACCAAAGGTGGATGGAGGTTATGTTTTCACCCCTGTCTGTTTCACAGACACTTTTTTAAGTATCTGTGAACAAAATATCTCAAAAAGTTGTCGACGAAATTTGGCAGAGATGGAACGTATGTAAACAAGGACGAAATGATTAGATCTTGGTGAAGATCCGGATTCCGATCCGGCCACTAGAATTTTTAAAGTGATTCTTCACCATTGGGAGATTGGGCCAAAAACGATACATAACAGGATATCTCAAAAAGTTGTGGACAGATTTGGACGAAACTTGGTGGACCGGTTGGGTGTCCGACATAACAAGGACGATTCGATGCGATTTTGGTGAAGATCTGAAGATGGATTCGGATATGAGAATTATTTAATTTTTAAAGTGATTTTTCACCATTGGGAGATGTTCACTTCATGTACACCGGGTAAGAGATATGGTCCAAATTTGTCTTTATATAGCTATTAAGTTGGATAAACACCTGCACCCATGCCTATTTACACATAATGGGCCAATGGGCCCTTTTTTGCCAATTAACGGGCCCCTGGGCTATTTCATGAGTTTAAATTCATAACACATATATCATATGTCTAAATCAACCTTCTAATGAAGAAAAAATATTGTCCTGGACATAAACTTGGCCAAAATGCCCAAAAACCGGTTTTGGGCACCATTAAGGTCCAAAATGGGCACTTTGGGCACCTTTTTCAAAAAGATCGGTCGGCACCATCGTACTCAGCGTCAAATTTTACCCTAGAATCCGTCTTCAAAAAAAAGTGGACACCATTTCCCACTGATTCAGCGTTTTGAGCCCAACTAAGACATGTTGCATCCCTGGTGCTAAATTAACAGCATCTCACCAGGTTTTGATGAAACAAGTACAAAAAGTTTTAATTAAAACAAAAGCCACGTCGATGTTACACAATGCCTAGATGCAGCTGTGCCTATAACGTCAATGTTATAGGCACAGGACATTCCTATTGATTCGATTATTTGATGTTATTTTTGTGCAAAGTGAAAATATATCTCGGCAATTTCCCGTGTGTGGCGACGAATTTTTAATATATCTCGGCATTTTCCCGTCTGTTATTTCAGGCGGTGTATGACTGACCATGCCGCGATTTAAAAAAAGATATATCTCGGCAATTTCCCGTGTGTGGCGACACGTGAACGAAGCTATGCTCCTCTCTCCACATTATTGTGACGACGTATAAATTAAATATTTCATCGTGACGATTGTCATCAAATGGACGAATTTTTAATATATCTCGGCATTTTCCCGTCTGTTATTTCGGGCGGTGTATGACTGACCATGCCGCGATTTAAACAAAATATATATATCTCGGCATTTTCCCATCTTATTTCGGGCGGTGTATGACTGACCATGCCGCGATTTAAAAAAAATATATCTCAATGGACTTGAAGTTACAGGCCTTTGAGAATTCATTTCGTTCTATAAAGGGCAACTTTCATCGGATTTTCTTCCCGTTTTTTTTCAACCGAGTCTAAAACTATGTTAGCGACTGTGAAAAATGAAATGATATATCGAATTTGATTTGAAATAAAACTGTGTGAGAGAGGAAGACACCACGGGCCTACAAAACAGGCCTCAAAGCTATGCGAGTTAATAAAATGGTGGATATTTGTTTATATGAAGGCTCTCCCAGAATGGGTGGAGCTTTGAGGTTTTGTCTTCTCTGCAAGAACAAGAAGAACAAGAAGAACAACAACAACAGCAGAGGGCACTCTATGACCAGCGTCTGTGACGCGGCTAAAAAGACTGTTCCTTTGAAAGGCGTGAAATTGAGTACCTATTAAAATTGCTCCCCCTCTTTGCCATTGGCTAATTGTTATATGTTCGCACAAGTTTTGGCACGATTACTGTAATTCATTTCAAATTTTCATACACTTATTTCATGAATACTTGCTACTCATCTTGATTACACGATTGCTTAACTGGCTGAGCTCATTCTGTATTGATATCTGGTGATTGTAAATTAAAATCCAGACCCCACTTGGAGAGGAATGGCAAACCACCCAGTGGAATTCTTGCCTATGAAATGCTTTGGCAGAGCCCATGCTCTACTATAGCCATAGATGATAATCCTGCAGTATAATGCATTTAAATGTATCACTGTAAGAGTCATGTGGGTTGTTGTTGTTGTTGTTTCAAGGTTCTCGGTGCTCATTTCCCAACAGAAAACAATTGCTTCACTCTAAATATCACCAATGTGTGGAAAACCAGAATCGCATTTATTTACTCGAAGTACATTTACCTTGCAAACAACAGAGTTCATAGAACACCTTACCCTGTGCAGTCTTAGAAACAAGGACATGGGTGGGGTCTGCGAGCAGGAAATTTGATTGGTTGTGATAATGTAAAATGGCGTATTATTTTGTTCAAGTACTGCTAAACGAAAGTTCTTTGAAAGTGCTAAAAAGGAGACACGTGTTCTGGAGTGTTAAGGTATATACAGTCACGTGAAAAAGTAAGTACACCCCGTCTAAAGTTTTGACTTTTTCAACATATTTCAACATACAGCTATTTGATCTTCATTTCAACAATATTGATAGATAAAGGTGATATAATATAACAAATATCATGAAACATTTACATTTTGTAGCCATTGTATAATTTAAAAAAATAAAAATGCAAATTTCGCATGCGGAAAAAGTAAGTACCCGGTTTTGAGTACCAGTAAGTACCAGACAGGATAGGTATAAAACGCAACGACACCAAGGACTTCCAGGAAAGAAGTCGGCACCTCAAAAAAGTGGATTTGGGGTGAAATTAGCGGGGGTAGAAAAGATCAAGGTTTTGGATTGGGGAAGATAAAAGATGGTGGTGAACAGCCGTTTTAAAGACCTGGAGGGAGGAGTGGGATTGAAGAGAGTGAGGGAGTTTGTTCCAGAGGCGGGAGAAAAGAGGAATGAAGGAGTGAAGGTGAGCAGAGAGTCTTGATTTTGGCAGTTTAACCATAAGAGGGTTGCAGGCAGATCTTGTGCGACCTGTAGGAATATTTGGGGGACAGAGCCCAGAGAGAGCTGGGGGGGCAAGGCCGGAGATGAGTCGGTAGAAGACGGAAAGACCACCAACCTGCCTGCGGTGAGTAAGTGAAAGGCCCTCGGAGATAGCGTCATCGCGGGAGATTCCAATGATTTTGAACGCTTTGGTTTCAACAGCGTGAAGACGAGCTATGTGTGAGGCAGGAGCACCAGCCCAGAGGGGAGAGCAGTACTCCATTGAGTGTCCCTTATGACATCGATAAAAACAGTAAGTTTCCTGTAATTTTGATTGATTTTCAAATTTGTTTGACTGCCAGACAGACAGTAAAAAAAATTGTCTCACTCCACTCTGCACGTGCATGATCTGGACAACTTAAAAGGCAAAGTACTGTTAAACTACAGGTTTGCTTTCCAATTCCTGTTCAAGATATAACATTCAAATGATCTTAAATTGTTCCTCGATCATAAACTGACAAATGACAGACAGACAGAGACAGACAGACAAAGTGAACCAAGTGATAAAGCCCATTTTTCACTTTGTGTGTGTGGATTAATAATATGTCAATCAACTCCACTTGGCTGCACAAAGGTTGGAACACAGAAGTGCTAACTCACAATGCCCAACATAAGTTGAGTGACACAAGTCTTTTTTTTAAATCGCACCAGTGTCTGAAGGAAGCGGTTAAATTTGGCATATTTAATATGAAATATGCAAAGCCTAGAAACGAACGAAACCCTTTAGAAATACCCTTTAGAACCCTCTAAAATTACCCTGTAGGAATACCCTTTGGAACCAATAAGAATTACTCTTTAGAACCCTTTATAATTACACTTTAGAACTCATTAGACTTACCCTTTAGAACCCCTTAGAATTACCCTTTAGAACCCTTTAGAAGTACTCTTTATAACCCACTAGAATTACCCTTTAGAATCTTCCTTTAGAACCCTTTAGAATTACCCTTTAGAACACATTACAATTACCTTTTAGAACCCATTAGAATTACCCTTTAGAACCCATTAGAATTACCCTTTAGAACACATTATAATTACCCTTTGGAACCCATTAGAATTACCCTTGATAACCCCTTAGAATTACCCTTGAGAACCCCTTAGAATTACCCTTTGGAACCCACTAGAAATACCCTTTAGAACCCACTAGAAATACCCTTTAGAACCCACTAGAATTACCCTTTAGAATCATCTTTTAGAACCCATTAGAATTGCCCTTTAGAACCCATTAGAATTGCCCTTTAGAACCCATTATAATTACCCTTTTGAACCAATTAGAATTACCCTTCAGAACCCTTTGGAACCCATTATAATTAAACATGGTGGGTCAGAAGAGTTCTTCTTCATTTTTGAGGGACGGACAGACATAGCCAAATAATGAAGCGAACCACTCAAACATCATTGAATAAGGGATATTAAATTTCCCTGTGTTCAAAGGCAAGCAGCATTTAAAAGCAGAGAACAGGCAAGTCATTGAACCTACTGCCATGTGACAAGTTGAGGTCCCAGCAATGATAGCTAGCCGTGATGTGATTGGTCTACCTTCACAAGGAAGATCCCGCCCAATCACATCTGCTCCAACCACACCTGAAAAAACATTAATAAGAACGACGTTGCAAGTATTCAACATCAAATGAAGTGGAAATAGTCTCTATTGCTTCCATTTGAAGATCATGCAAAGTAAGCTAAAAGCAATGCGTGGAAGCCGTCATGGGTAAGCATTTGAGAGGAAAAAACCATGGATGGACATGGTCTGTGTGCTTTTGCCTCAACTTAAGCTGCTTGGAAAAAAAATACACATTTGATCCTTGGACGTGCCTGTTGCACCCTAAAGTGTACCTGAACAGGATCCCGTTACCGCCTGATTGGCGAAAGACCAAAAAGTGGATAAAATGTCAAGACATCAGTCACAAAAGTAAAATTGAGAATTTACCAATGGAAATCCACACCAAGGTATATAGATTATGGTAGATCTGAGAATGAGTAACTTATATTGAGGTAGATATACATGCAGTCACACACTCACTGGTGTACAAACCGATTATATGAACCTCTCCCACCCCTTCGGGATCGAACGTGTGAGGCTAATATTCGATATATAAAAGGATCCGTGTTTCTCCGTCTGTAACGCTCTATCCTGAAGAGATTCTGCTTCTCGCACAGTAATGCAAATGGTACCATTGAGATGGTGATAATCCTTTTTCCTTGTTTGTAAAGCTAATTAATCGATTTACTTGGAACAAATAATTGTTCCTTTAATCGCAAACTTGCCAATTTTCCGGGATTGAGGAAGATGGAGTGGGACCTCAAGCTTTAATGTAGTGGTTCCAACGTTAACATTTATTATTCTATGACAGCAGGAACCCTTTCGAGTTCAGAAAGACATGGGAGGAGCACACAAAATAAAATATAGTAATACTTCTCACAAAATATAGAGCACACAAAAGAAAATATAGTAATACTTCTCACAAAATATAGAGCACACAAAAGAAAATAAATGTAGAAAAATATAGAAAATATAGAAAATAATAATAGTAATATAGCAAGAGAAAAATATACAAAAGCACATGGATGGAGCACACAAACAACAACAACCACAGCCATGCCAACAACAATTACGTGTTATAAAACATCCTTTTACGTGCGTTTTACTTCATTTTACATCCTCATTCACACTCCCAGAGAGACCTGCAATATGTTTGTGAAGTACAACATACTGTCTCTTGTTTAAACTCTTCAGCGAACGAGGGGAGGCACACCTAGTAATATAGAATGTTTCCAGCTTGGTTCATGTATTGTATAAGATTTAAATGATACTTCCAGGGAGAAATATGCAATGAAAATGGATTCAAAAATGCGCTTGCAAAAGCCGCTAATCCAGAAAAGCTGCAAACGCATGGAAATTGGTGCACGGCCATTCTAAGGGACACAGCCACCTTCTAAATACGACATTTAGGATAATACTTTTTTTCCAGATACAGAGATGAATGCTGAGGCAGACGGGATCCAGCACAAAATGATATGGAAAAAAGTTAGTGGATAAAAAGCTGAAACAAAGGCACAAAAATGTGATCCCGAGGACAATTCCAATGTGAAGGGTCAAAAGATTTCCACCCTAACCGTGAAAGTAACAAAATGTATAGGATTTGCACTTGGGATTTTTGCACTTGGGATATTTGCTATGTATGTGCAGTTCCATTTACCAAGTCCTCCGGCATGGGCATCAATGAGGGAGACTGCAACTGGAATGCCTGGTATCACACCGAGCTCTATTGCAGCCGCTGGGGTCAAAGCTCCAAGTGTGCGCCCCGGACAAGCAGCAGAAAGGCCTTGTAATGGGAAATCAGGGCAATAGCTTGAAAAGGAAACAAAATTCGAAACAGAGTATTGCTATCCATGGAGCAATAATGACACAATATTGTGAAAGGCACGTGGTGGGGTGGGCAACAGAATGTGCAATCGGGGGGAGGGGTGTCATTGGGCAAAGGGATGCGTTAAAGTGGAGGGTTGTGGGAATGGTGCCATAGGACAATGTGGGTTACACCACAGGTCGAGAGGGAGTACCAGAATAATTGTGTACGATGAAAATGACTCGAACACACTAACATACCGATTTTGGATTGACCTTTCCCAGTCAGCTCGGGCAGGCCTATGCTTTCCCAAAAATCCTTGTTCCAGCCATTTCCAACTTGGTAACCACCCCACTTACAGAGCAAACAACATAGGGATCTGAATAGCATGACAAAGGACACATTTGAGTTATTTTCATTCAAACATGAAAATCTCCAATATATATATATATATACATACATAAATACAGGGTGGTCCAGAAACCTTGGCCACATTTTGAAGAACGATACCTGCAACAAACAACTAAGTTTATTATTGTTCTTTGGTGCAAAACAAAACATGATTACTCGTTAAACAGTCCAATCAGTCTAATATACATGAAACAGATCAGTTCAAATGTTCAAACTGCTTTCCCTCATTGTCTATGCACAGCTGTAGCAGTGACGAAACACTCTGACACACAGTTCTGTATGTTTCAGTCGTTAAGGCAGCAGTCTCATTACGGATGAATTGTTTCAAGTCTCTAAGGGTCGTAGGATTTCTCGCATACACTTTGTGTTTGAGGAAACCCAATAGTTTCAGTCGTGCGCTGAGTGGATTCATCAAAAATGTAGTGGTTTGAGGGTCATTAACCACTGTAGCAGCTACATTCAAGTGTAAGGTGTGCACAGAGGGAGCTGCAGATGGAGGAAATGTTGAGTTGGATCTTGGAGACGGCGTGAAGCTGGAAGGTGTGAAAACATTTTGCTCCCTAGGAGACATGCTGAATGGAGAAGGTGGATCGATCAGACTCGGCAACAGTTGCTCGAGTGAGATGTGCATGGAAGAAGTTTCGGGAACTGAGTGGCGTGCTGACGAGGTGGGGAGTGTCGTTGAAGCTGAAGGGAAAGGTGTATGCTGCATGTGTGAGAAGTGTTATGATTTATGGGAGCGAGACATGGGTAATGAACGTAGAGCAGCAACGAAGGCTGGAAAGGTTGGAAATGCGAATGGTTCGGTGGATGGGCGGAGTGTCGTTGAGAGAGAGGAAGCCAAATGATGAATTGCGAAAGATGATGGGAATAGAGCCTGTGATTGATGCTGTGAAGAGAAACAGGTTGAGATGGTTTGGTCATGTGTTGAGGAAGGATGAAAGTGACTGGTTGAGAAGAGTGATGGAAATGAATGTAGAAGGAAGTAGAGGATGGGGAAGACCGAGAAAGACATTGCTAAAGATGGTGGAAGAAGAAATGCGGGCAAGGGGGGTTAACAAGGAGAGATGCAGAAAATAGGGCAAAATGGAGAAGATTGTCATGGGGACCGCAAGGCTAACCCCCGGGAAATGGCCTTAAAATGCATGTTGTGTTGTTGTTGTATCAAATTGATTTTACATTAATAAATAAAAGCGCCTCGAGCGATATTGCGTCGTCTTCAGGCCGAACACACATGCATAATCCAAGTCCCGCCCTCTCCCAGGCCAAATAAAACATGAACACTAAAGTCTAAATAAGCTGGTTTTGACCAAACTTGTTGACAGATAATATTCAGTGTTTTGATTTCAAAAACGAAATTCCTTTGGAACATTTGAACAGATTTTTAGATATTTATCGAGGTCATCAACATTTAAGATGATAAAAATTGTAAACAACATCTACATGACCCCATTTTGACATTCACACACTACGGCACGTGATTTATAATCTCCAGTAGTTTACAGCAATTATCACAAATTGTCTGCAGTTAATTATATTGTTTATGACTGAAAATCCTGCTGAATGTCAACAAACTGATTTTCTTGCATTTTAAAACCTTGCTACCCTGTGTGCCTTTCACCACTCATTCTCATATTAAATGTCGTATGAAGTGAAGTGGAATTGGCCAAACCACAGGACATCCTGTCACCTTGTCAGGTTGCCAGTTGCTTTCCAAGTGAGAAAGTCTGGTAAATCCATGAAATGTCCCGCCAACTTCCATGTGTCAGGAAGATTCTGCAGGTAAAGGGACACTTTCTCATCTCTAATCTTTTAAACATCCACTAGCCTAACTAGCACCGAGGTGATTCTTAAAACGACATTACATCTCACGGCCTGCTTATCGCAATCACGTGATGCCCCTTCCGCATTCAGGGGACACTTAACACCGGGCACACAATGCCTGCACAGTCCCTGTTGAAGACCACCAGGTGGTCAAAACATCAGGTATGAGCCTTATCTACTAAGGAGCTTGCACAGTATCTATCATCTTGTACCCTTTCCACCAAAGTCACCAGATATTCTTATGTGTGTTGCGTTATGCATTGCTTTGCTTCCTGGTACCTTACACGTAACGTGGGGCCACACAGTATGCAAGGGGCCTGTAAGTGCTGCAAGTTGAGCGGAAATTGTGTTGCCAATGAAGCCAGAAACATATGTTCAAGACTGATGCTCAAAATACTAAGCTTGCGTACACGCCATTGGGGTTGTGGTCTTTGTGGACATCTCTGTAATCATCATCCCTATCATATTGATCTTGTTCAATCCCACCAGGATAATTTATATCACCCCAATTACTAACGAAAGAAAAGAAAGAATGAATGCAAAAATGGAGAAAAGAGAAGAAGAAAAAATGAAGAAAGAAGAAGGAGGAATAAAAAAGAAAAGAAGAAAAAGAAAAAAGAAAAGGAGAAGAAGAATGGGAGGAATGCAGTGACTGGGTAATCATTGAAGGGCAAGACAAGAGGGTGCCTTTGATGAAGAAGCTATTAGATTACAAACATGTTCATTGCTCTGTAGTCAACTCTTACACAGCTTACCTGCATCTGCACTTTCTAATCACCACACATGTAAGGGCCTCCTCACCACCACTCCAGAATTAAGTTTCTTGTCACTAAACCAGCACCTACCTCCTTCAGCCACATAAGTCGAGGTGGGTGCATCTCAAGAGACATCCCTTTCTTTGCAACGTTTTCAGCCTGAACCTCCACCTCTTCAGCTGCAATCTCTTTGGTGCTCAGAACCCCTCGGCACCTCTTTGCTTGATCTCCCGCTCGATGATCCATCCACATCAGCACATTTCTGTCCTTTATACCTGCATTGTGGAGGCATCACTTGTATGATGGTTTGAAATCCCCTTTTACCTCAACATACACAGGCTGTGTGAAAATATCAAATCAAGGGATGAAGGCAATACAGTACAAGCATTATGAACAAAACAAAAGGCAATACAGTACTACCTCGCTTAGCGTTCAGGATGTAATGGGTTCCTGGAGAAGAGAGAGCTAATTGTAAATACGCTAAAAGGGGTAATTATACCATTGTTTATTTGGAGATGTGTTCTCGACAGTGTTATATCCAAAACATGAGCGGTATATGAGGGCTTCGTTGGGGGTATCAGTAATCATGCTAATAATATAATAATACAGATAGTAAACATATTATTTTATATATAACTACAGCAATGCAGCTGTGTTGCCAATATGCCTCTGCATCGTCCCACAATGAGTAGATCCCCTCGTTCACTGTCCTAAAAATAAACAAGTTTGATTTAAATCCCTTCAGCTGTTCTCAAGTATCACATTTTCACCAGCCATGACATGTTTCACATTGATCGGTGAAGCGGTTTCAGAGAAAGGATTTTTTAAAATATTGTCTTTCAAGCTAATATGGATGGCTACCATACCATGTGACACATGACCTTAAAAGTGTACACTCTGCATATGTATGGGTAGGGGATCACGTTTGTGAAGTTTCGTGTTGATCGGATAAGGTTCGTTTTTCTATCCAAGATGGCTGCCAAACCACGTGACCTACGACATCATCATTTTCAAACTATATGCAACAGTGCTGTTAGATGATATTTGTAAAATTTCGCATCGAAATGGTTAACGGTTTCAGAGATATAATTATTTAATATTTTCCTTCAATCCAAAATGGCTGCCACACCATGTGACCAATGATGTTTTCATGATCATATTTTAATCGCCATGCCTAGTCAATGACACACAAAGTTTCGAGTCAATCGATTTGGTGGTTTGGGAGAAGATGTATTTAAAGGTTTTAGATTAACCCTCCCCGCTCACTCGCTACCATAAAAATGGGGGAAATAGGGACAGCAAGGTGAATAGGGACACAAACTGAAAAAAAGTTTGGAAACTTTTTTCGCTGAAATTTGATAACTATACTGATTTGTTGATATTTGGGTTGAAAGTGTTCTCTTGTTTTTTTTTAAAGCAACTTATAGTCCCTATTAACCCCATATATGGGTTAAATAGGAATAAATAGGATTGTTATGGCTGTCCCTATTCACCCCGTTTTACGGGTGAATAAGGACAGTCACTAATACAAAAAAATAATAATCAAGAAACAATCCTGAGTTTCCAACTTATTGTTAAATTGATAGCTCAGATGGATGTACATAATATGCACCCAGAATATAAACCACGGTGCCAATGAAAAAAAATATGGGACAAAAAGTTTCTCCAAACATCCATCAGTTATTATGTGCATCCATCTGAGCTATCAATTTGGCAATAAGTTGGAAACTCAGGATTGTTTCTTGATTATAATTTTTTTGTATTAGTGACTGTCCCTATTCACGCGTAAAACGGGGTGAATAGGGACAGCCATAAAAATCCTATTTATTCCTATTTAACCCATATATGGGGTTAATAGGGACTATAAGTTGCTTTTTTTTAAAACAAGAGAACACTTTCAACCCAAATATCAACAAATCAGTATGGTTATCAATTTTCAGCGAAAAAAGTTTCCGAACTTTTTTTCAGTTTGTGTCCCTATTCACCTTGCTGTCCCTATTCACCCCATTTCACGGTATATTCTATTTTCGCCAATACACATGCCTCAGTGAAAGTGGTTTATTGACACCTGATGCAGACAGGGGGGATTATTAGCCACGTCACAAATTATATTTGCCCAACCTCCCCCATTATCACCCACCCTCCCTCCCTCTCCAGGCTCCTCCAGAAGGGAGTGGGTGTTTCTAGTCAATAAAAAAAAAAAAAGCTGCCATCACTACAACTCTGCTCCTACTCCTACATGGCAACGGTCGGAGGAGGCTCATCCTGCTGCAACACAAGGCTGGAGTAAACTGCGCTGAATGGCTCAGAGCGTGTGCATACAGTACAAATAATGGAGGTGGGTGCGTTTACTCAGTGGGCGCTGTGTACTATGGATTTTCTTAAGTAAAAATTTTCTCCAGGACAAAGAGCTCTCCAATGAGTCAGCGTTATACGGAGCGGCGTTAAGCGAGGTATTCCTGCAGTGCTTTATTAAAAGTAGGAAGCAACACAAAATATCCACTTTTATTTAACCATTTGAATGGCAAAGTTAAAGAAGTTTGCAAAAACGGCCACTGTTCTCCAAGCAATCGGAAATGATGCAAGAATATTGTAGAACAGTAAGAAAACAGCGGCCATCCTCACCAGCATCATTCACCGGAAGTGGTTGAAACTCATCGTCCAGCACTACGAGGGAGCAAGTGCCATCAAATGCAACGCCACAAACATCTTCTGACGCAACATTTCGCATCACGTCCTGTTCCAAAAAAACCAAAATTCTTTCCTGCTGGAGTCATCAAAACTTTGGAATTAAATCTTAGGCATTTCCACTCTGTTCACTGCCTTCAAGTAAAAGCCCTAGGTCACTAATTTGGCTATACTAGCGGTTATTCCCTCCGGGTGGGAGTACCCTTCTCGACCCACCTGTGGTGGGCAATGTGCTACGGCACATTCTTGGAAATGCATTTTATAATTCTTGACATTTTACCGTTGGCTGGAGATGTAAACATCTCCATCCTGATGACGTATTACAGGTCTGTCCATCGCATTTGTAGTTACACACAGGTGGGGATCTGTCCATTATTTCCCAAATCCATGTCTGCAATGCAACTAAGCAAGGAAGGTTTAAGCCTGGTACGTCCCCTTCGATCTCGTTCCCTTTGCTCAGGCACTCACTAGCTCTTCCAGGACGCAAGAGTTCTTCGAATAACCCCCTTCTAGTTAACCTTTCTAAATCCAGGCTCACGGCTCACCTCCACTATTTTGTTCCTCTTTTCTACCGTTTCTGGAACTGCCTTCCTGAGGCTTTTAAATTCCATGGTTCCCTCCGGGGCTTCAAGGAGACAGTGCACCACCATCTCATGTCATCCCCCATTCTTACCCACCTTCACTCAGCCATCTTAGTTGCTGGTTACTGTGTTTCATCCGCTCCTCTTCACTTTTCTTGTTCATTCATTCCCTTGTTAATCGTATCCAACAGTTGCCTATCCATCAACTCGCTCTTTCCTGTGCCGAGACCTTGTTCCAAAAAAAAAAGAAAAAAAAAAAAAAAAAAAGGTGCACCTTAGTGGTGAGAGCGCTGCACTGGCAATTTAGAGGTTCTGGGTTCAAATCCGGCTGAAGCCAGCAATTGGCTTTGGAATCTTAACTTCGGCTACTGAGCTAGTCTGGGAAGTATGATGGTCAAGTAGGGGATAGCCTGCCTGCCTGCCCTAGCCAATATTTTCTATCCGTGATGCAAGTTCAAACACTGTGGTTGGCTCTTAATGCCTTCAGGGCAACAATGGATGGGCACCAAAATGCCCGCCGATGAAAAAGCAGCATCCTCAAATTCCCGTTAACGAATGGAAACAAAAATTAATTATGTAAGAATTAATTGGAAAGCAAACAATTGACTGATCTTTGTAGACCCTCGGCTCACCTTCACTCTTTTATTCCTCTTTTTTCCCACCTCTGGAACAAACTCCCACACTCTCTTCAATCCCACTGCTCCCTCCAGGTCTTTAAAACGCTATATTCACCACCATCTGTGATCTTCCCCCAATCAAAACCTTGATCTTTTCTACCCCTGTTAATACACCCCAAATCCACCTCTTTCAATCCCCGACTTCATTCCTGAAATTCCTAGTAGTGTCAATTTTGTCTTAACTGTGTTCCATCCCCCTCCCCCCCCCCCCCCCCCAAGTCCTCTCCCTTCCACAGATCTCCCGATGTCCTTGTTCTCTACTGTTGTGCTTGTGTGCTTCCCTCTCTCTCCCATCTCGTCACCCCTCCTTTATTGTTTTATGTGTCCGATTATGTTTTTTGTGTTTTATGTGCTAATGTGTGTTTAATGTGTGAGCTCTTACACGAGCCTCGATCTTTTATACAAAAAATAATAATAATAATAATAAATAGACACTTTGCTGAGTGACTTGGTGGTGGAATGGTTAAAGCGCTGTTGCATTGTACTCACTGGTACTGCACTGGTTCCCAAATGGCTGTTCAAAAATGTGACCCAGAGAGAAGATGGACACCACTGGGTCCAATTGCCTATAAAATAGCACTATTGGCACCCCAATGACCTTTATTAGCTGATCTACAACCACCACCATATGTTTGTTACTATTAAAACTGAAAACTGCTACAGTCCTTGTAATTTTATACCACCGAGACCTATTGCAGATTAGAGCAGCTGATGTTTATTTGGTATGACCACAATGCCCCACACACGAAGGAAAAGTTTATCGGAACTAACCCTTCTGGCTTTTCGCTTTTTTATGGCAGTGAATAGTGTAAAGTCCGAGTAAGCAAAGCACCCCTTGAGCAAACCTCACCGTGGCAGCAATGCAAGCAGCAGCCCACAGCTGGCTAGAGCTCTGTTCGTAATGGC
This sequence comes from Myxine glutinosa, assembly GCF_964187855.1. Classification (NCBI taxonomy): domain Eukaryota; kingdom Metazoa; phylum Chordata; class Myxini; order Myxiniformes; family Myxinidae; genus Myxine; species Myxine glutinosa. The sequence continues at coordinate 48,117,970 of NC_136261.1, forward strand.
CTGGGGAAGGTGCCCAGATGATAGTGCAGATTCAGAACGTGCCAGCAGTGCACCAGATGAGGATACGATCGCTGCTCGCACACTGGAACTTCCGACGTCCAAAGCCAGGACACAACGCATGGCTACAGACAGAAGAGCAGGGGTGGGGAGGTGACAGCTGGAATTGCTGCAAAAAAAAACAAATAACCATGGATGCTTAAGTTTTAGTTCAAATGCATTTCGTGTCAAACTGGAGGAAGGGTGGATGTTGAAGGAGGAAATGGGTGAAAGAGGTCTTTATCGAGACCACCATTAAATTAGGGTTCATCTGCTGGTTGCATTATGATCAACTGAAGCGGGGTTATGTTCACAGATTGAATAGGGGATGGGGGGAGTGGGGGGTGGAGGAGAGATGGTGTTGGAAATACCATTTGGCAAAGGTATGGGCACACAATTACCGACTCTTTTTGAAAGGTACTGTCATCTTTAATACCCACAAGTGAGTGTTATTAAACATAGCCAACTGAATATTCTCTGTGATGAATGGTGCGCTCTTTGATGCAACATCCTGCCTGGGAAGCACTCGAAGATAAAAGTTTATAGTCGGGACAGGAACCGATTCGACATCTCAAAAGCAGGTAGGTGTATCACAACTGAAAAAGGAAACATCAGCAAAATAAATGGAACAGGACAAATCAGAGAAACGCGGAAAGAAAGTCGAGTATGTAGTCATACCATCACTCACTCGATCACTATACTTCCATCCCTTTTAATAGTTTCACCTAAACAGTGGATGCCAGTAAGCCTTCGTAAAAACGTGTGTATTATACATGTGTATATATATATATATATATATATATATACATACTGTATATATATATAATATATATATATATATATATATATATATATATATATATTATATATATATATATAATACACATACATACTACATGACCAAAAGTATGCGGACACCCACTTCTAATTAGTGGACTCAGCTGTTTCAGCCACACCTATTGCCGACAGGTATATATAATCAAGCACACAGCCATGCAATCTCCATAGACAAACATTGGCAGGAGAATGGGCCGAACTGAACATCTCAGTGACTTTCAACGTGGCACCGTCATAGGATGCCAATTTTCCACCAAAATTTCTGCCCTGCTAGAGCTGCCCTGGTCAACTGTAAGTGATGTTATTGTGAAGTGGAAACGTCTAGAAGCAACAACAGCTCAGCCGCGAAGTGGTAGGCTACACAAGCTCACATAACGGGACCGCCGAGTGCTGAAGCTCATAGCGCGTAAAAATAGTCTGTCCTCGGTGGCAACACACACTACCGAGTTCCAAACTGCCTCTGGAAGCACGTCAGCACAACAACTGTTTGTTGGGAGCTTCATGAAATGGGTTTCCATGGCCGAGCAGCCGCACACATGCCTAAGATCACCATGCGCAATGCCAAGCGTAGGGTGGAGTGGTGTAAATCTCGCCGCCATTGGACTCTGGAGCAGTGGAAATGCGTTCTCTGGAGTGATGAATCACGCTTCACCATCTGGCAGTCTGACGGACAGGTCTGGGTTTGGCGGATGCCAGGAGAACGCCACCTGCCTGAATGCATACTGCCAACTGTAAAGTTTGGTGGAGGAGGAATAATAGTCTGGGGCTGTTTTCCATGGTTTGGGCTAAGCCCCTTAGTTCCAGTGAAGGGAATCTTAACACCACAGCATCCAATGATATTCTAGATGATTGTGTGCTTCCAACTTTGTGGCAACAATTTGGGGAAGTCCCTTTCCTGTTTCAGCATGACAATGCCCCCATGCACAAAGCTAGGTCCATACAAAAATGGTTTGTCCAGATCGGTGTGGAAGAACTTGACTGGCCTGCACAGAGCCCTGACCTCAACCCCATTGAACACCTTTGGGATTAATTGGAACGCCGACTGCGAGCCAGGCCTACCAGCCCAACATCAGTGCCCGACCTCAGTAATGCTCTTGTGACTGAATGGAAGCAAATCCCCGCAGCAATGTTCCAACATCTATGGAAAGCCTTCCCAGACAAATGGAGGCTGTTATAGCAGCAAAGGCAGGACCAACTCCATATTAATGCCCATGATTTTGGAATGAGATGTTTGCGTGTCCACATACTTTTGATCATGCAGTGTGTGTGTATATATATATATATATATATATATATATATATATATATATATATATATATATATATATATATATATATGTATATATATATATATATATATATATATGTATATATATATATATATATATATATATATATATATATATATATATATATATATATATATGTACACGAGGGGCAGTCAAAAATAACCTTAAAATATTTTTCACAACTTGTTTCTTGCATGTATGTGTTTGACAACTGTGTTCTTTTTCAACATAATCTCCATTGCGTTCAATGCATTTTTTCCAGCGCTTTACTTAGGCCTGGATTCCTCGAGAAAAAAATATATTTTGGCTGCTTGTGTAGCCATTCGTGCACCGCCTCTGACCTCTTTGTCGGATTGGAAAGTGGTTCCACCAAGCGCCTCTTTAAGTGGCCCAAAGATGTGGTCATCTGAAGGGGCGAGATCTGGTGAGTAGGGTGGATGAGGAAGACACTCAAAATGCAGGTCCTGGACTGTTGCATCTGTAGCGAAGGCGGTATGGGGCTGAGCATTGTCCTGCTGAAGCAAAACATTGGTAGTGAGTAGTCCATGACATTTTGATCTGATTGCTGGTTTCATATGATTTTTAAGGAGGTTGCAGTATGATGCACTGGTGACTGCGGTCCCTCTGGGCATGTAATGCTCTACAAGTGGGCCTCGGGTATCCCAGAAGAGCGTCAGCATCACTTTTCCAGCGGACAGCTGTGTGCGGAATTTTTTGGCTTCGTTGAAGTTGAATGGCACCATTCTTTGCTTGCCCTCTTCGTTTCTGGCTGAAAGTAGTGGACCCAGCTTTCATCCCCAGTCACTACGCGCTGTAAGAAAGCGTTGTTTTCTGTTTTGTAACGTCGCAGAAGTTCTTCACATGCGTCCACTCACCGTTCTTTCAGTTTGGGTGTGAGTTGTCTCGGCACCCAGCTTGCAGACACTTTGTAGAACCCCAGTACAATGTGAATGATATGGCGTGCTGAACCATGGCTATTGTTCAATTTGAACCATGGCTAACCACTTCATCCAGCATAATGCGACGGTTTTCCCGTAGTGCGGGTTCAACTCCTGTAACCATTTCTGGTGTGTCGGCTGTGCGAGGCCGGCCCGAGCGAGCAGTGTCTGCCACACTGGACACTCCACTTTTAAAATTCTTGTCCCAGTCGTACACCTGTTGCAGTGATAACCATGCGTCACCATATTGCATCTTCATTCTGCAATGGATTTCACTGGGATTCACACCCTCAATTCCCAAGAAACGGATGACAGAACGTTTCTCCTCCCTGGTGCATGCTTCTGAGTGAGCCACCATCTTGGAACTACTCTACTGACGTCATACGCTCAATGTTGCCAGATCGAAAACAGGCAAAACATGACTCTTACCCAAAGATATAACATATGTCATCTACAACTACACACATTACATTCTCGAATTTATATCGCCATTTAAAGGTTACTTATTGACTGGCGCTCATGTGTATATATACATACGGTATACAGTATTGTCCTGTCCGTGGCCGATGAAGACCGGCCTCAGACAAATCGCCGAAATGAACTTTAACTCCGAGGCGTATTTCAAACTTGACGGGATTATCTTTCCGCACACGCGGGAAGGTTCGAAGTCTTACCTGATCGGACGGCCGACACTGGGTTAATCCGAACCCACAAAGAAACTAAACAAGACAAGAAATTGAAAATCAACAACTAATGATTTAATGAAAAGAATGCAAGCACAATAGAAATATTGAGGGAAAAACTAATAGTAATAGGTGAAGGTGAGGGACCCTCCATCGGACTCAATTACAGACACAGGGAGAAATAAAGAAAATAAAATGATTTGGTAATTGGCCGACACTCAGCTTTGCAGTTCAACTGAGGGCTTGCCGACATTCGTCGCCTCCAAACCACCGTGCAGGAAGCGCACAAAATGGCACGGAGTCGCGCTCCTCGACATCCCAAAGTGAGGTACTTCTCGCGATGCCGACTGCGCCAAACCTCTCTTGTTCAGTTTCCACAAGCGCACACGAGCCAAAGATGCGCCATCGCCCACGAACAAGCCAGAACAAGCCAGAACAAAGAGAAAATGTGACCACCTCCAACAAACGCCAGGACAAAAAGAAGGAATGCGACCGCCCCCAACAACCACCAGCACAAAGAGATGAGAGACCAAAAGGCACGCAGCCGTTCTCTTTGAGAGCCAGCACAAAAGGGACAAAGATGGCGAGACGGCATCTTTTTCCTCTCACAGCTCTCGAATGTTGGACCACTCACGTCACACTCTGTCCAATCACCGAGCGCTACTCAATCATCACTTCATGGCTCCCTAACCAGTCACAAAGGCTGGGGCGTGGCCTCCTCCTTACGAGTCGTTTGGGGGCGGAGTCTAATCTCCGTTCGGGAATGTTCAGATGGCGTCGTTCCCTTGCTGATCGGCAAATGCTGTTTCTGCCGGACCAGACGGCGTTGTGAGTGCATGCGTCTCATTCCTTTGCTATCGTTGTTTTACTGAGCCCTCAATTTCCTGGCTAGCCGAATGTAATAAAACCGAAGGGAAGACCACAGGAGGCAAATTACACACTGGGGAATTAATCTTTAAGCCCTAGATTCCTAGAATTAATTAGCACAAATCCACGCCCCTTATGGCGACATGCAAATGCTCTTACCTGGACAGACGGCCTACTTACGTACATCGAGATGGCTTTGAGGCATACGGAACATTCCAATCTACACAATTCTAACTTTCCTAAGGTATTTCTTTGTTTACCCCCACAAACGTAACAGTATTTTCAAGAGAAATCTTGTTCGACAGTTTGTTCTACTCCCGCGGACCCGTCTCACCCTACATCGAACAAGAATAAGCAAGAGAAGAAACTAACAGGAAAATAACAAAGAGTGGGATGGGGGGGGGGGGGTAGGTAACCTACATAGTAACCTGCAGAGGGTTGGGTTTGGGGTAGGAGCAATGGTTGGAGAAAACATTGTGGGTAAAGTGATTGATGGCATGATGTTTTAGTGGACCACAAAATATTAATAATAGACATTAACAAATCTAAGGAATGACAGCAAAGTCATCACTGATACAGCTTTGAACTGCAGCATGCTGATTACCTTCGGAATCCTCGAGGAGGCTGACCTTGACACTTGACATTCAAATTTTCAAGGTGTAGCTGAGCAGGAAGCCCAAGGTCATGACCCAGTACAGAGGAACACGGTGGTCATTTTACATTTGACTCCAAAAGGAAATTTGGCCAGGGTACGAGGACATGTATGTCCTACTCATTCCAAGAATAATGTGGGTTCTGAAGCACAACCATCATGCCATACCATCTGGATTTGATGAGTGGTGCCCAATGTGGTTTGTACATAGAACAGGAAGGCAATCACTTTCTATCTCGTCATGCTGACTTGAATACCCTATTTTCAGGAAAGGAAAAATGGTCATTCTCAGTTACAGTGGGAAGCTAAAATCTTACACAATAAAATGCTTGAGAAAACTAGAACGGAACTCGGAGCGCGTACCTCCGCCTGGCTGAACACTGAACAGTTTGAATTTTGTATCCCAATGATAGGCCGGAGTTGCATCCAGATCTTCACCAAAATCTAATCAATTTGTCCTTGTTACATGCCCAACCTGACCACCAAATTTCGTCTGAATCCGTCCACAACTTTGTGAGATATTCTCCTTACAGACAGACAAGCAGGGGTGAAAACATAACCTCCGTCCACCTTTGGTCCACCTTCGGTGGAGGAGGTAATAAATTACAGAAAATATTTTCTTCATTTTTACATTAGAACAAGAATGAGCTCACTGTCATCACAACCTGCGACAAAATCCGTTAACGGGCCGATTGGACACCTCTCATCCATGCCAGCCTCTGCCACAGTTATATCAGAATGACCTGATTCATCACACACTCATGGATTGTATAACCCCAATATGGGGCCGTTCAAAAATTAAGTAACACTATTTTTTAGGGTGCCGCATACTGTGCGTGCTGACAGGCATAATTAAACTTTACTTTGTTTACAAATTTTACAAATGAAACTATAATTTGTATTTGAGATTGATTCTATTTTTTGGGATACCTAATCGTGAGCAATACTCATCCAAAACAAAACCAATGGAAATCTGACACAACAAACCCAGGCAGTACATAATCAGGAGAGACCTTCAGGCCTGATGTCTTTCCACATTCCACAATTTCCTATAAGAAAACAAAGATGGCGGCCATATTATTTCGGTTGAGTGCCATGGCAATGGTGGGTCGAGTCAAGCGGCAAATGTGGGTGGGATCTGACAGCTGTCTGAAAACGAGTGCACATTTCAAAAATCAATCCCCAACAAGAACCACAACAACAACAACAACAACAACAACAATCACCATGCAGAGCTCTTGTCAACGCACCACACATCACAGGTAAAAATGCCCACTTCCTAATACCAGACACTATGCTTATTTGTATATTGCCTCCTGTCCTTCTAATTCATCCATTTTTTTCATTTCATGGTATACTGTATTTCAAACATTCAACACTTGAAACAAATTAACATCGTTATAAGAACAAGATATATCTGCCAATAAAGTACATAGTAGTTAAAAACTGAATTGTGGACATTTTTGCAAGCACTGCTCAAGGCATAAACAACCAAACATTTTACATAGATCTGGGCGGAACTCAATTTATTTCATTCAAGATTCTAACAAAATAACAATTGCGCTATTCTTAAACCTGCTTGTTCTACATAAGATCTGGGAGATTTTGAGTGAATTTCAAAGAGCTATTGTGCTATTGTGGATTTGGCTCTGCATTGTTACGGTGCCCCAGTGGGTCCGGTTGCCTGGTCCAAATCCGGCAAGTCACGTAGCGACCGTGACCATGTCCACCCCCCACCGCAGAGATTCCTGGTCAGATCCCGTGCCCAATGTCGTGTTACCGTGCCGATTGGAATCTCTGTGTTGGCGAGTGATGTGCCGAGCGTACACAGGACAGATCTTACAATCTGGCCGAGAAAGTGTCAGCGTGGTTCCGAACTCTTAGATCTTTGGACCCCACCAATCTCTATCTCAAACGGATTTCTGCCAGATGGCACCGTCATGAGCCGTCAGATGGCACCGTCATGAGCCGTCAGATGGCACCGTCATGAGCCGTCAGATGGCACCGTCATGAGCAAGCAGGATGGGCCAAGACCAAGTTAATTCAATAATTATATTTGTGTGGTGTAAAAGAACAAGAGCACGTATATATACAGGAAAAAGCGATCGCAATTATAATGAAACTAATAATCCCAATGATTAACCTTCAATCCAAATACACACGCCACGGGACAGATCATCGACGGAACAAGTGCTTAAATATCTAATCCTTAAGGCCTCGGATACACAAGACTAAAGACTGGAGGGCATGCGACAAGGACAGCAGGGTTCACTATGCTCAAACCCAATTGGAGTGATGGCGGAAATGTCCAGCCCACGGATCGCAAGGTGGAGGAGAGGAGTCACAGACTTGTGTGGCAGGCATGGTGTGAACAAGCCAACTGAGGGGTGAGGGGGGAGCGGTTGTCACCGCATATCTCCTTGGCATCTCATCACTTCTGCCCGCTGTGTGCACCTTTATCTGCGCCGTGTGCACACTTCACCCCTCCCCACTCACTTGCTATTGGCTGGCAGTCCTGGTGGAACCGGGTTATCTTCTTGGAAATAATGAAAACTTCAAAATTGATCACGTGGTGGTTTACATCACAAAAACTGTACAGTTTGGTCCAGCAAGGCCAAATATGATTACAGTATGTCCCAAAAACGATTTTCAGCTGTATCGTGTGCCCCAAGAAACGTATCACTTTGTGAAAATACTACCACTTCAAATTGCCCAACGAAGGTGGGCCCACATGGGCACATACCGCCATGCTAGTATCTATAATTGGGCAACCACTGTCTGAACTCAATAAAAGAAAATTACCGTTTGTTTCGCAAATTTCTGTCAAATTTCCAGTCTGTGCTGGTTCAGAGTTTGTAACCTGCAGCCATGCTGGGCCTGATCATGATGCTGATAAGAAAGACCCAAGATTATTCTTAGGACTCTTTTCTGAATTCTCTCCAACTCGTTTGTCTGAGACTCGGCTAAGCAAACATTCCAGACTGGAACAGTATTCTGAATGTGTAAGTTCCACTTCAAATCCATTGAAGTAATAACCCCCAGGATTTTAAGATGTCGAACTTTCTCAAATGGTTCTGCTTGCAAACTGTGGTATCTGGGGTGGGTTTTTCAGAAAAGTGAACTAACGTCCATGAATGTCATCATACATGTATAATAATCCGACTGGATTGTGCAGAGGTATAGACTGGATCAGTTACCTTTTGAGCTATCTAGTCTGAGTTCGATTTCCGACACAACTGTAAACTGTCACATCAGGGGGCTTCACAGGCGGGTCGCCGCATCACAACGCACACCGTCCCTTGGATGAACATTGCCCATAAGCTAGTAGACCTGGACATTAAAGATATGACGGTCTTTCGTGAAGAGTGTGTGAGTTACCATAAACACCCTGGACAAACTCCAAATCCTTGTCCTGACTATGGCTGGCAAGGCAAAGGCAAACCACCCAGTGTAATCCTTGCCATGGGGCTGTCTTGAGCCCACATTCAGGCAGAACAACCAAATGTATGTTCAGTTACCAAGCAACTTGCTAGCGCTTGCCAAGCCGGCCGTTCCTTATAGACAGTTTTGAATGGAGCGCTTGCTTGAGTGCTTAAGCCGCTTGGCGAGCGCTCGACAAGGAACTTGGTAACTGATCAGTGATCACACTCCCGCTTTCCCCCACGTGGGTCAGGGGCACAGCCGCACAAAGGTACTGTATTTACTATTTTAAGGCGGTCTTTACTTTATTTAAATACATCAGTGTAAATTGCAGCAGTAAATTCGACATGGCCGTCATCCAAACCGCATAAATAACCATCTTCATCTCCATGGTAATAACTGGTATCGCATACATATCGAGTGTTAAATCCGATTTTTATATTAACGTTCAAGTAAACGGTAAAAGACACTAATCTAAGCGGGAACTACTTAAGTAATAAAAAATTTATAGTAATAAAAAATAAAATGATGAAATTTACCGAAAGATCACAATTAAAGCATCATAGGTGTAGGTTAAAGTTGTCTGGAACTATTTTCGCATTTATCACCAATGAATCCAAACACTGCTGAACGTCCCACGCGCGAAGACAACAGAAGCTCCCACACCACACGTGCTGGACAAGCACAGAGCACTTCCGGTATACGCGGAGACCACGCCCTTCTCCCGCCGGCCGCCGCCAGTAAGGGATGTATATGAGGAGATTTCAGATCGACTAGAACCTGTTTCGGGCATCCCCATTTATTTATTTTTTAAACGACTGTTTCCATTGCGTTAAATATTGCTCATAATGTGGGAGTTTGTGTTTTATTATTGTTGTAATAATAATAGTTATGTAATGACAAGTATTTCCCTGTTTTCATAATCTATTGATGAGGTACGCCAATAAGACGATGTTTTGACCACGCCTCTCGCATACGTTGCAAATATAGCTCCTCCCTACCTCCACTCCTCATCACTTTTCCTGCTTCCTGGCTTCATGCCATTCGTCAACTCTTTCACTCCCCTATATAGTCGGCCCCCTTTCTCCCTAAAATTTTCCTTCATTTTCTTCATCCTTTTCTCAATCTTAGTTTTTCTCATGAAGTTCACCCACGTTGGTTTGCTCATAGTCATATTAAACAGATCAAAATCAACAATGTGGTGAGGAGTTGATCACCAAAATCAACAATGTGGTGAGGAGTTGATCACCAAAATCAACAATGTGGTGAGGAGTTGATCACCAAAATCAACAATGTGGTGAGGAGTTGATCACCAAAATCAATGTGGTGAGGAGTTGATCACCAAAATCAACAATGTGTTGAGGAGTTGATGACCAAAATCAACAATGTGTTGAGGTGTTGATCACCAAAATCAACAATGTGTTGAGGAGGTGATCACCAAAATCAACAATGTGTTGAGGAGGTGATCACCAAAATCAACAATGTGTTGAGGAGTTAATCACCAAAATCAACAATGTGGTGAGGAGTTGATCACCAAAATCAACAACGTGGTGAGTTGCTCACCAAAATCAGCACCGTGGTGAGGAGTTGATCGCCAAAATCAACAATGTGGTGAGGAGCTGATCACCAAAATCAACACAGTGGTGAAGAGTTGATCACCAAAATCAGCACCGTGGTGAGGAGTTGATCGCCAAAATCAACAATGTGGTGAGGAGTTGATCACCAAAATCAACAACGTGGTGAGTTGCTCACCAAAATCAGCACCGTGGTGAGGAGTTGATCGCCAAAATCAACAATGTGGTGAGGAGCTGATCACCAAAATCAACACAGTGGTGAAGAGTTGATCACCAAAATCAACAATGTGTTTAGGAGTTGATCACCAAAATCAACAACGCGGTGAGTTGATCACCAAAATCAACAATGTGGTGAGGAGTTGATCACCAAAATCAACAACGTGGTGAGTTGATCACCAAAATCAGCACCGTGGTGAGGAGTTGATCGCCAAAATAAACAATGGGTTGAGGAGTTGATCACCAAACTCAACAATGTGGTGAGGAGTTGATCACCAAAATCAACAATTTGTTGAGGAGTTGATCACCAAAATTAACAATGTGTTGAGGAGTTGATCACCAAAATCAACAATGTGTTGAGGAGTTGATCACCAAAATCAACAATGTGTGGAGGAGTTGATCACCAAAATCAACAATGTGTTGAGGAGCTGATCACCAAAATGAACAATGTGTTGAGGAGTTAATCACCAAAATCAACAATTTGGTGAGGAGTTGATCAGGAAAATCAACGCGGTGAGTTGATCAACAAAATCAGCACCGTGGTGAGGAGTTGATCGCCAAAATCAACAACGTGTTGAGGAGTTGATCACCAAAATCAACAATGTTGTGAGGAGTTGATCACCAAAATCAACAATGTGGTGAGGAGTTGATCACCAAAATTAACAATGTGTTGAGGAGTTGATCACCAAATTCAACAATGTGTGGAGGAGTTGATCGCCAAAATCAACAATGTGTTGAGGAGTTGATCACCAAAATCAACAATGTGGTGAGGAGTTGATCACCAAAATCAACAATGTGGTGAGGAGTTGATCACCAAAATCAACACCGTGGTGAGGAGGTGCTGATCACCAAAATCAACAATGTGTGGAGGAGTTGATCACCAAAATCAACACCATGATGAGGAGGTGCTGATCACCAAAATCAACAATGTGTGGAGGAGTTGATCACCAAAATCAACAATGTGTGGAGGAGTTGATCACCAAAATCAACAATGTGTTGAGGAGTTGATCACCAAAATCAACAATGTGTTGAGGTGTTGATCACCAAAATCAACACCGTGGTGAGGAGGTGCTTATCACCAAAATCAATAATGTGTTGAGTTGATCACCAAAATCAACACCATGATAAGGAGGTGCTGATCACCAAAATCAACAATGTGTTGAGTTGATCACCAAAATCAACACCGCGGTGAGGAGGTGCTGATCACCAAAATCAACAATGCATAACCTACACAACTAGATAATATTCATAGAATACTTACCCTGCGAGGTCAACTTGGTGTGAGCCAGCTTTTCTGTTTTTGAAGGGTTTTTTTTTTCTTTGATCCAATATGGCTTCCAGACCACGTGAGCAATGACATCATATATTAATAGCCGGCGAAGCCGGTGTTGTCAATAAACGAGTACGTATTATGTTGAAAACCTGATGATGCCTTGGCTCGAGAATCCGAAGCGCAGTGGGCGCAGCCATCTTGCGGAGGCGGAAGTATGCATCACAAATTTTAAACGTTCATTAGGAGTTTCTTTCACCCGTCGTCGTTTGATTCACAATCTTATGCACCTCCGATGTATTAATAAAATAATTTAAGACCAACATCGGCCCGCACGGGCCTGGTTATCTTCAACAAAACGCATCACCAAACACCGGACCCAATGAGAGTCGAGCATTTGCAAAAATATTTCTAAAATGAAAGCGCTCAATGGTGGGTGCCATCGACCGGATGCGGAAGTTTGCATAAAACAATTGCGAAAAAGTTCAATAGGAGTTTGTTTCACCCGTCGTTCTTTGATTCACAATCTAATGATACCTCTCATTAGTAATTAAAATACGTTAAGACCAACCTTGTTATCTTCAACGAAAATCGTCATCAAACACCAGAACCAATGAGATTCGAGCATTTGGAAAAATATTTTTTTTAAAGCTTATTACGCGTTTCGGACGGTGAAAACGGCGTAAAATATTCTAACATTGACGAAGATTTATTTTTTAGAAATCTCGCGGCCGTATGGGATAGTTTTTCACGGCCAGAAATACGGTATAAGCAGTTTACATATTTAGTTTAGAAATACGGATAGTTTTTCATGGCCGGAAATATCCGAAGTTGAGACGGAATTCACCGAATTAATCACTGCAAGCTAACTTCTTCTGGTGGACGAAGCCGCCATGCCCAGAGAGTCAGAGAACCAGCCCTGGCGCCTGACAGCGACTGAAGTTAGAAGACTACACACTTACTGTGAAAACGTATGTTAAGCCCAGTTAAAAATAGGCCTTAAGCTAGCACATCGTATAGTTACTTCCTTCAGCTTCTTGTGACATTTATTGTATGCAGGTATTGCCATTGGGGAGGACTGTCTGCTCTTCTCTTTTACCAAGTCTTACCAGGTACGGTACCTACTACACCTACCTACTACCAACTACCTACCTACCTACTACCAACTACCTACCTACCTACTACCAACTACCTAACCTACTGATGCCATGGTGATGGGTAAAATAGTGGCAAGAGGCTTTGGCTTCGCCGGCTCATTGCGGCTTTGCAGTCGGTACTAGTAGCCGGCGAAGCCAGTGTTGTCAATAAACGAGTACGTATTATGTTGAAAACCTGATTATGCCTTGGCTCGAGAATCCGAAGCGCAGTGGGCGCAGCCATCTTGCAGAGGTGGAAGTATGCATAACAAATTTAAAACGTTCATTAGGAGTTTCTTTCACCCGTCGTCGTTTGATTCACAATCTTATGCACCTCCGATGTATTAATAAAATAATTTAAGACCAACATCGGCCCGCACGGGCCTGGTTATCTTCAACAAAACGCGTCACCAAACACCGGACCCAATGAGAGTCGAGCATTTGCAAAAATATTTCTAAAATGAAATCACTCACTGGATGGAGTGCTGGAGACAGCCATCGACCGGATGCGGAAGTTTGCATAAAACAATTGCGAAAAAGTTCAATAGGAGTTTGTTTCACCCGTCGTTCTTTGATTCATAATCTAATGAAACCTCTCATTAGTAATTAAAATACGTTAAGACCAACCTCGTTATCTTCAACGAAAATCGTCATCAAAGACCAAAACCAATGAGATTCGAGCATTTGAAAAAATATTTTTTTACAAGCTTATTACGCGTTTCGGACGGTGAAAACGGCGTCAAATATTCTCACATTGACGAAAAAGTATTTTTTAGAAATCTCGTGGCCGTCGGAGAACCGAATCAGCCAATCAGTGCCCTCGACACAGGACATCTTACCAGCGCCCTCGACACGTCTGCGACGCCGGGAACGAGGTTGGTGCAAAACAACCGAATCACGCGTAAGCATATACTGCTCGAAATAGTTCTCATCATATGCTCAAATTTTCTAAGCTAAATCGTCATTGCTTTGGGCACTGTTGTCTGTTACGGAGAAAGAACAAGAACCGAAATGAAAGGAAAAATGGTACAACCTCCACCAGTGCTATCATCACTGAAACATGATTCGACAACAGTCCGTGGTAACTTGAGAGAGGTTTTTACGTTGCACCAAGTAAAGCCATCGGATGTGACACCATTGTCTTCTTTTTGGGAATATGCTGCAGTAGATGTCCCTGGTGATGGGTCATGTTTTTTTGAGGATTGTCTGCTCTTCTCTTTTACCAAGTCTTACCAGGTACGGTACCTACTACACCTACCTACTACCAACTACCTAACCTACTGATGCCATAGTGATGGGTAAAAATAGTGGCAAGAGGCTTTGGCTTCGCCGGCTCATTGCGGCTTTGCAGTCGGTACTAGTAGCCGGCGAAGCCGGTGTTGTCAATAAACGAGTACGTATTATGTTGAAAACCTGATTATGCCTTGGCTCGAGAATCCTAAGCGCAGTGGACGCAGCCATCTTGCGGATGCGGAAGTATGCATAACAAATTTAAAACGTTCATTAGGAGTTTCTTTCACCCGTCGTCGTTTGATTCACAATCTTATGCACCTCCGATGTATTAATAAAATAATTTAAGACCAACCTCGTTATCTTCAACGAAAATCGTCATCAAACACTAAAACCAATGAGATTCGAGCATTTGAAAAAATATTTTTTTACAAGCTTATTACGCGTTTCGGACGGTGAAAACGGCGTCAAATATTCTAACATTGACGAAGAATTATTTTTTAGAAATCTCGTGGCCGTCGGAGAACCGAATCAGCCAATCAGCGCCCTCGATACAGGACATCTTACCAGCGCCCTCGACACGTCTGCGACGCCGGGAACGAGGTTGGTGCAAAACAACCGAATCACGTGTAAGCATATGCTGCTCGAAATAGTTCTCATCATATACTCAAATTTCCTAAGCTAAATCGTCATTGCTTTGGGCACTGTTGTCTGTTACGGAGAAAGAACAAGAACCGAAATGAAAGGAAAAATGGTACAACCTCCACCAGTGCTATCATCACTGAAACATGATTCGACAACAGTCCGTGGTAACTTGAGAGAGGTTTTTACGTTGCACCAAGTAAAGCCATCGGATGTGACACCATTGTCTTCTTTTTGGGAATATGCTGCAGTAGATGTCCCTGGTGATGGGTCATGTTTTTTTTAGGACTGTCTGCTCTTCTCTTTTACCAAGTCTTACCAGGTACGGTACCTACTACACCTACCTACTACCAACTACCTAACCTACTGATGCCATAGTGATGGGTAAAATAGTGGCAAGAGGCTTTGGCTTCGCCGGCTCATTGCGGCTTTGCAGTCGGTACTAGTAGCCGGCGAAGCCGGTGTTGTGAATGAACGCATACGTATTATGTTGAAAAGCCAGATGTTGCTGGATCCTTTGAGAATTTTGACGCTTCGACGCACCAAATCACACCACGGAGGCCGCCATCTTGCGGATGCGGAAGTATGCATAAGCAATTGCGAAAACGTTCAATAGGAGTTTGTGTCACCCGTCTTTTTTTGATTCACAATCTTATGTTGAAAAGCCAGATTTTGCTGGATCCTTTGAGAATTTCGAAGCTTTGACGCACCAAATCGCTCCATGGAGGCCGCCATCTTGCGGATGCGGAAGTATGCATAAACCATTGCGCAAAAGTTCAATAGGAGTTTGTTTCACCCGTCTTTTTTTGATTCACAATCTTATGTTGAAAAGCCAGATTTTGCTGGATCCTTTGAGAATTTCGAAGCTTTGACGCACCAAATCACTCCATGGAGGCCGCCATCTTGCGGATGCGGAAGTATGCATAAACAATTGCAAAAATTTTCAATAGGAGTTTGTTTCACCAGTCTGTTTTTGATTCACAATCTTATGTTGAACAGCCAGATTTTGCTGGATCCTTTGAGAATTTCGAAGCTTTGACGCACCAAATCGTTCCATGGGGGCCGCCATCTTGGGTATGCGGAAGTATGCATAAAAAATTGCGAAAAAGTTCAATAGGCGCCCGTGGAACTACATAACTTCCGGTTAGTGCACCCTTCGCGACAACAGTCGCGACTCTGGGGCATTTTCGAAATTTTTCTCTTCTTTAGTGGTAGACCTAAAAAGCCGAATTAGGCTTGAATCCCATGCTCAGTAGGTTTGTCTGATTTATGATGTTGTCCTGCACCTACCGGTATAAGCGGTTTAATACATAAAGAAAGAAAGCTTGGTTTGATTAACGACAGTAACACATTGCCGTTGAAACGGCGCTATCGTCTGACCTGTTGGCACTGATCTTACTGCAAGCTCACTTCTTCTGGTGGAGGAAGCCGCAGTGCCCGGAGAGAACCAGCCCTGACAGCGACTGAAGTTAGAAGAACTCACACATACTGTGAAAACGTATGTTAAGCCCAGTTAAAATTTCTTAAAATAGGCCCTAAGCTAGCACATCGTATAGTTCCTTCCTCAAGCTTCTTGTGACATTTATTGTATGTGGGCATTGGGGAGGGCTGTCTGCTCTTCTCTTTTACCAAGTCTTACCAGGTAGGGCAAAGGGGGGCATTAAGCTCCAGGGGGCATTAGGCTCCACTACATTGTAAATGCATTATATTTACCTTCAAGATTTACAATATAGTGGAGCCTAATGCCCCCTGGAGCTTAGTGCCCCCCTTTGCCCAACCTACTACACCTACCTACTACCAACGACCTAACCTACTTATGCCATAGTGATGGGTAAAATAGTGGCAAGAGGCTTTGGCTTTGCCGGCTCATTGCGGCTTTGCAGTAGGGTACTAGTAGAGAGCTTCGTAAGCGAACCTCTATGGCAATTGCATGTATATGTAAATGCATTCAAAATTGTATGTGTAAATACATTCAAAAGTTCACTTTCATTTCAAATTTCACAAAAAAAAAATTCTACATTTTTCCCCATTCCCTTGGGACCAAAATTTCATGTTGTCATTTCAAATGTCCCTTCCATGATCCGCCATCTTGTCCCTTCCATGATCCGCCATCTTGTCCCTTCCATGATCCGCCATCTTGCTCACGTGATCTTGCTTTGGTCTGGCGTGACCAATAAATTATTTTCACCTGGTGATTAAAATCAATAAATTACAATACAGTACTGTACAGAACGGATTTTGAATTCGAAACCGCTCATCATTTACGCCAGCTACACCGAATTCTTTTTTCCACCAGCTACACCGGCTTCTTTTTTCCACCAGCTACACCGACTTCTTTTTTCCACCAGCTACACCGGCTTCAGTTTTCCACCAGCTTCACCGACTTCTTTTTTCCACCAGCTACACCGACTTCAGTTTTCTGCCAGCTATACCGACTTCATTTAAGCCAGGTACACCGATTTCAGTTTTCCACCAGCTACACCTGTTTCGGTTTTCCGCCAGCTACACCGAATTCAGCTACACCTCGGCCTACAGATGTTTGCGAGGGCTACGTACTCGATCGACTGACCATTGTCGACGAAGCTCTCACTCTACGCAATGCGTATTCATATTATTTTCTAATATAATTGTTGTGTCGATCACGCTCAAACCTCAAACTCAGATTATGATTAAGCGTTGTACCTGTTGAATTCTGTCATATGAAATTATAACGTCATTGTTGACATCACTTACTCCCCCTGCGGAGGTCTTTACAATGAGCCACGTTTCAATTTTTTCCATGGAGCAGTATTGGAGATATTGAGATGCAATTTGTTTCGGTTTTTTCCCCCAAGATGGCGCCTGTACCACGTGACTTGACGTCATAATTATCATTAAACTTCTCTACAGGAGGCGCTCCTATGGTCAAAATTTCGTGTCCATCGGACTAACAGTTGCAGAGAACAAATTTTTTTGTCATACTCATCAGATTAAGAGTTGTACTTATCAAATTATGACGTCATAATGAAGGCACTAATGATATAATCATTAACATATCTTATTTCTCATGGAGAGTACTTGAAAATGAACCTTACATTTTTTTCCATTAAGCGGTTTCAAAGCTATGGAGGTGCAACATCTTTACAATATGGCGTCCTACCACGTGGCCTATGACGTCATAATTATGAATAAAAAATTATTCAGGCGAAGGCACTCCTATGGAAAAATTTCGTGTCAATCGGACCAACAGTTGTCGAGAAAATGAATGTAGAAATGCAGACACACCACACGTACGCAACAGGTACGCACACCGAATGCTTAACCCCGCTTCTCGCTTCGTGAGCGCAGGGTAAAAATCTGCCAGATGTGCAGACTATATGTGTTGTTCAATAACACAAATGGTCTTCAACTTGTACCCTACTGCGGGGAAACTTGAACCTTTGTTCACGAGAGAAATTCATCGGTTGGATTTGTTTTAAATATTCTTACTATATCGTCTTCTTTAAATGATTGTAATTCACCTGTCATCTATATAATTATAAAATTGAAATCTTGCGTGTTTGTGTGTAACATTCGATCGGTCCGGGGGCGTGGCTTACCCCTTTGAGAGAGTAGTAATATCCACCATTTTATTAACTCGCATAGCTTTGAGGCCTGTTTTGTAGGCCCGTGGTGTCTTGCTCTCTCTCCCAGCTTTATTTCAAATCAAATTCGATATATCGTTTCATTTTTCACAGTCGCTAACATAGTTTTAGACTCGGTTGAAAAAAAACGGGAAGAAAATCGCGCCACGTTGATATACGAAAATACACCGCCTAAAATAACAGGCATTACAGTATATATCAGGGGTCAGGAACCTTTTTGACTGGGAGAGCCATAAAAGCCAAATATTTCTAAATATATTTCATTGAGAGCCATATAGTATTTTTAACGTATAATAAATTAAATATGTCTTACTTTTAATGCGACTTCTGGTGCTGCATGGTTTTGCTGATGGCCTTGTAGTCTGGTTCATACGTGGTGAGGTTGAGCTTCATGCAGGCGTTGAGGCTTCCATCAGTTAAACGTGAGCGTAGGTTGGTCTTAATGTTCCAACCTTAATAGCAAACTAGTTGGCTATCTGATAAAATTGATTTCTTCACCTTTACAATGACGCGGACATGCTCGCGAGCCATTGGTTCCCGACCCGACCCACGGGTGACCCGTGACCCGTGAAATTTATCTTCAAAACTGATTTCTGTTTACTTTAAAATGACACAGTATTATTAAGAAATATCACAAGTATTTTAAAATCAGTTCCAAACTGATTTTTTTTTTTTTTTTTTTTCAACTCAAAATTGTCTGGGAGCCATATGCCGTCACCGGAAGAGCCATATATGGCTCGCGAGCCATAGGTTCCCGACTGCTGGTATATATCTTCGTTATTTCATTCAACATTATTACCCGGAAGTAAAATATGTTTCAGGAAATTACCGAGAGATATTTCTTCGATTTTTAAAATTATTTATATGCGCATACACTTTAAATAGGTTTATTTGAAATCTTTAATTTTCACAATGTAATTTATTTGTCATTTGATGATCGGCAAAAATATGTTTCAGGAAATTACCGAGAGATATTTCTTCGATTTTTTTTATTATTACCGCTTCCATCTGATTTCATTTTTATCGATGGTTTTAGACTCGGTAAAAGAAATAATTGAGAACATTCACGCACACACGGGAAATTGCAGAGATATATTTTAAAAATCGCGCCACGTTGATATACGAAAATACACCGCCTAAAATAACAGGCATACAGTATATATCTTCGTCATTTCATTCAACATTATTACCCGGAAGTAAAATATGTTTCAGGAAATTACCGAGAGATATTTCTTCGATTTTTTAAATTATTTATATGCGCATACACTTTAAATAGGTTTATTTGAAATCTTTAATTTTCACAATGTAATTTATTTGTCATTTGATGATCGGCAAAAATATGTTTCAGGAAATTACCGAGAGATATTTATTCGATTTTTTTTATTATTACCGCTTCCATCTGATTTCATTTTTATCGATGGTTTTAGACTCGGTAAAAGAAATAATTGAGAACATTCACGCACACACGGGAAATGGCAGAGATATATTAAAAAAATCGCGCCACGTTGATATACGAAAATACACCGCCTAAAATAACAGGCATACAGTATATATCTTCGTTATTTCATTCAACATTATTACACGGAAGTAAAATGTTTCAGGAAATTACCGAGAGATATTTCTTCGATTTTTTTTATTATTTATATGCGCATACACTTTAAATAGGTTTATTTGAAATCTTTAATTTTCACAATGTAATTTATTTGTCATTTGATGATCGGCAAAACGATAGCACAAAAACAATACTATTTGCAGGAAGAATGTCGTATCAACCCTCCGACGGCGCTATGGACGCGGACAACGAATCACACCTCACGTCTATGGACGCGAATAGCAACATTCCTTCAAGTTCTCGTGCGGAAGCAGTATCTCCGAGGGGTGCTGAAACAGACGATGGGAGATCACGATGTCTTCAGCAGCAACGAGAAAGCCAAAGGAAGAGACGACATGCTGAAACGCCTGAGCAAAGGTCACAGCGCCTTCAGCTGCAAAGACAAAGGGCAAGGATGAGAAGGAGTGCTGAGACGGAGGAGGTGAGAGCGCAGCGTCTTCAGGAGGAACGAGAGAGAGTCAGCTTGCGAAGGGATGCGGAATCTGCAGAGGAGACGTCACAGCGCCATCAAGAGCAGCAAGAAAGAGATCGTATGAGGAGAGATGCGGAATCTGCAGAGGAGACGGCACAGCGTCTTCAGGAGCAGCGAGAAAGAGATAGGATAAGGGAAGTTCTTGAGACAAGGCAGAGAAACGCGCAGAATGCAAGAAATTTCACTTCTGCTGACGTCGGTGCGATGGACAAGATTTGTCCACATTGTAGAGCGCTTCTTTTCCAAGGTGAAACAGCTCATTTTTGCTGCACGAATGGAAAGGTGTCCTTGGGAAATCTGGGACCTTTACCCCATCAATTACACAATCTGTTTGCCGGTGATGGACCCACAGCGAACGAATTCCGCAGGAACATCAGACAATACAACTGTCTATTTCAAATGACATCATTTGGAGGAAGCCAAGTTTCTCCTCGGCATGGTGCATGGAGCCCATCGGTCATAATTCAGGGTCAAATACATCACCGTATCGGTTCCTTCTTGCCAAATGCGGATGAACAACCGAAATTCCTCCAAATTTATTTCTTAGATCCACATGACAGCGTACAGTTGAGGATGCGGATACTCACCAATGCTGGTATTCACCGTGATGTAGTTGGAGCATTAGAGACCGTGCTGAGACAAGTGAATCCTTACGTTCACTCGTTCCGCATGGCACGCGAGGAAATAGGCAATTTGCCAGAGGCGTTCGTTCTTATTGATCCCAACAGGAGACCAGCTGGTGAACATGAGAGGAGGTTCAATGGTCAAATCGCTGATGAAGTGGGTGTCGTTGTGAAGAATACTGTCGATCCTCAAGCTACAGCGCGTCACATTGTATTGAAAGCAAGAGGAGGAGCGCTGCAAAGTATTTCTGAGTTGCACCGTTCTTACGACGCACTCCAGTATGTTCTCTTCTTCCCATTCGGATGATGACGGATGGCAGCCCGAAATGAACATGACCAATGGCAGGAGATTGACTGCCATGAAATACTACTCCTACCGAATAATGAACCACGAGGATGAGTTCAACTACCTCCTCAGAGGGGGGCGTCTGTTCCAGCAGTATCTTGTTGATATGGCAGCCAAAATGGAAGGCACAAGATTGGCGTTTATAAGACTGAACCAGGCATCGCTGAGGTCTGCTACATACAGTGGCTTCACTGATGCTCTCAATGACAATGACGATTTGTCCAACATCGGACGCCGCGTACTACTGTCATCGACATTTGTAGGGGGGCCGAGGTATATGATGGAGCGATGTCAAGATGCCATGATGTACGTAAGAAAATATGGTAACGCGACCTACTTCATCACTATGACGTGTAATCCAAAGTGGCCTGAAATCTCCAATAACCTGTTTCCTCACCAAAGTGAGAACGACAGACCGGATCTCATTGCGAGAGTGTTCGAGTTGAAGAAAACGGTGTTCATTAAATACCTCACTGGATCAGAAGGCTTCTTCGGGAACTGTATCGCTCACGTTGTGTGTGTGGAGTACCAAAAGCGAGGTCTCCCTCACATACACTGCTGTGGCTCGATGAAGCTTCAAAGCCGAGACCACAAGACTATGATCGATTTGTACAAGCTGAAATACCAGATCCCGATGAAGATCCAGAGGGACACAGACTGGTGTTGAAGCACATGATCCATGGTCCATATTGTTCCACAGCAACTGGATGCTGGAAGAATGGAGCATGCAGACACAGATACCCGCGGTCATATGCTCCGTACACACGGTGCGGAGACGATTCGTACCCCATATATAGAAGAAGATCCCCAGAAATGGGAGGATTTGAAGGGCACCAAGAAGGGAGGCAACGACGACCTGTTACAAATCAGTGGGTTGTTCCCCATAATCTCTATCTCCTGAAAACGTTTGATTGCCACATCAACGTTGAAATATGCTGCTCTATAAAGTCGATCAAGTATGTTATTAAGTATGCCATGAAAGGTAGCGATCAAGCTACGTATGCACTGCGCACAAACGACGAGATAACGGAGTACTTGACGGGTAGATACATTGGACCTTCAGAGGCTGTTGCCTCCATTCTTGGATTCTCAGTCCATGACAGGAAGCCGGCCGTTATCCGTTTAGGAGTACATCTGCCAAATGAACAACAGGTATTTTTTGCTGGGAACGTTCGTGAACAAAGAAATAATCCCAATATGGCCAAAACCACGTTGACAGAGTTTATGGATCTTTGCAGACGTGACCATTTCGCTAAGACACTGTTGTACGTGGATGTTCCGAGATTCTATACATGGACCAAGAAGAGATGGCAACGAAGAAAACAGGGCAGACCGGTGGAGGGCAACCCTGGAATGTTTGAGGATGACATATTGGGACGAGTTTACACTGTTTCGCCGCGTACTGGTGACCTGTACTATTTCCGACTACTCCTCCACCACGTGAGAGGGCCGACTTCGTTCGAAGTCCTGAGAACGTGTGATAATGTCATTCTACCCACATTCAAAGACGCTTGCAGAGAAATGGGTTTGCTGCAAGGAGACGCTGTCTGGCGCGAGACTCTGGAGGATGCTGAGAAGACACGCCTTCCCAGACCCATGAGGGATTTGTTCGT
Organism: Myxine glutinosa; assembly: GCF_964187855.1. Taxonomy (NCBI): domain Eukaryota; kingdom Metazoa; phylum Chordata; class Myxini; order Myxiniformes; family Myxinidae; genus Myxine; species Myxine glutinosa. The sequence goes on from NC_136261.1 coordinate 48,141,049, forward strand.
TGTGCTCCTCACACAAAGTGAAGTCGACAATCCATTGGATCTATGGGAACGTTTCAAGGACGCTATGGCTGAAGATTATCTTCTAGCTCATCGACGATCTGCAAATGATCCCAATATTGCCATCAACGAGCGCCATCATGACTTGGCTCTATCGTATTTGCAGCAGAAACTGCAATTGTTGAACAGAACTGTTGCACATTTTCACTTGCCGACTCCAACGACTGTTCTTCGTCATGAAGGGATTGCCAACATTCACCTACTGAGAGAACTCCAATACGACACGGAGGAACAACAGCGAATCGTAGACGAAAGGCAGCTTCTGCTCAATGATGAGCAGAGAGTTGTCTATGACTTTGCGTGCGGTTGCATCCGCATGAATCAGTCATCAATGATTTTCATTGACGCGCCTGGAGGCACAGGGAAGACGTTTCTTATTAACCTGATTCTCTCTAAAGTGAGAGCGAGTGGAGAAGTTGCCCTTGCGGTGGCCTCATCTGGCATAGCTGCTACCCTCATGCCTGGTGGAAAAACAGCGCACTCAAGGTTCCAAATCCCTCTGACACCGAGGGAAGATGGCGTATGCAACATCGATAAAAATTCCACTATCGCAGACCTCTTTCGAAGTACAAAACTCATCGTGTGGGATGAGTGTCCTATGATCAGGAGAGAGAGTTTCGAGGCTGTGGATCGCACGTTGCGTGATGTATGTGACAAAGACGAGCCTTTTGGAGGGATCTTGACGATATGCTGTGGTGATTTCCGTCAACTTCTGCCCGTGGTGAAAAGAGGGTGTGATGCTGACGTTGAGAATGCGTGCATAAAGAAGTCCTACTTATGGCAGAACTTTGGAATGTTTCACTTGAGAACTAATATGCAACTGACCGACGGAAGTGGGCAGTTTTCAAGATTTTTGCTCGACATCGGCGAGGATAGAATCGAGAAAAATGCGGATGATGAGATAGATTTGCCAGAGGATATACTGCTGACAGCGAGTGGGCTCGATGAGTGCATCGATACCATATATCCATCATTCGCCAATCCGATGGAGGTTTTTTCAGCAAGGTCTATATTAGTGCCCCTCAACGATATGATGCGAAACATCAATTCAAGATGCATCACAAGGTTCCCTGGTGCTAGCAAGGAGTATGCTGCGTTCAACAGTGTGACTGAGGGTACTGATGCGATGCACTTCCCAACGGAATTCCTAGATTCCGTTGAAGTCTCGGGATTGCCGCCGCACAACCTCGAGCTCAAAAAAGGATCCCCTATCATTTTGATGCGGAACTTGGACCCTCCGAAACTTTGCAACGGGACGCGCATGATTGTTGAGGACATGCTTCGAAATATTATAGTTGCGAGGATCATAAGTTCAACGTTTGAAGGCGAAACTGTAATGCTCCCTCGGATCCGACTAAATCTGTCGGAAGCTGAGGATATCCCTTTGCAGCGCTGCCAGTTCCCCATACAATCCTGCTTCGCAATGACGATCCATAAGGCGCAAGGGCAAACTATGGAGAATGTGCTGGTCTACCTGGAGAAACCGGTCTTCCAGCATGGTCAGCTGTATGTGGCGCTCAGTCGAGGGAAGAGGAAAGAGAACGTGTGAGTTTATGTAAATGGAGGATCGTCGACAAAGAACATCGTCATCAGAAGTGTCCTCTGACAACAAAATCGTGGTAGTCCACGGGTCGCGTGTTTTTTCTAAAAAAAAAACAAAAAAAAAAACACGTGATCGGAGATAAGGGCCGAAATCACGTGTCACAGGTAAGTGATTTAGAACGCTGGAGAGGTGAGCCTTATGGCTTGCTGGCCCAAATAATCTCCCTGATGATGTCCAGCGTTCGCTTTAGTTCTATTCTCATATCTATTCAAACTGACTGACCCAACGGGTCATGGGTCGTCTAGTGTGGAATAAAAACTGATGCTGAGCAGCCATCTTGTGTTTTAAAGAAACAAATGATCATGTTTTTCAGGATATAAAATCATTTTCATATTGGGTACCGAATGCTGTTTAAAAGTGCAGATTATACAACCATTGTACTATTTAAAATTGAACAGGCAATGGGGTATTTCTGAAAGTGTAAGATGATGAACAATTACAGATGTGCAGACATCGGAGACAGCAAACTGTGAAGATACTGGAGGGAAAGAAACAGTGTACTTTAGTCAAAGCCTCCATGGCTCCTGTACTTTAGCCTCCATGACACACGGAAGTGGGTTTTTTGACACCATACCGTCACAGCCATGAGATGAGACCCTCCCTGGCATCAAACACTTTCTTTGCGTCTTTGGACGCCAATAAGGGAGAGGGGAGGGGGGGGGGGAGATGAACGGGGGTGTATATATATATATATTGTTGCGGTTTTGAGTTTTGTACAGTCAATATAATAAAGGTTAAAATTTCCCCCTCATAGTTAGTCACACAAGCAACATGTGGCCTCGCGGTAGTATAGTTATCTCTTAGTATTTGTGAGCTTAGTCCTTTTCCTATGTTAGTTCTGCATTGAGTAGAGCAAGGAGAATAGGTCCTACTTCGACTGAATATCCCGCCTCCCTAGCCTCATGCCCCTTTGCGCTGACCTTTTTTTTTTTTTTTTTTTTTTTTTTTTTGTATACAAGATCGAGGCTCGTGAAAGAGCGAACATTAATCACACAGAAAGACAAACAGACACATAAAACAAATAACATCGGGAGCGGTAGACAAGATGGGGAGAGAGGGGGAAGGACACAAACACAACATTTGAGAGCAGGGACCGAGAGACATGGAGACATCGAGAGATCTGTGGGAGGGAGAGGGCTTTGGGGGGGAGGCATGTGAAGGGGGGGAGGCATGTGAAGGGGGGGAGGCATGTGAAGGGGGGGGGGTGAGAGAGGTATAAACATATGGACACTGCCAGGATTTCCAGGAAATAAGTTGGAATTTCAAACAAGGTGGATCTGGGGTGAATTAGTGGGGGTAGAAAAGATCAAGGTTATGGATGGGGGAAGATAAGAGATGGTGGTGAACAGCTGTTTTAAAGACCTGGAGGGAGGAGAGGGATTGAAGGGAGTGTGGGAGTTTGTTCCACAGGCGGGAGAAAAGAGGAATGAAAGAGTGAAGGTGAGCAGAGAGCCGAGATTTCGGCAGTTTAACCATCAGAGGGTTGCTGGCAGATCTTGTGCGACCTGTAGGAATATTTGGGGGACAGAGCACAGAGAGAGCTGGGGGAGCAAGGCCGGAGAGGAGTCGGTAGAAGACAGAAAGACCACCCACCTGCCTGCGGTGAGTGAGTGAAAGGCCCTCAGAGATAGCTTCATCGCGGGAGATTCCATGGTTGGTTCATTTTGGGCGAATTAACACGAGGCAGGCCTAGGAGGGTCGGGCGGGGCCGAATGAGGGGAGGCAGAGGAGCTGACGGTAAGCACGAGCCACCAACCAGGGCTCAGAGGGTGTGGCGGCAGCACTGCGTCACAGGGCTTGGTTGGAAGGTTCGAGAGGGTTCAAGAAGGTTCGGGGTGTATCTATATAAGGGTTGCGAAAAGCCCCCGAGAGGACTCGCAACTGATGAGGGGACTCGCTGATGAGAAAGAGAACTCCCGAGCAGTTGAGTAAGAGCGTGAAGGACTTGCGAGTGGAGAGTGTCAAAGGACTCGAGAGTTGAAGGAGCGCTGGGAGCCGAAGAGGACTTTGAGAGATATGCGATCGGCGGAAAACGCGCATGAACCAAGATACGCGCTAATATAAAGTGACGCTCAGTTGAGCTGGAGGCCGAGCTACATACAGTGCATTAAGTTACACGAGTGATAACGGCTGTGTAACCGCCAGCCACGCTGAGAGACGCGCATTTTCCGTCCTACCTCGTCGGCTGCCTTTTGTTCGGGAGACGCGCTACGAGGTTCCTTCCACCGCCTGCTTGCCTTCTTCGCGGGACGTGCTCGGACCATGGAGCCGGACGGGGCCGTTCCTGGACGACCACGTCGACGCGTTTGGCTGGAACATCAACCTGCCTGCAATTCCCTGTGTGAGTGTGACGGGCCCAAATCTGGAAGTTAAGACTAAGTGCTGCTCTGTGTCTCTGCGTCCACCGATCCTTGTATATACGTGTGGGAATAAGAATTAAACCCGTGTTCTTCCTTTTCCATTCAATCGTTCTCGTGATTTCCTCATTGGCTAAGCTTGATACGAATAGAACCGCTCGAATTGGGTTCCACTACCTAAAACTGCACAGACCATGTGGTACTCAATCCGCTCGGTGTACCCAGATCACACGTGGTTCGTGCGAAGCTTACTTCCTCGCTTCCGTGGCGGCGCAGGGATTTAGGTACGAGCGAGACTTGGTCCCGAAACCCTACCATGCGTTTTGCCCGGAAGAGGCGTTTCAAGTCTCTCGGTTCCGCCAAGCCCAGAAAGAACAAGGGGATTAATCCCCCCTTGGTAAGGGGAAGAAGGGCGGCAGAGAACCGTAACATTTTATAGTCAGGAGTGGGGATTTGGAACCTGGGACAAAAAATTTTGAAAATTTTTTGGACACCAATTGTACATATTGGCTGTAACAATTGGTGTCCGGGAGTGGGATTTGGAACCCTAACCAAATTTTTTTGGACGAATTGGCTCCAAATTATGAGCGACCAAAATTTTGTTTTTAAAAATCCAAAATTTTATATTCGTACCATGGCTAGCCAAGACCGTCGAATGCCGGTCGGGGTGGATGATAAGGTAGAATTGATAACCCAGGACCCACAGGAAGAGTTGGTAGAAGAGGAGGAAATTGATGAGGGGCCGGCAGCAGGGGTAGAATATGGCGGCGCCTCGCACGTGGCGACGAGGGCCGCGCCCGCTGCGCAAATGGGGGTTATGGACATGCAATTCTTCATGGCGCAATTCATGGCAGAAATGAAGGAAATGAGTGACAAGTCCACCTGGGAATTGGAAGAAATAAAAAAGGGGCTGGAAAACAAAATGGACGCCCGAAGTGACAAATACATCTGGGGAATAAAAGAAATGGGGGAGGACATTGGGTGCAGGTTGAGCGAGGAGGTCGCATTGGGACACGATGAGGTAACGCAGTGTAAGGAGCACGTGGAGAGTGAGCTAGAGCAGAGCACAGCTAAGTTGACTGGGTGTATAGAAATCGTGACACGGGGTGTAGAAAAACCGCCGGTCGCCAAATTGGACAGGAAAATTTTATGCGCGCCGGCGGTCGTCGAGGAAATAATTGAAATAAAAGAAATGATTGGGGCCGAAGAGATGGCAGAGATAGAAATTGAATCGCGGGAGGAAGAAATGGAATCCGCGCAAAGTCTGTGCTCTCATCGTGATCTTGTGCTTGCTAATCAAATGAAAAGTTTGCAGGTGCTGGCGGGAAAGCCGGAGAAGAAGGTCCCCAAGGTGAGTAGGAATGTGTTTGGCGCGAAAAGGGTTTTGGCGCGCTTGGGATCGAGACAAAACCCGGGCGGTCGTGGAAGGTCCATTGTGCGGTGTACGAGGGCGGATGCTGTGCGTATGAGAAAGAAGTGTGCACCAGAGTGCGAGTGTGTGCGAGAAAAGTGTGTTACAGAGTGTGAGGGAGAATGCACACCGGACTGTGTGTGGGAAGAGTGTGTAACAGGAGAGTGTGTTACAGAGAGTGTGCAGGAGTGCACACCAGAGCATGTTGTAGGGTGTGTACCAGGAGAGCGCACACCCATGGGCATTAAAGAGTGCATACTGAAGTGTGTGAGGGGTGTGAGTGCACCTAGGTGTGCAGGTGCAAGTACAGTGTGCGAGGGAGAATGCACACCAGAGAATGTGGAAGGAGAGTGTGCGGTAGTGGGAGGCACTGGGACGCCGCGGTGTGCGAGTGTGGAATGGGTCGCGTGTGGTGAGAACGCGGCTCAAGCATCGACACAGATCGGGATAGCGTTTAGCGCGACGGATAGCCGACGTGAGCCCTCGGTGAGTTGTTTGCGGTGGGGACCGATGCCACGGCCGTGTCACAAGGACCGGCATGCACGATTCGTGCCGGCCCCCGCCCTGTATGGTTGGTGCCGCGCTGTGGCGGCAAAGGCGAACGGGTAGGTTCAAGGGGAGGTAGGAGAGTTTGGAGCTGCGCCCCCTGGAGGGTGCGGTACTCCGACCGTGGGCAGTTGGGCCATCGTGCGTGAGACCGCGAGGCCCCACGCAGAGATAACGCTCTGAACCTCAGCCCATCCATGCCTCCTTCCTGGATCGAAAATGCCGGACGGACCCAACCTACAGGAGACAAACCAACCGAATGGATCGCTCGGCCTTTCGAAGCCGAGCTGTAACGATGTATTCCCACACAGAGAGGCTGAAGTGCAGTGGACGAATGGAAATAGTGTACCCTACATGGGGGAATGGTAGTTTAACCATTCCTCACACGATCCGGGCTCTTGAGCATGAGATTAGGGGGATGGCAGTGATAGGCACATGGGGGTGCCAGCGATGGTTACCTCCATGGGGCACCGAAGCTAGCCGAGGGAGGGCTAGGATAATTGTTAGGGAATTAGAAGTCAGACTCTAGAGGACATGAGAATTAAGTAGGGACATCTGAACTATAGTGGGGGCGCAGGTAGTTTAGCTGGAGGATAATGACGAGGGAGTGCTCAGTTTAAAAGGGATGACGGGGAAGCACGAGTTTTAAGGGAAAAGCAGCTAGATAGACGATGCTGTGTGTGTGAGGATTTGTGTATGGAGAACAAAAGTGGAATTGTATTGAAGGGTATGGAAAAGGTGTGTGAGCACAAAAGGTGTGCAAGAAAAAAAGGTGTGCGAGCACAAAAGGTGTGCGAATTTGGTGTGCAAATGCTTGGTGTGGGAATAAAAGGTGTGGAATGCATGGTGCGAATGACTGAATGGGGGAAGAGTGGGACACATTCGCGAAAGCCCGGGGGGGGGGGTAGTGTTAACCCAGGTAGAGGGTATAGGCAAAATTTGTATGGATATCTGACACATGTGGTGCGAGTAGTGGTAAAGTAGTGCTTTGGAGGGTGCATGAGTCAGTGAAATGGCTGGGCGTGTGGCTTAATCGGTGCATATGGTTATTGGGGCACTCCGCCACTGGTAGTTTGTTGGCCAGGTGAGGCCGCAGGTAGGCTCTGGGAGCCAGTTAGGGTAGTTGTGAGTTGTTCAGTGGGGCCCGAGGATCCAGGAGAAGGACCCGGGTTGCCCAATGCCAAGGAGGGCATCAGAGGGGTAAAGTACCAGGAGGGGCCTTCCCCAGTTTAGGTAGTCGCAGGAGCAGGTAAGCTCGGGTGGCGACTTCAGTGGCGGAGGTTCGCAGGTAGTTAGACCTGCTGGTGGAGCCACTGGACCCAGCCCTGAAATTGTGCAAGGGCACAGTATGAAAATTTGAGGGAGTGAGCCCCAAATTTGAGGAGCATCACAGGGTGGACAATGGGGATTCGGTTTTTAGAACCACATAGTTTAAAGATGGCCGATTGGCAGGGCATGACCCCGGGTTGGTTAAATGAGTTAATGTCAGTTTGTGTAGTTAGGAAGAGAAATCCCTTCGCACCATCCACAGCCATTCACCAAGGAGGACGAAGCTCCGCACCAAGACCAAATGAACGATTTGAGTAAGTGAGACACATCATGACGTAATAGAACATTGTGTTTGTTCCATTCCTTCCTTCCTGTGAGGGATTGGGAGACGAATTTGGAGTAGAGGGGGATATGGGAGACAAGACGTAGAGACGAATTGTAAATATAAGAAAGGGCTAGGGTAGTGTAAGCTGACGTTGGGGGGTACGGACAGTTAGGGACGAGCTTGCTCTGCTCGCTCCTCCGCGCCCCTCATGCTGCATTACCTTGTATCGCTGTGTACCTTTGTGTCCTTTCAGCTATGCTGGTCGTGCTTTGTCTTTCCCCCCACCCCAGGACCATTTTGGAGGTGGAACTCTGCAGCACCATCGACCTGTGCAGCATCCCTGCTGCACTTTGCTACATCTGTGCAGCCGAACAGCGCAGCACTCTGCTGCCGTATCCTTGTCTGGTAACTTTACTACACCTGTGCAACACCTTGCTGCCACAAACACTTTGCTGCACATTACACTTATGGACCACAAGTTGTTTGGCCTTACACCTCAGCTGTGTAGCACTTTGCTGCAAAATCACCTTGCATCTTTGGACCACTTGTTTTGAGTGGCATCAATGTCATGCGGTCGGACCACCTAAAGTTGGCCCTGCTTGGCAAAGAAATAAAACGAACACACTTGCTGTTCATTTTTTTTTTATTGTGTGCTAGGGACGAGAAGATTTGAAACTTTATTTAGCCCCGAAGAGCAGGAATGGCCTGTATGCCGGTCCGGGAGCTTGCCGGTTTGATATACGCACACAGAAGATGCAAGAAGCAAGCAGCAAATTAAATGTGAATTGATGAATGTATTTGTGTATTTTGCTGTGCTTTCTCTCCCCTCCAGTCTTCTCTTTCAAAAAGGACAGGTCCAGGGTCATAGAACTGTAAATAAGGAGTAGGTTTTGTGCTTGTATATAAAATGCTGCCCACCTGCTCTATGTTTAGTTTACCAAATTCCGGATTCGGTTAATCGTAGGCGTGATTCTGTTAGAGTAGCTACTCAACGCAGTAGGTGTGACATATTTAGTGTTTTAAAACTGTCGCATACACAGGTTAGAGTAAATGTTAGAGGGAACTACATCTATATGTCACATGTAAACGAAAAAGTTAGTTCCCAGATCTTTCTCAAAACCGGTCGTTCCAATTTTTGTAGGTTCGATTCGGGGACGAGTCTGACGAGGGAGAGGGGTAGTGTTGCGGTTTTGAGTTTTGTACAGTCAGTATAATAAAGGTTAAAATTTCCCCCTCATAGTTAGTCACACAAGCAACATGTAGCCTCGTGATAGTATACTTATCTCTTAGTATTTGTGAGCTTAGTCCTTTTCCTATGTTAGTTCTGCGTTGAGTAGAGTAAGGAGAATAGGTCCTACTTCTACTGACTATCCTGCCTCCATAGCCTCATGCCCCTTTGCGCTGACTTTGGTTCATTTTGGGCGAATTAACACGAGGCAGGCCTAGGAAGGTCGGGGCGGGGCCGAATGAGGGGCGGCAGAGGAGCTGACGGTAAGCACGAGCCGCCAACCAGGGATCAGAGGGTGTGGCGGCAGCACTGCGTCACAGGGCGTGGTTGGGAGGTTCGAGAGGGTTCAAGAAGGTTCGGGGCGTATCTATATAAGCGTTGTGAAAAGCCCCCGAGAGGACTTGCAACTGATGAGGAAGAGAACTCCGGAGCAGTTGAGTAAGAGCGTGAAGGACTTGCGAGTGGGGAGCGTCAAAGGACTTGAGAGTTGAAGGAGCGCGGGGAGCCAAAGAGGACTTTGAGAGATACGCGATCGGCAGAAAACGTGCATGAACCAAGATACGCGCTAATATAAAGTGACGATCAGTTGAGCTGGAGGCTGAGCTGCGTACAGTGCATTAACTACGCAAGTGATAACGGCTGTGTAACTGCCAACCGCGCTGAGAGACGCGCATTTTCCATCCTACCTCTTCGGCTGCCTTTTGTTCGGGAGACGCGCTACGAGGTTCCTTCCACCGCCTGCTTGCCTTCTTCGCGGGACGTGCTGGGACCGTGGAGAGCCGGACAGGGCCATTCCTGGATGACCACGTCGACGCGTTTGGCTGGAACATCAACCTGCCTGCAATTCCCTGTGTGAGTGTGACGGGCCCGAGTCTGGAAGTTAAGACTAAGACTGTTTAAGTGCTGCTTTGTGTCTCTGCGTCCACCGATCCTTGTATATACGTGTGGGAATAATAATTAAACCCGTGTTCTTCCTTTTCCATTCGATCGTTCTCATGATTTCCTCATTGGCTAAGCGTGGTACGAATAGAACCGCTCGAATCTGGTTCCACTATCTAAAACTGCTTACGGACCACGTGGTACTCAATCCGCTCGGTGTACCCAGATCACACGTGGCTCGTGCGAGGCTTGCTTCCTCGCTTCCTTGGCGGCACAGGGATTTAGGTACGAGTGAGACTTGGTCCCGAAACCCTACCTTGCGTTTTGCCCGGAAGAGGCGTTTCAAGTCTCGGTTCCGCCAAGCCCAGAAAGAACAAGGGGATTAATCCCCCCCGTGGTAAGGGGAAGAAGGGCGTCGGAGAACCGTAACAATATATATGTATATATATGTACAGTCCAACCCCACTATTCGTGGTTCCGCTAACCATGCTTCCGCTATTTGCGGTTCCACCATTGTCGGGTTCCGTGTATTCGCGGTTGATAAAATGCGACCTGTTTCTCTATTCGCGGCAAAATGACCGCAATTTCCTTGGTTTTCTTTCTATTTGCGGCTGTGTTCCAGAAAATCGCAGGGTTTTTTTTTCCTATTTGTGTTCGTGTTCTGCAAAATCGCAGGGTTTTTTTCCTATTTGTGTTCGTGTTCTGCAAAATCGCAGGCGTTTTTTCCCTATTTGTGTTTGTGTTCCGCAAAATCACAGGGTTTTTTTTTTCCTATTTGTGGCCGTGTTCCACAAAATCGCTTTCCTATTTGTGGCAGTGTTCTGCAAAATCGCCTTCCTATTTGTGGCTGTGTTCTGCAAAATCGCAGGGGTTTTTTCCTATCCGTGGCTGTGTTCCGCAAAATCGCAGGTTTTTTTTCTATTTGTGGCCGTGTTCCGCAAAATCGCTCTCCTATTTGTGGCAGTGTTCCACAAAATCGCAGGGTTTTTTTCTATTTGTGGCCGTGTGCCGCAAAATCGTTCCTATTTGTGTCTGTGTTCTGCAAAATCGCAGGGTTTTTTTTTCCTATTTGTGGCCGTGTTCCGCAAAATCGCTTTCCTATTAGTGGCAGTATTCCGCAAAATCGCAGGTTTTTTTCCTATTTGTGGCCGTGTTCCGAAAAAAACCGCTGTCCTATTTGTGGCAATGCTCCACAAAATCGCAGGGTTTTTTTCTATTTGTGGCCGTGTTCTGCAAAATCACAGGGTTTTTTTTCTATTTGTGGCCGTGTTTCGCAAATTCACTTTCCTATTTGTGGCAGTGTTCTGCAAAATCGCAGGGTTTTTTTTTCTGTTTGTGGCCGTGTTCCGCAAAATCGATTTCCTATTTGTGGCTGTGGTGTGCAAAATCGCAGGGGTTTTTTCTATTTGTGGCAGTGCTCCGCAAAATCGCATGTTTTTTTTTTCTATTTGTGGCCGTGTTCCGCAAAATCACTTTCCTATTTGTGGCTGTGTTCTGCAAAATTGCAGGTTTTTTTGGTTCACGAGTTATCAAGTGACCACTATATTCGTCATGTGTGTGCATCTGTCTGTGCGTCTGTCTGTGTGTCTGTCTGTCCGCAGCATAACTACCCGATGATATCATCCGATCTTGATGAAATTTGGGTGGGAGGTTGATATAATGAGCTAGTTGTGTCCTGCCGAGAGTGGGCGTATTGCGCCCATTGTGGGCGGAGCTACGCCCCAAAAAGATGTCTTTTTAGGGAGTAATCGAGTTCAAGCTACATCTTCTCCGAGGGGTTTGGTGGAATCTGACAGGGGTTTCGATATTTGGTTTGGCCAATGTCATGTGTCTAGCCCCACGGAGCTCGATTTTTCATTATTTTTTTTTTTCATTTTTTTATTTACTTATTTATTTATTTGTTTATTTATTTTCATTTCATTTTCAGCGAATTTTCGGTATTGTGTAGCTAACTAACCTCATAACTGATGATACATTATTTTCTATCTCATTTTTAGGTCAGTAATCTTCGTTTTGACATTTCCGGCCTGGCCTGTCTGGGCCTGTTTCGGTTACAGTCCGTCCTTTGTCATTGAATACCGCTCGCTCATGAACCATCGTCGTCTCCTGACTTGTTTTTCTATTTGTGGCTATGTTCTCCAAAATCGTAGGGTTTTTTTTCCTATTTGTGGCTGTGTTCCACAAAATCGCAGGGTTTTTTTTTTTCGTATTTGTGGCTGTGTGCCATAAAATCGCATGGTTTTGTTTTCCTATTTGTGGCTGTGTTCTGAAAAATCGCAGGGTTTTTTTCCTATTTGTGGCTGTGTTCTGCAAAATCGCAGGGGTTTTTTTTTTTCCTATTTGTGGCTGTGTTCTGCAAAATCGCAGGGTTTTTTTCTATTTGTGGCCGTGTACCGCAAAATCGCTTTCCTATTTGTGGCTGTGTTCTGCAAATTCGCAGGGTTTTTTTTCTATTTGTGGCCGTGTTCTGCAAAATCGCAGGGGTTTTTTTTCCTATTTGTGGCTGTGTTCTGCAAAATCGCAGGGTTTTTTTTCCTATTTGTGGCTGTGTTCTGCAAAATCGCAGGGGTTTTTTTTCCTATTAGTGGCTGTGTTCTGCAAATTCGCAGGGTTTTTTTTCTATTTGTGGCCGTGTACCGCAAAATCGCAGTGTTTTTTTTTTCTATTTGTGGCCGTGTTCCGCAAAATCGCTTTCGTATTTGTAGCAGTGTTCCGCAAAATCACAGGGTTTTTTTTTCTCTTTGTGGCCGTGTTCCGCAAAATCGCTTTCCTATTTGTGGCTGTGTTCTGCAAAATCGCAGGGGTTTTTTTCTATTTGTGGCCGTGTTCCGCAAAATCGCTTTCCTATTTGTGGCGATGTTCCGCAAAATCGCAGGTTTTTTTTCTATTTGTGGCCATGTTCTGCAAAATCGCTTTCCTATTTGTGGCTGTGTTCTGCAAAATTGCAGGGTTTTTTTTCCTTTTTGTGGCTGTGTTCTGCAAAATCGCAGGGTTTTTTTTCCTATTTGTGGCTGTGTTCTGCAAAATCGCAGGGGTTTTTTTTTCCTATTTGTGGCTGTGTTCTGCAAAATCGCTGGGTTTTTTTTCCAATTTGTGGCTATGTTCTGCAAAATCTCAGGTTTTTTTCTATTTGTGGCCATGTTCTGCAAAATCGCCTTCCTATTTGTGGCTGTGTTCTGCAAAATCGCAGCGTTTTTTTTCCTATTTGTGGCTGTGTTCTGCAAAATTGCAGGGTTTTTTTCTTTCTTTCCTATTTGTAGCTGTGTTCTGCAAAATCACAGGGTTTTTTTTCCTATTTGTGGCCATGTTCTGCAAAATCGCAGGTTTTTTTTCCTATTTGTGGCCATGTTCTGCAAAATCGCAAGGTTTTTTTCCTATTTGTGGCCGTGTTCCGCAAAATCGCTTTCCTATTTGTGGCGATGTTCCGCAAAATCGCAGGTTTTTTTTCTATTTGTGGCCATGTTCCGCAAAATCGCTTTCCTCTTAGTGGCTGTGTTCTGCAAATTCGCAGGGTTTTTTTTCTATTTGTGGCCGTGTACGGCAAAATCGCAGTGTTTTTTTTTTCTATTTGTGGCCGTGTTCCACAAAATCGCTTTCGTATTTGTGGCAGTGTTCCGCAAAATCACAGGGTTTTTTTTTCTCTTTGTGGCTGTGTTCCGCAAAATCGCTTTCCTATTTGTGGCTGTGTTCTGCAAATTAGTTTTCCTATTTGTGGCTGTGTTCTGCAAACTTGCAGGGTTTTTTTTTTCCTATTTGTGGCCATGTTCCGCAAAATCGCAGGGTTTTTTTCCTTTTTGTGGCTGTGTTCTGCAAAATCGTAGGATTTTTTTTTCTATTTGTAGCTGTGTTCTGCAAAATCGCAGGGTTTTTTTTCTATTCTCGGCCGTGTAACGCAAAATCGCAGGTTTTGTTCCTATTTGTTGAGATTCCACACCGCTATTTGCGGTTCCACCATTGTCGGGTTCCGTGTATTCGCGGTTGATAAAATGCGACCTGTTTCTCTATTCGCGGCAAAATGACCGCAATTTCCTTTGATTTTCTTTCTATTTGCGGCTGTGTTCCAGAAAATCGCAGGGTTTTTTTTTCCTATTTGTGTTCGTGTTCTGCAAAATCGCAGGTTTTTTTTTCCTATTTGTGTTCGTGTTCTGCAAAATCGCAGGTGTTTTTTCCCTATTTGTGTTTGTGTTCCGCAAAATCACAGGGTTTTTTTTTTCCTATTTGTGGCCGTGTTCCACAAAATCGCTTTCCTATTTGTGGCAGTGTTCTGCAAAATCGCCTTTCTATTTGTGGCTGTGTTCTGCAAAATCGCAGGGGTTTTTTTCCTATCCGTGGCTGTGTTCCGCAAAATCGCAGGTTTTTTTTCTATTTGTGGCCGTGTTCCGCAAAATCGCTCTCCTATTTGTGGCAGTGTTCCACAAAATCGCAGGGTTTTTTTCTATTTGTGGCCGTGTGCCGCAAAATCGTTCCTATTTGTGTCTGTGTTCTGCAAAATCGCAGGGTTTTTTTTTCCTATTTGTGGCCGTGTTCCGCAAAATCGCTTTCCTATTAGTGGCAGTATTCCGCAAAATCGCAGGTTTTTTTCCTATTTGTGGCCGTGTTCCGAAAAAAACCGCTGTCCTATTTGTGGCAATGCTCCGCAAAATCGCAGGGTTTTTTTCTATTTGTGGCCGTGTTCTGCAAAATCACAGGGTTTTTTTTCTATTTGTGGCCGTGTTTCGCAAATTCACTTTCCTATTTGTGGCAGTGTTCTGCAAAATCGCAGGGTTTTTTTTTCTGTTTGTGGCCGTGTTCCGCAAAATCGATTTCCTATTTGTGGCTGTGGTGTGCAAAATCGCAGGGGTTTTTTCTATTTGTGGCAGTGCTCCGCAAAATCGCATGTTTTTTTTTTCTATTTGTGGCCGTGTTCCGCAAAATCACTTTCCTATTTGTGGCTGTGTTCTGCAAAATTGCAGGTTTTTTTGGTTCACGAGTTATCAAGTGACCACTATATTCGTCATGTGTGTGCATCTGTCTGTGCGTCTGTCTGTGTGTCTGTCTGTCCGCAGCATAACTACCCGATGATATCATCCGATCTTGATGAAATTTGGGTGGGAGGTTGATATAATGAGCTAGTTGTGTCCTGCCGAGAGTGTGCGTATTGCGCCCATTGTGGGCGGAGCTATGCCCCAAAAAGATGTCTTTTTAGGGGGTAATCGAGTTCAAGCTACATCTTCTCCGAGGGGTTTGGTGGAATCTGACAGGGGTTTCGATATTTGGTTAGGCCAATGTCATGTGTCTAGCCCCACGGAGCTCGATTTTTCATTATTTTTTTTTTTCATTTTTTTATTTACTTATTTATTTATTTATTTATTTATTTTCATTTCATTTTCACCGAATTTTCGGTATTGTGTAGCTAACTAACCTCATAACTGATGATACATTATTTTCTATCTCATTTTTAGGTCAGTAATCTTCGTTTTGACATTTCCGGCCTGGCCTGTCCGGGCCTGTTTCGGTTACAGTCCGTCCTTTGTCATTGAATACCGCTCGCTCATGAACCATCGTCGTCTCCTGACTTGTTTTTCTATTTGTGGCTATGTTCTCCAAAATCGTAGGGTTTTTTTTCCTATTTGTGGCTGTGTTCCACAAAATCGCAGGGTTTTTTTTTTCGTATTTGTGGCTGTGTGCCATAAAATCGCATGGTTTTGTTTTCCTATTTGTGGCTGTGTTCTGAAAAATCGCAGGGTTTTTTTCCTATTTGTGGCTGTGTTCTGCAAAATCGCAGGGGTTTTTTTTTTTCCTATTTGTGGCTGTGTTCTGCAAAATCGCAGGGTTTTTTTCTATTTGTGGCCGTGTACTGCAAAATCGCTTTCCTATTTGTGGCTGTGTTCTGCAAATTCGCAGGGTTTTTTTTCTATTTGTGGCCGTGTTCTGCAAAATCGCAGGGGTTTTTTTTCCTATTTGTGGCTGTGTTCTGCAAAATCGCAGGGTTTTTTTTCCTATTTGTGGCTGTGTTCTGCAAAATCGCAGGGGTTTTTTTTCCTATTAGTGGCTGTGTTCTGCAAATTCGCAGGTTTTTTTTTCTATTTGTGGCCGTGTACCGCAAAATCGCAGTTTTTTTTTCTATTTGTGGCCGTGTTCCGCAAAATCGCTTTCGTATTTGTGGCAGTGTTCCGCAAAATCACAGGGTTTTTTTTTCTCTTTGTGGCCGTGTTCCGCAAAATCGCTTTCCTATTTGTGGCTGTGTTCTGCAAAATCGCAGGGGTTTTTTTCTATTTGTGGCCGTGTTCCGCAAAATCGCTTTCCTATTTGTGGCGATGTTCCGCAAAATCGCAGGTTTTTTTTCTATTTGTGGCCATGTTCCGCAAAATCGCTTTCCTATTTGTGGCTGTGTTCTGCAAAATTGCAGGGTTTTTTTTCCTTTTTGTGGCTGTGTTCTGCAAAATCGCAGGGTTTTTTTTCCTATTTGTGGCTGTGTTCTGCAAAATCGCAGGGGTTTTTTTTTCCTATTTGTGGCTGTGTTCTGCAAAATCGCTGGGTTTTTTTTCCAATTTGTGGCTATGTTCTGCAAAATCTCAGGTTTTTTTCAATTTGTGGCCATGTTCTGCAAAATCGCCTTCCTATTTGTGGCTGTGTTCTGCAAAATCGCAGCGTTTTTTTTCCTATTTGTGGCTGTGTTCTGCAAAATTGCAGGGTTTTTTTCTTTCTTTCCTATTTGTAGCTGTGTTCTGCAAAATCACAGGGTTTTTTTTCCTATTTGTGGCCATGTTCTGCAAAATCGCAGGTTTTTTTTCCTATTTGTGGCCATGTTCTGCAAAATCGCAAGGTTTTTTTCCTATTTGTGGCCGTGTTCCGCAAAATCGCTTTCCTATTTGTGGCGATGTTCCGCAAAATCGCAGGGTTTTTTTCTATTTGTGGCCATGTTCCGCAAAATCGCTTTCCTATTAGTGGCTGTGTTCTGCAAATTCGCAGGGTTTTTTTTCTATTTGTGGCCGTGTACGGCAAAATCGCAGTGTTTTTTTTTTCTATTTGTGGCCGTGTTCCACAAAATCGCTTTCGTATTTGTGGCAGTGTTACGCAAAATCACAGGGTTTTTTTTTCTCTTTGTGGCTGTGTTCCGCAAAATCGCTTTCCTATTTGTGGCTGTGTTCTGCAAAATCGCAGGGGTTTTTTTCTATTTGTGGCCGTGTTCCGCAAAATCGCTTTCCTATTTGTGGCTGTGTTCTGCAAATTAGTTTTCCTATTTGTGGCTGTGTTCTGCAAACTTGCAGGGTTTTTTTTTCCTATTTGTGGCTGTGTTCTGCAAAATCGCAGGGTTTTTTTCCTTTTTGTGGCTGTGTTCTGCAAAATCGCAGGGTTTTTTTTCATATTTGTGGCTGTGTTCTGCAAAATCGCAGGGGTTTTTTTTTCCTATTTGTGGCTGTGTTCTGCAAAATCGCTGGGTTTTTTTTCCAATTTGTGGCTATGTTCTGCAAAATCGCAGGTTTTTTTCTATTTGTGGCCATGTTCTGCAAAATCGCCTTCCTATTTGTGGCTGTGTTCTGCAAAATCGCAGCGTTTTTTTTCCTATTTGTGGCTGTGTTCTGCAAAATTGCAGGGTTTTTTTCTTTCATTCCTATTTGTAGCTGTGTTCTGCAAAATCACAGGGTTTTTTTTTCCTATTTGTGGCCATGTTCTGCAAAATCGCAGGTTTTTTTTCCTATTTGTGGCTGTGTTCAGCAAAATCGCAGGGTTTTTTTTTCCTATTTGTGGCTGTGTTCTGCAAAATCGCAGGGTTTTTTTTCCAATTTGTGGCTGTGTTCTGCAAAATCGCAGGTTTTTTTTCTATTTGTGGCCGTGTTCTGCAAAATCGCCTTCCTATTTGTGGCTGTGTTCTGCAAAATCGCTTTCCTATTTGTGGCTGTGTTCTGCAAACTCGCAGGGTTTTTTTTTCCTATTTGTGGCTGTGTTCTGCAAAATCGCAGCGTTTTTTTTTCATATTTGTAGCTGTATTCTGCAAAATCACAGGGTTTTTTTTTTCCTATTTGTGGCCGTGTTCTGCAAAATCGCAGGGTTTCTTTTTCCTATTTGTGGCTGTGTTCTGCAAAATCGCAGGGTTTTTTTCCTATTTGTGGCTGTGTTCTGCAAAATCGCAGGGTTTTTTTCCAATTTGTGACTGTTCTGCAAAATCGCAGGGTTTTTTTCTATTTGTGGCCGTGTTCTGCAAAATCGCCTTCCTATTTGTGGCTGTGTTCTGCAAAATCGCTTTCCTATTTGTGGCTGTGTTCTGCAAACTCGCAGGGTTTTTTTTTCCTATTTGTGGCTGTGTTCTGCAAAATCGCAGGGTTTTTTTTCCAATTTGTGGCTGTGTTCTGCAAAATCGCGGGGTTTTTTTTTCCTATTTGTGGCTGTGTTCTGCAAAATCGCGGGGTTTTTTTTTCCAATTTGTGGCTGTGTTCTGCAAAATCGCAGGGTTTTTTTCTATTTGTGGCCGTGTTCTGCAAAATCGCCTTCCTATTTGTGGCTGTGTTCTGCAAAATCGCTTTCCTATTTGTGGCTGTATTCTGTAAACTCGCAGGGTTTTTTTTTTCCTATTTGTGGCTGTGTTCTGCAAAATCGCAGGGTTTTTTTTCCTATTTGTGGCCGTGTTCCGCAAAATCACAGGGTCTTTTTTTTCCTATTTGTGGCCGTGTTCCACAAAATCGCAGGGTTTTTTTTTCCTCTTTGTGGCCGTGTTCTACAAAATCGCAGGGTTTTTTTTCCTATTTGTGGCCATGTTCCGCAAAATCACAGGGTTTTCTTTTTCCTATTTGTGGCCGTGTTCCGCAAAATCGCAGGGTTTTTTTTTCTGTTTGTAGCTGTGTTCTGCAAAATCGTAGGATTTTTTTTTCTATTTGTAGCTGTGTTCTGCAAAATCGCAGGTTTTTTTTTCTATTCTCGGCCGTGTTACGCAAAATCGCAGGTTTTGTTCCTATTTGTTGAGATTCCACACCGCTATTTGCGGTTCCACCATTGTCGGGTTCCGTGTATTCGCGGTTGATAAAATGCGACCTGTTTCTCTATTTGCGGCAAAATGACCGCAATTTCCTTGGTTTTCTTTCTATTTGCGGCTGTGTTCCAGAAAATCGCAGGGTTTTTTTTTCCTATTTGTGTTCGTGTTCTGCAAAATCGCAGGTTTTTTTTCCTATTTGTGTTCGTGTTCTGCAAAATCGCAGGTGTTTTTTCCCTATTTGTGTTTGTGTTCCGCAAAATCACAGGGTTTTTTTTTTCCTATTTGTGGCCGTGTTCCACAAAATCGCTTTCCTATTTGTGGCAGTGTTCTGCAAAATCGCCTTCCTATTTGTGGCTGTGTTCTGCAAAATCGCAGGGGTTTTTTCCTATCCGTGGCTGTGTTCCGCAAAATCGCAGGTTTTTTTTCTATTTGTGGCCGTGTTCCGCAAAATTGCTCTCCTATTTGTGGCAGTGTTCCACAAAATCGCAGGGTTTTTTTCTATTTGTGGCCGTGTGCCGCAAAATCGTTCCTATTTGTGTCTGTGTTCTGCAAAATCGCAGGGTTTTTTTTTCCTATTTGTGGCCGTGTTCCGCAAAATCGCTTTCCTATTAGTGGCAGTATTCCGCAAAATCGCAGGTTTTTTTCCTATTTGTGGCCGTGTTCCGAAAAAAACCGCTGTCCTATTTGTGGCAATGCTCCGCAAAATCGCAGGGTTTTTTTCTATTTGTGGCCGTGTTCTGCAAAATCACAGGGTTTTTTTTCTATTTGTGGCCGTGTTTCGCAAATTCACTTTCCTATTTGTGGCAGTGTTCTGCAAAATCGCAGGGTTTTTTTTTCTGTTTGTGGCCGTGTTCCGCAAAATCGATTTCCTATTTGTGGCTGTGGTGTGCAAAATCGCAGGGGTTTTTTCTATTTGTGGCAGTGCTCCGCAAAATCGCATGTTTTTTTTTTCTATTTGTGGCCGTGTTCCGCAAAATCACTTTCCTATTTGTGGCTGTGTTCTGCAAAATTGCAGGTTTTTTTGGTTCACGAGTTATCAAGTGACCACTATATTCGTCATGTGTGTGCATCTGTCTGTGCGTCTGTCTGTGTGTCTGTCTGTCCGCAGCATAACTACCCGATGATATCATCCGATCTTGATGAAATTTGGGTGGGAGGTTGATATAATGAGCTAGTTGTGTCCTGCCGAGAGTGTGCG
This sequence comes from Myxine glutinosa, assembly GCF_964187855.1. Classification (NCBI taxonomy): domain Eukaryota; kingdom Metazoa; phylum Chordata; class Myxini; order Myxiniformes; family Myxinidae; genus Myxine; species Myxine glutinosa. Next base: position 48,160,872 of record NC_136261.1, read on the forward strand.
TATTGCGCCCATTGTGGGCGGAGCTACGCCCCAAAAAGATGTCTTTTTAGGGGGTAATCGAGTTCAAGCTACATCTTCTCCGAGGGGTTTGGTGGAATCTGACAGGGGTTTCGATATTTGGTTAGGCCAATGTCATGTGTCTAGCCCCACGGAGCTCGATTTTTCATTATTTTTTTTTTTCATTTTTTTATTTACTTATTTATTTATTTATTTATTTATTTTCATTTCATTTTCACCGAATTTTCGGTATTGTGTAGCTAACTAACCTCATAACTGATGATACATTATTTTCTATCTCATTTTTAGGTCAGTAATCTTCGTTTTGACATTTCCGGCCTGGCCTGTCCGGGCCTGTTTCGGTTACAGTCCGTCCTTTGTCATTGAATACCGCTCGCTCATGAACCATCGTCGTCTCCTGACTTGTTTTTCTATTTGTGGCTATGTTCTCCAAAATCGTAGGGTTTTTTTTCCTATTTGTGGCTGTGTTCCACAAAATCGCAGGGTTTTTTTTTTCGTATTTGTGGCTGTGTGCCATAAAATCGCATGGTTTTGTTTTCCTATTTGTGGCTGTGTTCTGAAAAATCGCAGGGTTTTTTTCCTATTTGTGGCTGTGTTCTGCAAAATCGCAGGGGTTTTTTTTTTTCCTATTTGTGGCTGTGTTCTGCAAAATCGCAGGGTTTTTTTCTATTTGTGGCCGTGTACCGCAAAATCGCTTTCCTATTTGTGGCTGTGTTCTGCAAATTCGCAGGGTTTTTTTTCTATTTGTGGCCGTGTTCTGCAAAATCGCAGGGGTTTTTTTTCCTATTTGTGGCTGTGTTCTGCAAAATCGCAGGGTTTTTTTTCCTATTTGTGGCTGTGTTCTGCAAAATCGCAGGGGTTTTTTTTCCTATTAGTGGCTGTGTTCTGCAAATTCGCAGGTTTTTTTTTCTATTTGTGGCCGTGTACCGCAAAATCGCAGTGTTTTTTTTTTCTATTTGTGGCCGTGTTCCGCAAAATCGCTTTCGTATTTGTGGCAGGGTTCCGCAAAATCACAGGGTTTTTTTTTCTCTTTGTGGCCGTGTTCCGCAAAATCGCTTTCCTATTTGTGGCTGTGTTCTGCAAAATCGCAGGGGTTTTTTTCTATTTGTGGCCGTGTTCCGCAAAATCGCTTTCCTATTTGTGGCGATGTTCCGCAAAATCGCAGGTTTTTTTTCTATTTGTGGCCATGTTCCGCAAAATCGCTTTCCTATTTGTGGCTGTGTTCTGCAAAATTGCAGGGTTTTTTTTCCTTTCTGTGGCTGTGTTCTGCAAAATCGCAGGGTTTTTTTTCCTATTTGTGGCTGTGTTCTGCAAAATCGCAGGGGTTTTTTTTTCCTATTTGTGGCTGTGTTCTGCAAAATCGCTGGGTTTTTTTTCCAATTTGTGGCTATGTTCTGCAAAATCTCAGGTTTTTTTCTATTTGTGGCCATGTTCTGCAAAATCGCCTTCCTATTTGTGGCTGTGTTCTGCAAAATCGCAGCGTTTTTTTTCCTATTTGTGGCTGTGTTCTGCAAAATTGCAGGGTTTTTTTCTTTCTTTCCTATTTGTAGCTGTGTTCTGCAAAATCACAGGGTTTTTTTTCCTATTTGTGGCCATGTTCTGCAAAATCGCAGGTTTTTTTTCCTATTTGTGGCCATGTTCTGCAAAATCGCAAGGTTTTTTTCCTATTTGTGGCTGTGTTCTGCAAAATCGCAGGGTTTTTTTTCCAATTTGTGGCTGTGTTCTGCAAAATCGCAGGGTTTTTTTCTATTTGTGGCCGTGTTCTGCAAAATCGCCTTCCTATTTGTGGCTGTGTTCTGCAAAATCGCTTTCCTATTTGTGGCTGTGTTCTGCAAACTTGCAGGGTTTTTTTTCCTATTTGTGGCTGTGTTCTGCAAAATCGCAGGGTTTTTTTTTCCAATTTGTGGCTGTGTTCAGCAAAATCGCAGGGTTTTTTTTTCCTATTTGTGGCTGTGTTCAGCAAAATCGCAGGGTTTTTTTCCAATTTGTGGCTGTGTTCTGCAAAATCGCAGGGGTTTTTTTTCCTATTAGTGGCTGTGTTCTGCAAATTCGCAGGGTTTTTTTTCTATTTGTGGCCGTGTACGGCAAAATCGCAGTGTTTTTTTTTTCTATTTGTGGCCGTGTTCCGCAAAATCGCTTTCGTATTTGTGGCAGTGTTCCGCAAAATCACAGGGTTTTTTTTTCTCTTTGTGGCTGTGTTCCGCAAAATCGCTTTCCTATTTGTGGCTGTGTTCTGCAAAATCGCAGGGGTTTTTTTCTATTTGTGGCCGTGTTCCGCAAAATCGCTTTCCTATTTGTGGCTGTGTTCTGCAAAGTAGTTTTCCTATTTGTGGCTGTGTTCTGCAAACTTGCAGGGTTTTTTTTTCCTATTTGTGGCTGTGTTCTGCAAAATCGCAGGGTTTTTTTTCCTTTTTGTGGCTGTGTTCTGCAAAATCGCAGGGTTTTTTTTCACATTTGTGGCTGTGTTCTGCAAAATCGCAGGGGGTTTTTTTTCCTATTTGTGGCTGTGTTCTGCAAAATCGCAGGGGTTTTTTTTCCTATTAGTGGCTGTGTTCTGCAAAATCGCAGGGTTTTTTTTTCCTATTTGTGGCCATGATCTGCAAAATCGCCTTCCTATTTGTGGCTGTGTTCTGCAAAATCGCAGGGTTTTTTTCTTTCTTTCCTATTTGTAGCTGTGTTCTGCAAAATCACAGGGTTTTTTTTCCTATTTGTGGCCATGTTCTGCAAAATCGCAGGTTTTTTTTCCTATTTGTGGCCATGTTCTGCAAAATCGCAAGGTTTTTTTCCTATTTGTGGCTGTGTTCTGCAAAATCGCAGGTTTTTTTTTTCCAATTTGTGGCTGTGTTCTGCAAAATCGCAGGGTTTTTTTCTATTTGTGGCCGTGTTCTGCAAAATCGCCTTCCTATTTGTGGCTGTGTTCTGCAAAATCGCTTTCCTATTTGTGGCTGTGTTCTGCAAAATCACAGGGTTTTTTTTTCCAATTTGTGGCTGTGTTCAGCAAAATCGCAGGGTTTTTTTTTCCTATTTGTGGCTGTGTTCTGCAAAATCGCAGGGTTTTTTTTCCAATTTGTGGCTGTGTTCTGCAAAATCGCAGGGGTTTTTTTTCCTATTAGTGGCTGTGTTCTGCAAATTCGCAGGGTTTTTTTCTATTTGTGACCGTGTACGGCAAAATCGCAGTGTTTTTTTTTTCTATTTGTGGCCGTGTTCCACAAAATCGCTTTCGTATTTGTGGCAGTGTTCCGCAAAATCACAGGGTTTTTTTTTCTCTTTGTGGCCGTGTTCCGCAAAATCGCTTTCCTATTTGTGGCTGTGTTCTGCAAAATCGCAGGGGTTTTTTTCTATTTGTGGCCGTGTTCCGCAAAATCACTTTCCTATTTGTGGCTGTGTTCTGCAAAGTAGTTTTCCTATTTGTGGCTGTGTTCTGCAAACTTGCAGGGTTTTTTTTTCCTATTTGTGGCTGTGTTCTGCAAAATCGCAGGGTTTTTTTTCCTTTTTGTGGCTGTGTTCTGCAAAATCGCAGGGTTTTTTTTCATATTTGTGGCTGTGTTCTGCAAAATCGCAGGGGTTTTTTTTTCCTATTTGTGGCTGTGTTCTGCAAAATCGCTGGGTTTTTTTCCCAATTTGTGGCTATGTTCTGCAAAATCGCAGGTTTTTTTTCTATTTGTGGCCATGTTCTGCAAAATCGCCTTCCTATTTGTGGCTGTGTTCTGCAAAATCGCAGCGTTTTTTTCCCTATTTGTGGCTGTGTTCTGCAAAATTGCAGGGTTTTTTTCTTTCATTCCTATTTGTAGCTGTGTTCTGCAAAATCACAGGGTTTTTTTTTCCTATTTGTGGCCATGTTCTGCCAAATCGCATGTTTTTTTTCCTATTTGTGGCTGTGTTCAGCAAAATCGCAGGGTTTTTTTTTCCTATTTGTGGCTGTGTTCTGCAAAATCGCAGGGTTTTTTTTCCAATTTGTGGCTGTGTTCTGCAAAATCGCAGGTTTTTTTTCTATTTGTGGCCGTGTTCTGCAAAATCGCCTTCCTATTTGTGGCTGTGTTCTGCAAAATCGCTTTCCTATTTGTGGCTGTGTTCTGCAAACTCGCAGGGTTTTTTTCTATTTGTGGCCGTGTACCGCAAAATCGCTTTCCTATTTGTGGCTGTGTTCTGCAAATTCGCAGGGTTTTTTTTCTATTTGTGGCCGTGTTCTGCAAAATCGCAGGGGTTTTTTTTCCTATTTGTGGCTGTGTTCTGCAAAATCGCAGGGTTTTTTTTCCTATTTGTGGCTGTGTTCTGCAAAATCGCAGGGGTTTTTTTTCCTATTAGTGGCTGTGTTCTGCAAATTCGCAGGGTTTTTTTTCTATTTGTGGCCGTGTACCGCAAAATCGCAGTGTTTTTTTTTTCTATTTGTGGCCGTGTTCCGCAAAATCGCTTTCGTATTTGTAGCAGTGTTCCGCAAAATCACAGGGTTTTTTTTTCTCTTTGTGGCCGTGTTCCGCAAAATCGCTTTCCTATTTGTGGCTGTGTTCTGCAAAATCGCAGGGGTTTTTTTCTATTTGTGGCCGTGTTCCGCAAAATCGCTTTCCTATTTGTGGCGATGTTCCGCAAAATCGCAGGTTTTTTTTCTATTTGTGGCCATGTTCTGCAAAATCGCTTTCCTATTTGTGGCTGTGTTCTGCAAAATTGCAGGGTTTTTTTTCCTTTTTGTGGCTGTGTTCTGCAAAATCGCAGGGTTTTTTTTCCTATTTGTGGCTGTGTTCTGCAAAATCGCAGGGGTTTTTTTTTCCTATTTGTGGCTGTGTTCTGCAAAATCGCTGGGTTTTTTTTCCAATTTGTGGCTATGTTCTGCAAAATCTCAGGTTTTTTTCTATTTGTGGCCATGTTCTGCAAAATCGCCTTCCTATTTGTGGCTGTGTTCTGCAAAATCGCAGCGTTTTTTTTCCTATTTGTGGCTGTGTTCTGCAAAATTGCAGGGTTTTTTTCTTTCTTTCCTATTTGTAGCTGTGTTCTGCAAAATCACAGGGTTTTTTTTCCTATTTGTGGCCATGTTCTGCAAAATCGCAGGTTTTTTTTCCTATTTGTGGCCATGTTCTGCAAAATCGCAAGGTTTTTTTCCTATTTGTGGCCGTGTTCCGCAAAATCGCTTTCCTATTTGTGGCGATGTTCCGCAAAATCGCAGGTTTTTTTTCTATTTGTGGCCATGTTCCGCAAAATCGCTTTCCTCTTAGTGGCTGTGTTCTGCAAATTCGCAGGGTTTTTTTTCTATTTGTGGCCGTGTACGGCAAAATCGCAGTGTTTTTTTTTTCTATTTGTGGCCGTGTTCCACAAAATCGCTTTCGTATTTGTGGCAGTGTTCCGCAAAATCACAGGGTTTTTTTTTCTCTTTGTGGCTGTGTTCCGCAAAATCGCTTTCCTATTTGTGGCTGTGTTCTGCAAATTAGTTTTCCTATTTGTGGCTGTGTTCTGCAAACTTGCAGGGTTTTTTTTTTCCTATTTGTGGCCATGTTCCGCAAAATCGCAGGGTTTTTTTCCTTTTTGTGGCTGTGTTCTGCAAAATCGTAGGATTTTTTTTTCTATTTGTAGCTGTGTTCTGCAAAATCGCAGGGTTTTTTTTCTATTCTCGGCCGTGTAACGCAAAATCGCAGGTTTTGTTCCTATTTGTTGAGATTCCACACCGCTATTTGCGGTTCCACCATTGTCGGGTTCCGTGTATTCGCGGTTGATAAAATGCGACCTGTTTCTCTATTCGCGGCAAAATGACCGCAATTTCCTTTGATTTTCTTTCTATTTGCGGCTGTGTTCCAGAAAATCGCAGGGTTTTTTTTTCCTATTTGTGTTCGTGTTCTGCAAAATCGCAGGTTTTTTTTTCCTATTTGTGTTCGTGTTCTGCAAAATCGCAGGTGTTTTTTCCCTATTTGTGTTTGTGTTCCGCAAAATCACAGGGTTTTTTTTTTCCTATTTGTGGCCGTGTTCCACAAAATCGCTTTCCTATTTGTGGCAGTGTTCTGCAAAATCGCCTTTCTATTTGTGGCTGTGTTCTGCAAAATCGCAGGGGTTTTTTTCCTATCCGTGGCTGTGTTCCGCAAAATCGCAGGTTTTTTTTCTATTTGTGGCCGTGTTCCGCAAAATCGCTCTCCTATTTGTGGCAGTGTTCCACAAAATCGCAGGGTTTTTTTCTATTTGTGGCCGTGTGCCGCAAAATCGTTCCTATTTGTGTCTGTGTTCTGCAAAATCGCAGGGTTTTTTTTTCCTATTTGTGGCCGTGTTCCGCAAAATCGCTTTCCTATTAGTGGCAGTATTCCGCAAAATCGCAGGTTTTTTTCCTATTTGTGGCCGTGTTCCGAAAAAAACCGCTGTCCTATTTGTGGCAATGCTCCGCAAAATCGCAGGGTTTTTTTCTATTTGTGGCCGTGTTCTGCAAAATCACAGGGTTTTTTTTCTATTTGTGGCCGTGTTTCGCAAATTCACTTTCCTATTTGTGGCAGTGTTCTGCAAAATCGCAGGGTTTTTTTTTCTGTTTGTGGCCGTGTTCCGCAAAATCGATTTCCTATTTGTGGCTGTGGTGTGCAAAATCGCAGGGGTTTTTTCTATTTGTGGCAGTGCTCCGCAAAATCGCATGTTTTTTTTTTCTATTTGTGGCCGTGTTCCGCAAAATCACTTTCCTATTTGTGGCTGTGTTCTGCAAAATTGCAGGTTTTTTTGGTTCACGAGTTATCAAGTGACCACTATATTCGTCATGTGTGTGCATCTGTCTGTGCGTCTGTCTGTGTGTCTGTCTGTCCGCAGCATAACTACCCGATGATATCATCCGATCTTGATGAAATTTGGGTGGGAGGTTGATATAATGAGCTAGTTGTGTCCTGCCGAGAGTGTGCGTATTGCGCCCATTGTGGGCGGAGCTATGCCCCAAAAAGATGTCTTTTTAGGGGGTAATCGAGTTCAAGCTACATCTTCTCCGAGGGGTTTGGTGGAATCTGACAGGGGTTTCGATATTTGGTTAGGCCAATGTCATGTGTCTAGCCCCACGGAGCTCGATTTTTCATTATTTTTTTTTTTCATTTTTTTATTTACTTATTTATTTATTTATTTATTTATTTTCATTTCATTTTCACCGAATTTTCGGTATTGTGTAGCTAACTAACCTCATAACTGATGATACATTATTTTCTATCTCATTTTTAGGTCAGTAATCTTCGTTTTGACATTTCCGGCCTGGCCTGTCCGGGCCTGTTTCGGTTACAGTCCGTCCTTTGTCATTGAATACCGCTCGCTCATGAACCATCGTCGTCTCCTGACTTGTTTTTCTATTTGTGGCTATGTTCTCCAAAATCGTAGGGTTTTTTTTCCTATTTGTGGCTGTGTTCCACAAAATCGCAGGGTTTTTTTTTTCGTATTTGTGGCTGTGTGCCATAAAATCGCATGGTTTTGTTTTCCTATTTGTGGCTGTGTTCTGAAAAATCGCAGGGTTTTTTTCCTATTTGTGGCTGTGTTCTGCAAAATCGCAGGGGTTTTTTTTTTTCCTATTTGTGGCTGTGTTCTGCAAAATCGCAGGGTTTTTTTCTATTTGTGGCCGTGTACTGCAAAATCGCTTTCCTATTTGTGGCTGTGTTCTGCAAATTCGCAGGGTTTTTTTTCTATTTGTGGCCGTGTTCTGCAAAATCGCAGGGGTTTTTTTTCCTATTTGTGGCTGTGTTCTGCAAAATCGCAGGGTTTTTTTTCCTATTTGTGGCTGTGTTCTGCAAAATCGCAGGGGTTTTTTTTCCTATTAGTGGCTGTGTTCTGCAAATTCGCAGGTTTTTTTTTCTATTTGTGGCCGTGTACCGCAAAATCGCAGTTTTTTTTTCTATTTGTGGCCGTGTTCCGCAAAATCGCTTTCGTATTTGTGGCAGTGTTCCGCAAAATCACAGGGTTTTTTTTTCTCTTTGTGGCCGTGTTCCGCAAAATCGCTTTCCTATTTGTGGCTGTGTTCTGCAAAATCGCAGGGGTTTTTTTCTATTTGTGGCCGTGTTCCGCAAAATCGCTTTCCTATTTGTGGCGATGTTCCGCAAAATCGCAGGTTTTTTTTCTATTTGTGGCCATGTTCCGCAAAATCGCTTTCCTATTTGTGGCTGTGTTCTGCAAAATTGCAGGGTTTTTTTTCCTTTTTGTGGCTGTGTTCTGCAAAATCGCAGGGTTTTTTTTCCTATTTGTGGCTGTGTTCTGCAAAATCGCAGGGGTTTTTTTTTCCTATTTGTGGCTGTGTTCTGCAAAATCGCTGGGTTTTTTTTCCAATTTGTGGCTATGTTCTGCAAAATCTCAGGTTTTTTTCAATTTGTGGCCATGTTCTGCAAAATCGCCTTCCTATTTGTGGCTGTGTTCTGCAAAATCGCAGCGTTTTTTTTCCTATTTGTGGCTGTGTTCTGCAAAATTGCAGGGTTTTTTTCTTTCTTTCCTATTTGTAGCTGTGTTCTGCAAAATCACAGGGTTTTTTTTCCTATTTGTGGCCATGTTCTGCAAAATCGCAGGTTTTTTTTCCTATTTGTGGCCATGTTCTGCAAAATCGCAAGGTTTTTTTCCTATTTGTGGCCGTGTTCCGCAAAATCGCTTTCCTATTTGTGGCGATGTTCCGCAAAATCGCAGGGTTTTTTTCTATTTGTGGCCATGTTCCGCAAAATCGCTTTCCTATTAGTGGCTGTGTTCTGCAAATTCGCAGGGTTTTTTTTCTATTTGTGGCCGTGTACGGCAAAATCGCAGTGTTTTTTTTTTCTATTTGTGGCCGTGTTCCACAAAATCGCTTTCGTATTTGTGGCAGTGTTCCGCAAAATCACAGGGTTTTTTTTTCTCTTTGTGGCTGTGTTCCGCAAAATCGCTTTCCTATTTGTGGCTGTGTTCTGCAAAATCGCAGGGGTTTTTTTCTATTTGTGGCCGTGTTCCGCAAAATCGCTTTCCTATTTGTGGCTGTGTTCTGCAAATTAGTTTTCCTATTTGTGGCTGTGTTCTGCAAACTTGCAGGGTTTTTTTTTCCTATTTGTGGCTGTGTTCTGCAAAATCGCAGGGTTTTTTTCCTTTTTGTGGCTGTGTTCTGCAAAATCGCAGGGTTTTTTTTCATATTTGTGGCTGTGTTCTGCAAAATCGCAGGGGTTTTTTTTTCCTATTTGTGGCTGTGTTCTGCAAAATCGCTGGGTTTTTTTTCCAATTTGTGGCTATGTTCTGCAAAATCGCAGGTTTTTTTCTATTTGTGGCCATGTTCTGCAAAATCGCCTTCCTATTTGTGGCTGTGTTCTGCAAAATCGCAGCGTTTTTTTTCCTATTTGTGGCTGTGTTCTGCAAAATTGCAGGGTTTTTTTCTTTCATTCCTATTTGTAGCTGTGTTCTGCAAAATCACAGGGTTTTTTTTTCCTATTTGTGGCCATGTTCTGCAAAATCGCAGGTTTTTTTTCCTATTTGTGGCTGTGTTCAGCAAAATCGCAGGGTTTTTTTTTCCTATTTGTGGCTGTGTTCTGCAAAATCGCAGGGTTTTTTTTCCAATTTGTGGCTGTGTTCTGCAAAATCGCAGGTTTTTTTTCTATTTGTGGCCGTGTTCTGCAAAATCGCCTTCCTATTTGTGGCTGTGTTCTGCAAAATCGCTTTCCTATTTGTGGCTGTGTTCTGCAAACTCGCAGGGTTTTTTTTTCCTATTTGTGGCTGTGTTCTGCAAAATCGCAGCGTTTTTTTTTCATATTTGTAGCTGTATTCTGCAAAATCACAGGGTTTTTTTTTTCCTATTTGTGGCCGTGTTCTGCAAAATCGCAGGGTTTCTTTTTCCTATTTGTGGCTGTGTTCTGCAAAATCGCAGGGTTTTTTTCCTATTTGTGGCTGTGTTCTGCAAAATCGCAGGGTTTTTTTCCAATTTGTGACTGTTCTGCAAAATCGCAGGGTTTTTTTCTATTTGTGGCCGTGTTCTGCAAAATCGCCTTCCTATTTGTGGCTGTGTTCTGCAAAATCGCTTTCCTATTTGTGGCTGTGTTCTGCAAACTCGCAGGGTTTTTTTTTCCTATTTGTGGCTGTGTTCTGCAAAATCGCAGGGTTTTTTTTCCAATTTGTGGCTGTGTTCTGCAAAATCGCGGGGTTTTTTTTTCCTATTTGTGGCTGTGTTCTGCAAAATCGCGGGGTTTTTTTTTCCAATTTGTGGCTGTGTTCTGCAAAATCGCAGGGTTTTTTTCTATTTGTGGCCGTGTTCTGCAAAATCGCCTTCCTATTTGTGGCTGTGTTCTGCAAAATCGCTTTCCTATTTGTGGCTGTATTCTGTAAACTCGCAGGGTTTTTTTTTTCCTATTTGTGGCTGTGTTCTGCAAAATCGCAGGGTTTTTTTTCCTATTTGTGGCCGTGTTCCGCAAAATCACAGGGTCTTTTTTTTCCTATTTGTGGCCGTGTTCCACAAAATCGCAGGGTTTTTTTTTCCTCTTTGTGGCCGTGTTCTACAAAATCGCAGGGTTTTTTTTCCTATTTGTGGCCATGTTCCGCAAAATCACAGGGTTTTCTTTTTCCTATTTGTGGCCGTGTTCCGCAAAATCGCAGGGTTTTTTTTTCTGTTTGTAGCTGTGTTCTGCAAAATCGTAGGATTTTTTTTTCTATTTGTAGCTGTGTTCTGCAAAATCGCAGGTTTTTTTTTCTATTCTCGGCCGTGTTACGCAAAATCGCAGGTTTTGTTCCTATTTGTTGAGATTCCACACCGCTATTTGCGGTTCCACCATTGTCGGGTTCCGTGTATTCGCGGTTGATAAAATGCGACCTGTTTCTCTATTTGCGGCAAAATGACCGCAATTTCCTTGGTTTTCTTTCTATTTGCGGCTGTGTTCCAGAAAATCGCAGGGTTTTTTTTTCCTATTTGTGTTCGTGTTCTGCAAAATCGCAGGTTTTTTTTCCTATTTGTGTTCGTGTTCTGCAAAATCGCAGGTGTTTTTTCCCTATTTGTGTTTGTGTTCCGCAAAATCACAGGGTTTTTTTTTTCCTATTTGTGGCCGTGTTCCACAAAATCGCTTTCCTATTTGTGGCAGTGTTCTGCAAAATCGCCTTCCTATTTGTGGCTGTGTTCTGCAAAATCGCAGGGGTTTTTTCCTATCCGTGGCTGTGTTCCGCAAAATCGCAGGTTTTTTTTCTATTTGTGGCCGTGTTCCGCAAAATTGCTCTCCTATTTGTGGCAGTGTTCCACAAAATCGCAGGGTTTTTTTCTATTTGTGGCCGTGTGCCGCAAAATCGTTCCTATTTGTGTCTGTGTTCTGCAAAATCGCAGGGTTTTTTTTTCCTATTTGTGGCCGTGTTCCGCAAAATCGCTTTCCTATTAGTGGCAGTATTCCGCAAAATCGCAGGTTTTTTTCCTATTTGTGGCCGTGTTCCGAAAAAAACCGCTGTCCTATTTGTGGCAATGCTCCGCAAAATCGCAGGGTTTTTTTCTATTTGTGGCCGTGTTCTGCAAAATCACAGGGTTTTTTTTCTATTTGTGGCCGTGTTTCGCAAATTCACTTTCCTATTTGTGGCAGTGTTCTGCAAAATCGCAGGGTTTTTTTTTCTGTTTGTGGCCGTGTTCCGCAAAATCGATTTCCTATTTGTGGCTGTGGTGTGCAAAATCGCAGGGGTTTTTTCTATTTGTGGCAGTGCTCCGCAAAATCGCATGTTTTTTTTTTCTATTTGTGGCCGTGTTCCGCAAAATCACTTTCCTATTTGTGGCTGTGTTCTGCAAAATTGCAGGTTTTTTTGGTTCACGAGTTATCAAGTGACCACTATATTCGTCATGTGTGTGCATCTGTCTGTGCGTCTGTCTGTGTGTCTGTCTGTCCGCAGCATAACTACCCGATGATATCATCCGATCTTGATGAAATTTGGGTGGGAGGTTGATATAATGAGCTAGTTGTGTCCTGCCGAGAGTGTGCGTATTGCGCCCATTGTGGGCGGAGCTACGCCCCAAAAAGATGTCTTTTTAGGGGGTAATCGAGTTCAAGCTACATCTTCTCCGAGGGGTTTGGTGGAATCTGACAGGGGTTTCGATATTTGGTTAGGCCAATGTCATGTGTCTAGCCCCACGGAGCTCGATTTTTCATTATTTTTTTTTTCATTTTTTTATTTACTTATTTATTTATTTATTTATTTATTTTCATTTCATTTTCACCGAATTTTCGGTATTGTGTAGCTAACTAACCTCATAACTGATGATACATTATTTTCTATCTCATTTTTAGGTCAGTAATCTTCGTTTTGACATTTCCGGCCTGGCCTGTCCGGGCCTGTTTCGGTTACAGTCCGTCCTTTGTCATTGAATACCGCTCGCTCATGAACCATCGTCGTCTCCTGACTTGTTTTTCTATTTGTGGCTATGTTCTCCAAAATCGTAGGGTTTTTTTTCCTATTTGTGGCTGTGTTCCACAAAATCGCAGGGTTTTTTTTTTCGTATTTGTGGCTGTGTGCCATAAAATCGCATGGTTTTGTTTTCCTATTTGTGGCTGTGTTCTGAAAAATCGCAGGGTTTTTTTCCTATTTGTGGCTGTGTTCTGCAAAATCGCAGGGGGTTTTTTTTTTCCTATTTGTGGCTGTGTTCTGCAAAATCGCAGGGTTTTTTTCTATTTGTGGCCGTGTACCGCAAAATCGCTTTCCTATTTGTGGCTGTGTTCTGCAAATTCGCAGGGTTTTTTTTCTATTTGTGGCCGTGTTCTGCAAAATCGCAGGGGTTTTTTTTCCTATTTGTGGCTGTGTTCTGCAAAATCGCAGGGTTTTTTTTCCTATTTGTGGCTGTGTTCTGCAAAATCGCAGGGGTTTTTTTTCCTATTAGTGGCTGTGTTCTGCAAATTCGCAGGTTTTTTTTTCTATTTGTGGCCGTGTACCGCAAAATCGCAGTGTTTTTTTTTTCTATTTGTGGCCGTGTTCCGCAAAATCGCTTTCGTATTTGTGGCAGGGTTCCGCAAAATCACAGGGTTTTTTTTTCTCTTTGTGGCCGTGTTCCGCAAAATCGCTTTCCTATTTGTGGCTGTGTTCTGCAAAATCGCAGGGGTTTTTTTCTATTTGTGGCCGTGTTCCGCAAAATCGCTTTCCTATTTGTGGCGATGTTCCGCAAAATCGCAGGTTTTTTTTCTATTTGTGGCCATGTTCCGCAAAATCGCTTTCCTATTTGTGGCTGTGTTCTGCAAAATTGCAGGGTTTTTTTTCCTTTCTGTGGCTGTGTTCTGCAAAATCGCAGGGTTTTTTTTCCTATTTGTGGCTGTGTTCTGCAAAATCGCAGGGGTTTTTTTTTCCTATTTGTGGCTGTGTTCTGCAAAATCGCTGGGTTTTTTTTCCAATTTGTGGCTATGTTCTGCAAAATCTCAGGTTTTTTTCTATTTGTGGCCATGTTCTGCAAAATCGCCTTCCTATTTGTGGCTGTGTTCTGCAAAATCGCAGCGTTTTTTTTCCTATTTGTGGCTGTGTTCTGCAAAATTGCAGGGTTTTTTTCTTTCTTTCCTATTTGTAGCTGTGTTCTGCAAAATCACAGGGTTTTTTTTCCTATTTGTGGCCATGTTCTGCAAAATCGCAGGTTTTTTTTCCTATTTGTGGCCATGTTCTGCAAAATCGCAAGGTTTTTTTCCTATTTGTGGCTGTGTTCTGCAAAATCGCAGGGTTTTTTTTCCAATTTGTGGCTGTGTTCTGCAAAATCGCAGGGTTTTTTTCTATTTGTGGCCGTGTTCTGCAAAATCGCCTTCCTATTTGTGGCTGTGTTCTGCAAAATCGCTTTCCTATTTGTGGCTGTGTTCTGCAAACTTGCAGGGTTTTTTTTCCTATTTGTGGCTGTGTTCTGCAAAATCGCAGGGTTTTTTTTTCCAATTTGTGGCTGTGTTCAGCAAAATCGCAGGGTTTTTTTTTCCTATTTGTGGCTGTGTTCAGCAAAATCGCAGGGTTTTTTTCCAATTTGTGGCTGTGTTCTGCAAAATCGCAGGGGTTTTTTTTCCTATTAGTGGCTGTGTTCTGCAAATTCGCAGGGTTTTTTTTCTATTTGTGGCCGTGTACGGCAAAATCGCAGTGTTTTTTTTTTCTATTTGTGGCCGTGTTCCGCAAAATCGCTTTCGTATTTGTGGCAGTGTTCCGCAAAATCACAGGGTTTTTTTTTCTCTTTGTGGCTGTGTTCCGCAAAATCGCTTTCCTATTTGTGGCTGTGTTCTGCAAAATCGCAGGGGTTTTTTTCTATTTGTGGCCGTGTTCCGCAAAATCGCTTTCCTATTTGTGGCTGTGTTCTGCAAAGTAGTTTTCCTATTTGTGGCTGTGTTCTGCAAACTTGCAGGGTTTTTTTTTCCTATTTGTGGCTGTGTTCTGCAAAATCGCAGGGTTTTTTTTCCTTTTTGTGGCTGTGTTCTGCAAAATCGCAGGGTTTTTTTTCACATTTGTGGCTGTGTTCTGCAAAATCGCAGGGGGTTTTTTTTCCTATTTGTGGCTGTGTTCTGCAAAATCGCAGGGGTTTTTTTTCCTATTAGTGGCTGTGTTCTGCAAAATCGCAGGGTTTTTTTTTCCTATTTGTGGCCATGATCTGCAAAATCGCCTTCCTATTTGTGGCTGTGTTCTGCAAAATCGCAGGGTTTTTTTCTTTCTTTCCTATTTGTAGCTGTGTTCTGCAAAATCACAGGGTTTTTTTTCCTATTTGTGGCCATGTTCTGCAAAATCGCAGGTTTTTTTTTCCTATTTGTGGCCATGTTCTGCAAAATCGCAAGGTTTTTTTCCTATTTGTGGCTGTGTTCTGCAAAATCGCAGGGTTTTTTTTTCCAATTTGTGGCTGTGTTCTGCAAAATCGCAGGGTTTTTTTCTATTTGTGGCCGTGTTCTGCAAAATCGCCTTCCTATTTGTGGCTGTGTTCTGCAAAATCGCTTTCCTATTTGTGGCTGTGTTCTGCAAAATCACAGGGTTTTTTTTTCCAATTTGTGGCTGTGTTCAGCAAAATCGCAGGGTTTTTTTTTCCTATTTGTGGCTGTGTTCTGCAAAATCGCAGGGTTTTTTTTCCAATTTGTGGCTGTGTTCTGCAAAATCGCAGGGGTTTTTTTTCCTATTAGTGGCTGTGTTCTGCAAATTCGCAGGGTTTTTTTCTATTTGTGACCGTGTACGGCAAAATCGCAGTGTTTTTTTTTTCTATTTGTGGCCGTGTTCCACAAAATCGCTTTCGTATTTGTGGCAGTGTTCCGCAAAATCACAGGGTTTTTTTTTCTCTTTGTGGCCGTGTTCCGCAAAATCGCTTTCCTATTTGTGGCTGTGTTCTGCAAAATCGCAGGGGTTTTTTTCTATTTGTGGCCGTGTTCCGCAAAATCACTTTCCTATTTGTGGCTGTGTTCTGCAAAGTAGTTTTCCTATTTGTGGCTGTGTTCTGCAAACTTGCAGGGTTTTTTTTTCCTATTTGTGGCTGTGTTCTGCAAAATCGCAGGGTTTTTTTTCATATTTGTGGCTGTGTTCTGCAAAATCGCAGGGGTTTTTTTTTCCTATTTGTGGCTGTGTTCTGCAAAATCGCTGGGTTTTTTTCCCAATTTGTGGCTATGTTCTGCAAAATCGCAGGTTTTTTTTCTATTTGTGGCCATGTTCTGCAAAATCGCCTTCCTATTTGTGGCTGTGTTCTGCAAAATCGCAGCGTTTTTTTCCCTATTTGTGGCTGTGTTCTGCAAAATTGCAGGGTTTTTTTCTTTCATTCCTATTTGTAGCTGTGTTCTGCAAAATCACAGGGTTTTTTTTTCCTATTTGTGGCCATGTTCTGCCAAATCGCATGTTTTTTTTCCTATTTGTGGCTGTGTTCAGCAAAATCGCAGGGTTTTTTTTTCCTATTTGTGGCTGTGTTCTGCAAAATCGCAGGGTTTTTTTTCCAATTTGTGGCTGTGTTCTGCAAAATCGCAGGTTTTTTTTCTATTTGTGGCCGTGTTCTGCAAAATCGCCTTCCTATTTGTGGCTGTGTTCTGCAAAATCGCTTTCCTATTTGTGGCTGTGTTCTGCAAACTCGCAGGGTTTTTTTTTCATATTTGTAGCTGTGTTCTGCAAAATCACAGGGTTTTTTTTTTCCTATTTGTGGCTGTGTTCAGCAAAATCGCAGGGTTTTTTTTTCCTATTTGTGGCCGTGTTCTGCAAAATCGCAGGGTTTCTTTTTCCTATTTGTGGCTGTGTTCTGCAAAATCGCAGGGTTTTTTTCCTATTTGTGGCTGTGTTCTGCAAAATCGCAGGGTTTTTTTCCAATTTGTGACTGTGTTCTGCAAAATCGCAGGGTTTTTTTCTATTTGTGGCCGTGTTCTGCAAAATCGCCTTCCTATTTGTGGCTGTGTTCTGCAAAATCGCTTTCCTATTTGTGGCTGTGTTCTGCAAACTCGCAGGGTTTTTTTTTCCTATTTGTGGCTGTGTTCTGCAAAATCGCAGGGTTTTTTTTCCAATTTGTGGCTGTGTTCTGCAAAATCGCAGGGTTTTTTTTTCCTATTTGTGGCTGTGTTCTGCAAAATCGCAGGGTTTTTTTTCCAATTTGTGGCTGTGTTCTGCAAAATCGCAGGGTTTTTTTCTATTTGTGGCCGTGTTCTGCAAAATCGCCTTCCTATTTGTGGCTGTGTTCTGCAAAATCGCTTTCCTATTTGTGGCTGTGTTCTGCAAACTCGCAGGGTTTTTTTTCCTATTTGTGGCTGTGTTCTGCAAAATCACAGGGTTTTTTTTCCAATTTGTGGCTGTGTTCTGCAAAATCGCAGGGTTTTTTTTTCCTATTTGTGGCTGTGTTCTGCAAAATCGCAGGGTTTTTTTTCCAATTTGTGGCTGTGTTCTGCAAAATCGCAGGGTTTTTTTCTATTTGTGGCCGTGTTCTGCAAAATCGCCTTCCTATTTGTGGCTGTGTTCTGCAAAATCGCTTTCCTATTTGTGGCTGTGTTCTGCAAACTCGCAGGGTTTTTTTTTTCCTATTTGTGGCTGTGTTCTGCAAAATCGCAGGGTTTTTTTTCCAATTTGTGGCTGTGTTCTGCAAAATCGCAGGGTTTTTTTTTCCTATTTGTGGCTGTGTTCTGCAAAATCGCAGGGTTTTTTTTCCAATTTGTGGCTGTGTTCTGCAAAATCGCAGGGTTTTTTTCTATTTGTGGCCGTGTTCTGCAAAATCGCCTTCCTATTTGTGGCTGTGTTCTGCAAAATCGCTTTCCTATTTGTGGCTGTGTTCTGCAAACTCGCAGGGTTTTTTTTCCTATTTGTGGCTGTGTTCTGCAAAATCGCAGGGTTTTTTTTCCAATTTGTGGCTGTGTTCTGCAAAATCGCAGGGTTTTTTTTTCCTATTTGTGGCTGTGTTCTGCAAAATCGCAGGGTTTTTTTTCCAATTTGTGGCTGTGTTCTGCAAAATCGCAGGGTTTTTTTCTATTTGTGGCCGTGTTCTGCAAAATCGCCTTCCTATTTGTGGCTGTGTTCTGCAAAATCGCTTTCCTATTTGTGGCTGTGTTCTGTAAACTCGCAGGGTTTTTTTTTCATATTTGTAGCTGTGTTCTGCAAAATCACAGGGGTTTTTTTTTCCTATTTGTGGCTGTGTTCAGCAAAATCGCAGGGTTTTTTTTTCCTATTTGTGGCCGTGTTCTGCAAAATCGCAGGGTTTCTTTTTCCTATTTGTGGCTGTGTTCTGCAAAATCGCAGGGTTTTTTTCCTATTTGTGGCTGTGTTCTGCAAAATCGCAGGGTTTTTTTCCAATTTGTGACTGTGTTCTGCAAAATCGCAGGGTTTTTTTCTATTTGTGGCCGTGTTCTGCAAAATCGCCTTCCTATTTGTGGCTGTGTTCTGCAAAATCGCTTTCCTATTTGTGGCTGTGTTCTGCAAACTCGCAGGGTTTTTTTTTCCTATTTGTGGCTGTGTTCTGCAAAATCGCAGGGTTTTTTTTCCAATTTGTGGCTGTGTTCTGCAAAATCGCAGGGTTTTTTTTTCCTATTTGTGGCTGTGTTCTGCAAAATCGCAGGGTTTTTTTTCCAATTTGTGGCTGTGTTCTGCAAAATCGCAGGGTTTTTTTCTATTTGTGGCCGTGTTCTGCAAAATCGCCTTCCTATTTGTGGCTGTGTTCTGCAAAATCGCTTTCCTATTTGTGGCTGTGTTCTGCAAACTCGCAGGGTTTTTTTTCCTATTTGTGGCTGTGTTCTGCAAAATCGCAGGGTTTTTTTTCCAATTTGTGGCTGTGTTCTGCAAAATCGCAGGGTTTTTTTTCCAATTTGTGGCTGTGTTCTGCAAAATCGCAGGGGTTTTTTTTCCTATTAGTGGCTGTGTTCTGCAAATTCGCAGGGTTTTTTTCTATTTGTGACCGTGTACGGCAAAATCGCAGTGTTTTTTTTTTCTATTTGTGGCCGTGTTCCACAAAATCGCTTTCGTATTTGTGGTAGTGTTCCGCAAAATCACAGGGTTTTTTTTTCTCTTTGTGGCCGTGTTCCGCAAAATCGCTTTCCTATTTGTGGCTGTGTTCTGCAAAATCGCAGGGGTTTTTTTCTATTTGTGGCCGTGTTCCGCAAAATCACTTTCCTATTTGTGGCTGTGTT
Source organism: Myxine glutinosa (assembly GCF_964187855.1). Classification (NCBI taxonomy): domain Eukaryota; kingdom Metazoa; phylum Chordata; class Myxini; order Myxiniformes; family Myxinidae; genus Myxine; species Myxine glutinosa. The sequence goes on from NC_136261.1 coordinate 48,179,342, forward strand.
CTGCAAAGTAGTTTTCCTATTTGTGGCTGTGTTCTGCAAACTTGCAGGGTTTTTTTTTCCTATTTGTGGCTGTGTTCTGCAAAATCGCAGGGTTTTTTTTCCTTTTTGTGGCTGTGTTCTGCAAAATCGCAGGGTTTTTTTTCATATTTGTGGCTGTGTTCTGCAAAATCGCAGGGGTTTTTTTTTCCTATTTGTGGCTGTGTTCTGCAAAATCGCTGGGTTTTTTTCCCAATTTGTGGCTATGTTCTGCAAAATCGCAGGTTTTTTTCTATTTGTGGCCATGTTCTGCAAAATCGCCTTCCTATTTGTGGCTGTGTTCTGCAAAATCGCAGCGTTTTTTTCCCTATTTGTGGCTGTGTTCTGCAAAATTGCAGGGTTTTTTTCTTTCATTCCTATTTGTAGCTGTGTTCTGCAAAATCACAGGGTTTTTTTTTCCTATTTGTGGCCATGTTCTGCCAAATCGCATGTTTTTTTTCCTATTTGTGGCTGTGTTCAGCAAAATCGCAGGGTTTTTTTTTCCTATTTGTGGCTGTGTTCTGCAAAATCGCAGGGTTTTTTTTCCAATTTGTGGCTGTGTTCTGCAAAATCGCAGGTTTTTTTTCTATTTGTGGCCGTGTTCTGCAAAATCGCCTTCCTATTTGTGGCTGTGTTCTGCAAAATCGCTTTCCTATTTGTGGCTGTGTTCTGCAAACTCGCAGGGTTTTTTTTTCATATTTGTAGCTGTGTTCTGCAAAATCACAGGGTTTTTTTTTTCCTATTTGTGGCTGTGTTCAGCAAAATCGCAGGGTTTTTTTTTCCTATTTGTGGCCGTGTTCTGCAAAATCGCAGGGTTTCTTTTTCCTATTTGTGGCTGTGTTCTGCAAAATCGCAGGGTTTTTTTCCTATTTGTGGCTGTGTTCTGCAAAATCGCAGGGTTTTTTTCCAATTTGTGACTGTGTTCTGCAAAATCGCAGGGTTTTTTTCTATTTGTGGCCGTGTTCTGCAAAATCGCCTTCCTATTTGTGGCTGTGTTCTGCAAAATCGCTTTCCTATTTGTGGCTGTGTTCTGCAAACTCGCAGGGTTTTTTTTTCCTATTTGTGGCTGTGTTCTGCAAAATCGCAGGGTTTTTTTCCAATTTGTGGCTGTGTTCTGCAAAATCGCAGGGTTTTTTTTTCCTATTTGTGGCTGTGTTCTGCAAAATCGCAGGGTTTTTTTTCCAATTTGTGGCTGTGTTCTGCAAAATCGCAGGGTTTTTTTCTATTTGTGGCCGTGTTCTGCAAAATCGCCTTCCTATTTGTGGCTGTGTTCTGCAAAATCGCTTTCCTATTTGTGGCTGTGTTCTGCAAACTCGCAGGGTTTTTTTTCCTATTTGTGGCTGTGTTCTGCAAAATCACAGGGTTTTTTTTCCAATTTGTGGCTGTGTTCTGCAAAATCGCAGGGTTTTTTTTTCCTATTTGTGGCTGTGTTCTGCAAAATCGCAGGGTTTTTTTTCCAATTTGTGGCTGTGTTCTGCAAAATCGCAGGGTTTTTTTCTATTTGTGGCCGTGTTCTGCAAAATCGCCTTCCTATTTGTGGCTGTGTTCTGCAAAATCGCTTTCCTATTTGTGGCTGTGTTCTGCAAACTCGCAGGGTTTTTTTTTTCCTATTTGTGGCTGTGTTCTGCAAAATCGCAGGGTTTTTTTTCCAATTTGTGGCTGTGTTCTGCAAAATCGCAGGGTTTTTTTTTCCTATTTGTGGCTGTGTTCTGCAAAATCGCAGGGTTTTTTTTCCAATTTGTGGCTGTGTTCTGCAAAATCGCAGGGTTTTTTTCTATTTGTGGCCGTGTTCTGCAAAATCGCCTTCCTATTTGTGGCTGTGTTCTGCAAAATCGCTTTCCTATTTGTGGCTGTGTTCTGCAAACTCGCAGGGTTTTTTTTCCTATTTGTGGCTGTGTTCTGCAAAATCGCAGGGTTTTTTTTCCAATTTGTGGCTGTGTTCTGCAAAATCGCAGGGTTTTTTTTTCCTATTTGTGGCTGTGTTCTGCAAAATCGCAGGGTTTTTTTTCCAATTTGTGGCTGTGTTCTGCAAAATCGCAGGGTTTTTTTCTATTTGTGGCCGTGTTCTGCAAAATCGCCTTCCTATTTGTGGCTGTGTTCTGCAAAATCGCTTTCCTATTTGTGGCTGTGTTCTGTAAACTCGCAGGGTTTTTTTTTCATATTTGTAGCTGTGTTCTGCAAAATCACAGGGGTTTTTTTTTCCTATTTGTGGCTGTGTTCAGCAAAATCGCAGGGTTTTTTTTTCCTATTTGTGGCCGTGTTCTGCAAAATCGCAGGGTTTCTTTTTCCTATTTGTGGCTGTGTTCTGCAAAATCGCAGGGTTTTTTTCCTATTTGTGGCTGTGTTCTGCAAAATCGCAGGGTTTTTTTCCAATTTGTGACTGTGTTCTGCAAAATCGCAGGGTTTTTTTCTATTTGTGGCCGTGTTCTGCAAAATCGCCTTCCTATTTGTGGCTGTGTTCTGCAAAATCGCTTTCCTATTTGTGGCTGTGTTCTGCAAACTCGCAGGGTTTTTTTTTCCTATTTGTGGCTGTGTTCTGCAAAATCGCAGGGTTTTTTTTCCAATTTGTGGCTGTGTTCTGCAAAATCGCAGGGTTTTTTTTTCCTATTTGTGGCTGTGTTCTGCAAAATCGCAGGTTTTTTTTTCCAATTTGTGGCTGTGTTCTGCAAAATCGCAGGGTTTTTTTCTATTTGTGGCCGTGTTCTGCAAAATCGCCTTCCTATTTGTGGCTGTGTTCTGCAAAAGCGCTTTCCTATTTGTGGCTGTGTTCTGCAAACTCGCAGGGTTTTTTTTCCTATTTGTGGCTGTGTTCTGCAAAATCGCAGGGTTTTTTTTCCAATTTGTGGCTGTGTTCTGCAAAATCGCAGGGTTTTTTTTTCCTATTTGTGGCTGTGTTCTGCAAAATCGCAGGGTTTTTTTTCCAATTTGTGGCTGTGTTCTGCAAAATCGCAGGGTTTTTTTCTATTTGTGGCCGTGTTCTGCAAAATCGCCTTCCTATTTGTGGCTGTGTTCTGCAAAATCGCTTTCCTATTTGTGGCTGTGTTCTGTAAACTCGCAGGGTTTTTTTTTTCCTATTTGTGGCTGTGTTCTGCAAAATCGCAGGGTTTTTTTTCCTATTTGTGGCCGTGTTCCGCAAAATCACAGGGTCTTTTTTTTCCTATTTGTGGCCGTGTTCCACAAAATCGCAGGGTTTTTTTTCCTCTTTGTGGCCGTGTTCTACAAAATCGCAGGGTTTTTTTTCCTATTTGTGGCCGTGTTCCGCAAAATCGCAGGGTTTTTTTTTCTGTTTGTAGCTGTGTTCTGCAAAATCGTAGGATTTTTTTTTCTATTTGTAGCTGTGTTCTGCAAAATCGCAGGGTTTTTTTTTTCTGTTTGTAGCTGTGTTCTGCAAAATCGTAGGATTTTTTTTTCTGTTTGTAGCTGTGTTCCGCAAAATCGTAGGTTTTGTTCCTATTTGTTGAGATTCCACACCTTATTCCAATCGAGTGTGCCGAGCGGTTGCGCAGTGTGAATCGCGGTGTTATACTGTGTGATCTACGTACTTAATTGAGTAGTCAAATTCGGTTCGAACGATGCTGGGCCAATGGATGAAAGGACCTACACCAGCAGGTTGAAAGGAGACAAAAATGTACACGTCTTTTATTCACAATTCACAGAAAAAGGACGAGAAGCAGACTTAACCCTCGATTCTTACCTATATAAATCCCAACAGGCGCCTTGCTCACTCACACAGGGAATGAATCACACCGGTTAAACTCGTACCGATGGACGTGCTGACACTGACTTCTGTCCACCAACTCCTGCGCGCAACACACGGGCCGATCAGGACGTGCAGTGGGAAGGAAGGTCCAAAGGACGAACCACTGCTTCAAAGTCAGCATGGATGACGATCCAGGTGGAGGAACGATTCAGCCCAGACAGCGACCCAGCACGGACGAATAACCAGCACGGGGAACGAAGGTGGAGCGCAGCAAGGACGAACCAGCACGTAGGACAGCCAGCTTGAAGGACGAACGACGAGAGAGAACCCGAAGTGCGATGGGCACGGGCTTTTATCGAGTGGAAACCCCTTCTAGAATGTTCCACGGCCTCCTATTGGCCGAGGTTGGTCACGTGCGGTCATTCCCTCCCACCTCCTTCAGGAAGGTTTCACAAACTACCATTGGTCGCTTGTTGGTGACGTATCCACGACCTGTCATTAGTCGCTTGTTGGTCACGTGGACTGTTCTTTTAGCCACGCCTCCCTGCACATGAACCAACGTCTTCGTTCAACTATACGAAGGTTTGAAATCCTACCTAACTCAACGCATATCTGCTTTAATTACTACACAATGGGAAGGGAGCTAATCTTTCCATTTAATAAGAAATAACTGACAACTGTAGGCTACATGTTGTCGTGTAATTAACTAGAGGGGGTGTCCCCTACTGCAAAACCGCAATACATATTTACATACACACACACACACACACACACACACACACACACACACACACACACACCCACACACGTCTCCTCCAGATTTGCCACTTGCATCATCATATCAACTGCTACACACTCACTTGTAGATTATTAAACGTGTAACGTTTTAAACATTATTTAACGAAGAATATATTCCAAAAGCTTTGACACTAAAACAGTTAAAACACACCTACGACAGCCCTGCCAGGGAGTAACAGACTGAAAGCCAGAGTGCAAATTAATTGTTTGTTTGATGAGTACACACGCATATCATCTGGTGCGAGGTGAGGCTCAGAAATGGTGTAGATCGCACTATGTCTTATAATTAGGCCAGTGCAGATGAGGAAGGTGGGACGCAAGGGAAGGAATTGGGGTTGGGGATGTAGAGAAAGAAGAAGAAATTGGCAGGAAGAAGCAGCCACACAACGAGAAGGGGAAAGAGGCTGGGTGGGGGTGGGACTTCAGAGGGAAAAAAAAGTGACAGACAAGCAGAGGAAGGAGGAGAGGAAGGTCGAGGGACAACAACAGATGAACAACTGAAGAGGAAAAGGTAAGAAACACGTGCCCTCTTCATCTGACATTATTTGAAATGAAGAACAAATCTATAGTGAACTTTTTTCCCTCTTTAAATGATTTATTAATTCATATTTATGTGTACGACATTAAAAAATACTTTGTTGCACGTACAAGTACTTTCAGACGACGTTGTTGTGGCTGGAAATCGATTAGTCGACTAGACGAGACGTGGTAACGTTAATTGAAAGAAATGAAACATGAGCATTTGTGTAATGGTCGGGGTTGTTGTGAAGTTTAAAAAAATTTTTTTAATACGGATTATGCTCATTTGCCCAATATGTGCTATTATTAAACTCTTTCGTATTCCATGCGTGCTCAACATTGTTGCATATCCTGGAAAAAATCGCAAGATTTCTCATGAAGGTGGAATTCATTAAAACTTGAGCAAAGTCGATGGCGCGTCATCACAAATCCCACACTTTTCACCTGAAGCAAAGTGGAAAGATGGCAAAAAGTTCCACCAGGAATGACCCAATATCAAACCTTCAGTGAAATTTTTTTTCCTGTTTTGACCCCTCTGACCCCAAGTCCCCACCCCTGAGGCATGAACTGGGGATCAAATCCAAAAAAAAGCTGTTACACATTTCATGCATCCTCCAATGTTCATTGCATATACAAAGTTTCATTTGAAAACGTTAAAAAATTTTGCTCGGTATTGCATTTTTCAGTTTGACCTTTTCACCCTGCCCCAGGATGCAGAGCAAAATATGATAATGCTCTTGCACCTTCGTGCCATGTGGTGATCATAACTACCAAGTTTGGTGTATTTCTGCACAGCTGTTTAGGAGGGGATAGTGTGACGGATGGAGAGACGGACGGACAGACAGACAGGTGGAGCTGATTAGAATATCCTTATCCCCCCCCCCCCCACCCCCCGATTTTTTCTTTCAAAAACCATATAGATAACAAACTCGAGCAATAGCAGCTTAATGCAGACTTCCAGAAAAAAATTCAATCCAAACCTCAAACTCGATGGCCTGTTCATTTTTTAACACAAAAATTCAATAAACCGTCACTTCCATCTCTCTCCAGCAGTGGCGCCCTCACATTTTTTTCTTTTTTAATTATTATTTGTACACGAAGTCGAGGCTCAAGGAGGAGTGAGAACATCGAACGGTCAGGACATAACAGAACAAATGGAAAAAGAGGGGGAAATACGTCAACGGCAGGGATGCGGGACAAAATAAAGGGATATTTGGACAAATAATGCATGTGGGGAAGAATGAGGGATAGGGGAGGATACATGGGGAGGACAAGGTGGATGAAGAAGCAAACTCGCAGGAAGGAAAATCTGTAAATTTGGAAAACATGTGGGCTTGGGAGGGCTAATGGGGATAGAAAAGATCATGGTTTTGGATTGGGGATGATCTGAGATGGAGGTGAACAGCTGTCGTGAAGATCTGGAGGGAAGGATGAGATTGAAGAAGATGTGGAAGTTGATGCTTGAGGTGGGAAAAAGAGGAGCAAATGAGTGGAGATGAACAGTGATATTCAAGCTTCTTGGTAAAGATGAACTACTGCAGTAGTGCTGGTGGTGTTGATAGTAGTAATAGTTGTAGTAGTCGTACTCGTATATAAAGACCCATAGAGCTTTTTTATAACTAGCAAAGAACCCACCATATTGGATGGATGGTTTTGGATGGAGGTTCATTGAAATCGTGTGTGTAGTTTCAGAGAAGAAAGCAAATACCTATTTTGGGGGTCAAGCCTGGATGCACTTTGACCCTGGTAGACCCCTTAGTCCCCGATATTTTTAATGCCGTGAACAAACTTTAGTTGTAATATAACAAATTGTGGCGGACACGATGACTCGCTGGCGCAGTGACATAATTCCACGCACCAGTGGGTGTCGGCCACGCCCCAGGTGAGGCGTGGCCTCCAGATATACACGCGGGCTCGCAGCCCCGAGCACGGCAGTGCTGACGAGTGAGCAATAAAGAGCTCGAGTTAACCCAAAGCGTTGTGGCCTACCTTTGTTTAACGTGTGTGTGCCCAGCACCCCACACTGGTGACCCCCACTGGTTCAGCCGCTGCTGTTCCCCAAACGCGCCATGGCCATCAACGCTGTAGCGATCAAGCTCCCGGAGTTCTGGGAAGCGCAAGCCGACACCTGGTTTCTACAGGCTGAGGCCCAATTCCAGCTCCGGGGCATCACGGCGGACAACACGAGGTACTTTTACGTGGTCGCTGCCCTTGGATCCGGCACGGCCGCCCGAGTCGTGTCCTTCCTCCGGCACCCGCCGGCCGAGAGCAAGTACGCGGCGCTCAAGCGGCTTCTCCTCGACACGTTTGGCCTCACAGAGGCCGACCGCTCTGACCGTCTTTTGGACCTTCCCGTACTCGGCGACACACGACCGTCCGCCCGCATGGATTACATGCTGTCCCTGCTCGGCGACGGCCACGCGGATTTCCTTTTCCGTGCTCTCTTACTCCGCCAGCTACCTGTACAGGTGCGGCTCGCGCTGGCCGGTTCGACCATTACGGAACCGCGCGCCCTGGCCAGGGAGGCGGACAAGTTTTTCGCAGCCCACGACGCACGGCCGGCATATAGCACGGCCGTCGTGGATCCCGGCACCGCGCACGGCGCGAGTGGTTCGGATCGCCACGTGGCATGGCGTTCGGATCCTCCCGAAAACGGCGCAGGTTTGGCGGATCCGGGCGTGGCCGCCACCATGCCCTGCCCACCACCGGCGTGACAACCACCACCGGGCCAGACCTGGTGCCACTTCCATACCAGGTTCGGCCACAAGGCCAGGTCCTTCCGCCTGCCTTGTACTTTTGACAGGTCGGGAATCGGCCAGGCCGGCGCTCGCTTCCTGCCATGAGCGTCGGCCATACTGGCAGCCTTCTGTTCATAACAGACACCTCCTCGGGTCGTCGCTTCCTGTGCGACATGGGAGCGCAGGTGAGCGTCCTCCCCGCCTCCGCGTCCGACAAAAAAGCTGAGGGCCGGGGCCCCGCTTTGCTTGCCGCCAACGGCACGCCCATCCGCACGTTCGGGAAGCGTTGTCTCTCGCTGCGGTTCGGGGGGCAGCGCTTTCAGTGGTCGTCCGTTACCGCTGGTGTCCCCATGGGCCTACTCGGAGCGGACTTCCTCTGTGCGCATGGGCTGTTGGTGGACGTGAGGCACAGATGCCTTGACCAAGCCGAAACCTTCAGCTCGCTTGCTTGCGCGCTGAGCAGTTCGTTGAGCAGCTCCCTGGGCGGCTCACCTGCACATTGTGCCCAAGCCCGGCAGCGGGTGGCGGCCGTGCGGAGACTACCGCCGCCTCAACGATGCTACCACCCCCGACCGCTACCCGGTCCCTCACATCCAGGACTTTTCCACCCGGTTGGCGAAAATGTCCCTCTTCTCCAAGGTGGACCTTATCCGCAGATACCACCAGGTCCCCGTCAGGCCAGAGGACATACCGAAGACGGCCGTCATCACACCATTCGGCCTCTTCGAGTTTCTGCGGATGCCCTTCGGGTTGAAGAATGCGGCCCAGGCGTTCCAGCGGCTTATGGACAGCGTCTTGCGCGACTTGGACTTTGTGTACGTCTACCTGGATGACATCCTTGTCACAAGCGCGTCCCGTGAGGAGCACCTCCGCCATCTGCGCATGCTCTTCGAACGCCTGGGCCGACATGGCCTGATCATCAACCCTGCCAAGTGCTGGTTCGGCGTCACCGAAATCGACTTTTTGGGGCACCACGTCACCAGGCACGGGGCCATCCCCTTACCGGCCAAGGTGGAGGCGGTCAGGGGTTTTCCGCGCCCCCGCACGATCAAGGGGCTCCAGGAGGTCCTGGGCATGGTGAACTTTTATCACCGTTTCCTGCCCCGCATCGCCCAGCTCCTGCGCCCCCTGCACGAGGCCCTCCGGGGGAAGCCGAGCAAAGGCGACGTTGCCTGGACCGAGCCGATGGACGAGGCGTTCGCGGGCGTGAAGCTCGCCTTGGCTAACGCCACCATGCCCACGCACCCGGCGCCCGATGCACCGATTGCCCTCACCACCGACGCGTCGGACTACGCAGTGGGCGCGGTGCACGAGCAATGGGTGAAGGGAGCTTGGCAGCCGCTGGCGTTTTTTAGCTGGCAGCTCCGCCCGCATGAACGGCGGTACAGTACCTTCGACCGCAAGCTGCTCGGGCTCCACCTGGCGGTCCGGCACTTCCGCCATCTGCTCGAGGGCCGCCCGTTCGCGGCCTTCGTCGACCACAAGCCCCTGGTCTTCGCGATGGCCAAGGTCACCGAGCTGTGGTCGGCCCAGCAGCAGCGTCACCTCTCGGCCGTGTCCGAGTACACGACGGACATCCGGCACGTCGCGGGGAAGGACAACCCAGTGGCGGATTGCCTTTCCCGGTCCGTCGCCCACGCGGTCCACCTCTGGATCGACTCTGCCCGGAGTGACCCATAAGCTCCCCGGAAGTACGTTACAGGTGGGCTAAAAACAAGAAATGCTATTGGTTAGTTGGAAATCGTCATTTCTTTTTAATATCGTCAATGCTGATTGGCTGAGATGCTACCTCCCATATCTCGGTTATTATTTGAGCTGGAACCTCGAGATTTGGTATGCTTAAACAGGAATGCTTCCCTACAGATGTGTTAAAATCTGAGTGCCATATAATGTCGGGAATCGACACTAAAGGTTTCTTCATATTTGATTTTTTTATCGAAAAAAAAAATCACATCATAGTATGAAGGGGATTGCTACGAGTACAGAAAGTGAATGGAGTGTCGCGTCTGAACAAACATTAATGAATTAGAGCAAAAATAAGGGTTAGAATTGTGAAGTTTTTGTTGTTGTTTTTACAAATCATCCCATGGTGTACAGGCTGTACATGGTTTCACACCACGTTCTCTCGAGACGTTTTGCCATTTTTACTTGTGGCGTGCCGCAGGTCTACAAGAGCTCCACATGGTTGTTGTTGCTGTTTGTTGTTGTTGTTCTTCTTTTTGGGAGTGGATTTTTTAATTGAAATGTGCACCCATTGGACAGACAGCTGCCAGATCCCACCCACACTTGTCAATTGACTCCACCCACCATGGCACCCAGACTAAATAATATGGCTGCCATTTTGTTTTTATGGTGGGCCAAAGACAGGCCTGTAGGCTAGGGCTACCATATATGCGGTTTTTCCTGAGCATGTCCTCTTTTTCAGTTCTTAAATCTCCATCCAGCCGGGTATCTAAAAATGTCCGGGATTTTACCTTTTTTTTTTTTATGGCTCCGCCGACAAAGTCGCCGAAGGCATTATATTTTCGGGTTGTCCGTCCGTACGTACTTACGTCCGTCCGTCCATACGGTTTCGTTTTTCTCAGCAACCATGTGTCCGATTGAGACTAAACTTTCAGCGTCGGAGTGACGCCCATACAGAATGTTTTTATGATACTTGTGATGTCAGAGGTCACGTGGTATGGCAGCCATCTTGGATTAAAAGCAAATAATTAGAAAATTATTTCTCGGAAACCACTGAATGGAAAAATTTGAAACTTGGCACATTGTCAAGTACTCCCAGTGGGGAACAAAATCATGATAATGATGACATCCTAGGTTTTGCGGTATACCAGCCAAAATGTTCATTTAAACAAATCCCTTCTCTGAAACTGCTTCACCGAGCGATGTGAAACCTGTCATTGCTGGTGTAAATGTGATACTTGAAAACAGCTGAAGGGATTTAAATCGAACTTGTTTGTTTTTAGGACAGTGAACAAGGCCATCTACCCGTTGTGAGACTATGCGGAGGCATAACAAATTCTCAATAGCTGGCCTTCTTTCATACTTTAGTTGAAGAGGATAGTATGGCGTGGGTATGAATACCAGTTAGTAAATCATGTATTAATTTATTTTGAAGTACCATAAGTCTCTAATCTGTCGGGCACCCTGGAAGTGAAGAAATTGCATCGAGACACGAGTTTATTCTATATGTTTCGAGTCAACAATGAACCAACCATAGCAACACTGCTTCAATGCAGTAACATTGCAGTCACGGCAAAGGGATTGCAGTGTTACGATTATATATACTATATTGTTATTAACATTATTAATATTATTATTATGAAAACGATACTATCATATTAAGAAATGTGGGCTAATTTGTCCGAAGCAGCCTGAAGGTGAGTCATGAAAGCATGAGGCCTAAGGCCTATACGTAATGTGTGGTTGGAAGACTTTGATGAGGATATTTGATGGTCATTTTAACAATTGGTTTGTTTGTGTTTCACACTGAATGAAAAACCTAAAGGTAGACCATGGCAATTATGATATATATGACAGGTTTGACGATATGTTCGGCCTGAACGGCAGAGAAATCAAAATGGTGGTGTGGAGTCAGCCACTGTATGCCGTAATGACAGACGTAATCACATCACATCACCCTATCATGTGACCAGATCCTCACCTCTGAATGATGTACGTTTGTGAGGGACAAACATACATACAAACATACAAACATACATACATACAGTCGTGGCCCAAAATATTGGCACCCTTTCACTCTTTTCAAATAATGCACGATTTCTTCCAGAAAATTGTTGAAATTAAAAAATGTTTTGGTATCCACATATGTATTTCTTTGGTTTACAATGGAACAAAACAAAAAAAGCTGAAAAAATTACTAAATCTTAGCTTATTCCACACAGAAATCCTAAAATGGCCCAGACAATATTATTGGCACCTTTTAGAAGTTGTTGGAAATAATTTGATTTCAAGCAGGTGATTCTCCTTTACTTTGGAATTGAACTCACCTTTGGTGAGTTGCAGATGCCTGCAAGATAAAAATCACTCATTCAACCATTCTGAATAGAGAAAAGGAGTGTCACTGTGTGTACCGCAATGAGCATGGAGAAAAAGAAAAAAAACCAGAGAATTGTCTGAGGAGGTCAGACACAAGATTGTAGCCAAACATGGACAATCTCAAGGCTACAAGCCCATCTCCAGAGACCTTGATGCTCCTGTATCCACCATACACATGTTATCAGGAGGTTTAAGGCCCATGGCACTGCAGCCAACCTTCCTGGACGTGGCCGCAAGAGAAAACTTGATTGAAGATTGCAGCGAAGGATTGTTCGAATGGTGGAGAAAGCACCTCCATCAACTGCGAAACAGATTCAAGCTGACCTTCAGACACAAGGTACAACAATTTCAACTCACACCATCTGTCACCAACTCAATAGTCTCCTATGGTAGGAGACTCAGAAGGATCCCACAGCTGAGAGAGGCATAAGAAAGCCCGACTGGAGATTTCCAAAACGCACCTGAACAAGCCAAAATCCTTCTGGGAGAATCTCCTGTGGTCAGATGAGACCAAATTTATAGATTTTTGTTAAAGCACATCATCTCTATGTTTACAGAAAACAAAATGAAGCCTTCAAAGAAAAGAATTGGTCTTGCAGCAGGACAATGACCCCAACACACACTTCAAAAAGCACCCAGGAATGGTTCAAGACAAAACGCTGGACTGTTCTGAAGTGGCCAACAATGAGTCCAGATCAAAATCCCATTGCACACCTGTTTGGCAATCTGAAAACAGCAGTTGGGAGAAGGCACCCTTCAGATCTGGGAGAACTGGGGCAGTTTGCACAGGAAGAGTGGGCCAAACTGCCAGCCAGTAGTTGGGTGATCTCGTGAGATCTTGGAGATGATGGCAGGAATTTTCGAAGCTCGACATGTTCTCCACGTTTTCATAAGTTAAGTAATTGTTCACAATTGTATTTTGTCGAAACTGTATTTATCTTTCGGTGTGTGAACCTATAGTGTGTCCCTTGGAAGTTTCTCGGTGTTAATCTTTCATAAATTAATCGTTTCTGTTTGCCGCCGCCTGTGCGGCCTTGCCTCAGGCTTCACCGGTCCCCAGTCGAAGTTTGTTTCCTCCTTCGCTGTTTTGCTTGGTTCTTAGATTTTTCCCTTCTCCCCCAAACTTCCCTGAACATCTACTCTTTGTCTAACGTTTTTAACCCCCCCCCCCAAAAAAAAACAACAACAAAAAAACAACAACATTTATTTCCCTTTCTCCTCGTGTGCTTTTGTCCCATCGTGTGCTCCTGTCCACGTGCGCTGTCTCGCCCCGCCCCCATTATCTCCTTGCCTTCCACCTTTTCCCCTGTTCACGTGACTCGTGGTTGTCCCTCTAGGCCCTCTCCCCATTGGTATTTTTCTGAATATAAGCTGTTCTTCACAGTTCTGTTTAAGTATGTTTAAACTTTCCCCTGCAGTGTTTTATTCAGTGGTTTATTACAACACGCTGTTTTTCTTCCTATTTAAAAGGCTTTTTTTAATTTCCTCTCCAACTCATACCATTTCAAAAAATTATTCAATCACTTATAATTCTAAAACACTACATGCTCTAAATTCACATTCATTCCACCCCTCCTCCATCGTTCTTAACATTTTTTTGTATCTTGTATCTTTTTGTATCCAAATTTTTTTTTTTGGGAAATTCCAACTTCTTTCCTGGAAGTCCTTGCAGTGTTCATATGTTTTATACCTCTCCCACCTCCCCCCAAGCCCTCCCCCTCCCACATTTCTCTCGATGTGCCTGCTCTCAAATGTTGTGTTTGTGTCCATCCCCCTCTCTCCCCATCTTGTCTACCGCTGCCCTTATTTTGTGTTTTATGTGTCGGTTTGACTTTTTGTGTGATTAATGTTAGCTCTTTCACGAGCCTCGATCTTGTAAACAAAAAAAAAAAAGAGGTGGAGGAAGCTCATTCATTGCTATAGGAAGCGCTTGTCTGCAGTTATTTAGTCCAAAGGCTGCTACCAAGTATTAAATCCAGGGTATCAATAATTTTGTCAATGCCATTTCTTTTTATTTTCTGATTTAAAAGGATATATTAAGTTCTGAATTAAAAAAACGGTTCTGTAATATTGTTGCGGATCTCCGACGTCGGCTCTCCCCTTATCAAGGGGGGGGGGGGGGTTAATCCCCTTGTCCTGTTATCTGGCCGACGTGAGTCCTGGAAGTTATAACGTCCTTCCCGCCACGGCGTTAGGTAGGGTTTGTTAGGCCTAGGGATTCGCTACTACCTAATTACTAACGCCCTGAACGGAAACGAGGGAATGACTCCCGCTCGAATCACGGATATGGATGGAATATTGCCGAGCGGATAGCAATCCGCGACCCGAGCTGTTAACAGGTGACTAGACCCGATTGTAGCGGTTCCGAATCGTGCCACGCTTACCCAATTGAGAAAACACGAGGACGATCGAATTAAGAGGAAACCAGGAAAATAGGAAGAACAGATGTGTTTATTAACAAATGTACAAGAAGAAGAGGAAACGAAAGAAATGTACATGAAAGAAAGAGGAAGGAAAAGCACACAGGGCAGTCTTAATGACAGGCTTAACTTACTCCCTGGACAAATGGGCCTGTCTCACACACAGTCACTCACACGGGGAATTGCAGATGGTAGGTTGGAAGGTCACCAGCGCGTCCAGGCTCCAGTCCGGCTCCGGTCCAGGCGATGAAAAACCCGTCAGGCAGCTCTTCGTATAGCGTAACGCGAACGGACAATTATATCACGGGGGAAGGCTGGTATATTGCGTACGTACTTTGCGCACGACTCGCGCCAAACGCCGCCTCCCCAATGTCCTGTACGCAAGCGCAAATTGTGCAAGTCCTGTCCTCTCCTCACCATCCTAAGGTCGACCTTGGCACCGTCCTCTCATCAGCGCGCTTCCTTGCAGTCCTCTTTAAGGAGCGCCGCTGCATAAGTCCTGTGGTAATCAGCGCCAGCGAGTAAGTCCTCTCTAACGAGCGCTGCTGCATAAGTCCTGTAAAAGGGCTTTGTGCGCTGGATTTTATAAGTGAAGCCAGCGAACGCTCCACGAGCTCCAACCACGCCCTGTCAGGCGATGTCACTCCAGCCCTGGTTGGCTGGTTATCGCTTACGGCCCCGCCCTGACAGCTGGGTGACGTGGCCACACCTCCTCCTTGGTGCTCCGCCCCCTTTTTCCAGGCTTCACCTCGTGGCTTATGGCGGCGTTTAGCGAGCTCACGCTCAAGGGCAGCGAACGCTGCCAACAAAGGCGCGTAACAAATTTGGAAGGGCCATGGGGCACAGACTGGGGAGCGCGCTTAATGGCGTTGCTTGGAGGGAGGCTGCAAAATGAACGAGAGGGCCTACTCTTATTTGATTGACGCAACACATATTCAACTATTGGAAAATGGCCTTATCTAACACATACTAATAAATAACTGATGTCCTATGGTGACCTACGTGTTGCTTGTGGCCTATCTATGGGGTGCTATCTTTAACCTTTAATGATGTGATATTTATTTACAAGCGTGGGTTCTCAAAACCGCAACAATATTAACAGTGAAATAAAGAATTGTGGAGACCAAATACTTTTGTCAATTTCAACTTATTTTTAGAGAAAATTGTGAGTTATTTGAAAAAAGTGCAAGGGTGCCAATATTTTTGGCCATGACTGTACATACATACATACAGTCACGTGAAAAAGTAAGGACACCCCATGTAAAGTTTTGACTTTTTCAACATATTTCAACATACAGCTATTTGATCTTCATTTCAACAATATTGATAGATAAAGGTGATATAATACAACAAATATCATGAAACATTTACATTTTGTAGTCCATTGTATAATTTAAATAAACATAAATGCAAATTTCGCATGTGGAAAAAGTAAGTACACCCCTACATTTATCACTACTTCAAATACCTAAAATTAGAATCAGGTGCACCAGCTCAGATGCAAATGATTCGAACATCATTAGAGAGGATCTTGGAGGAATCTGTCTTATTTAAACCTCAGATATTTAGTTTGGTTTGCTCTTTGTTTTTGAAGTGTGCAGCGTCACCATGCCTAGATCAAAAGAGCTCTCTGAGGCCTTCAGAAAGAAGGTTATAGATGCCTACGTGTCTGGGAAGGGATTTAAAAAGATCTCCAAACAATTTGAAATCAATCATTCGACTGTCCGGAAGTTCATCTACAAGTGGAGAAGATTCCAAACAACTGCCAACTTGTTCAGGCCAGGCCGCCCCAGCAAGTTCAGCTTGAGAGCAGACCACAAGATGCTGAAAGAAGTCTCTAAGAACCCCAGAATGTCATCACAGGACGTACAGGTAGCTCTTGCCACTGTTGATGTCAAAGAGCACGAGTCTACCATTAGAAAGAGGCTGCACAAATTTGATCTACATGGGAGGTGTGCCAGGAGGAAACCTTTGCTGTCCAGAAAGAACATCAGGGTAAGACTAAAGTTTGCCAATGAACACCGAGGCAAAGACCAGCACTTCTGGAACAATGTGCTCTGGACAGATGAGTCAAAGGTAGAGCTATTTGGCCACAGTACCAGAAGACTCGGTACTGTGGCCATGATTAATGTTCGCTCTTTCACGAGCCTCGATCTTGTATACAAAAAGAAAAAAAGAAAAAAAAAAAGACATGTTTGGTGAAAACCAAAGACAGCATTTGACCACAAGAACCTGATACCAACTGGAAAGCATGGTGGTGGAAATATTATGGTTTGGGGCAGCTTTGCTGCATCAGGGCCTGGGCAGCTCACCATCATAGAATCCACTATGAATTCTTCATTGTACCAGAGGGTGCTTGAGGATAATGTGAGGCCATCTGTCGAAATGTTGAAGCTCAACCGAAGGTGGACCTTGCAACATGACACTGACCCTAAACATACCACGAAATCCACCAAGGAATGGCTGAAAAGAAAGAAATGGAGGGTTCTGGAATGGCCAAGTCAAAGCCCGGATCTAAATCCCATCGAGATGTTGTGGGGGGATTTGAAACGAGCTGTGCATGCAAGAAACCCCTCAAACATCGCACAGCTGAAATAGTTCTACATGGAGGAGTGGGCAAAAATTTCTCCCAGTCGATGTCAGAGACTGATAGACAGTTATAAGAAACGCCTACTTGAGGTCGTTTCTGCCAAAGGGGGCAATACCACTTGTTAGAGCCAAGGGTGTACTTACTTTTTCCACATGCGAAATTTGTATTTATGTTTATTTAAATTATACAATGGACTACAAAATGTAAATGTTTCATGATATTTGTTATATTATATCACCTTTATCTATCAATATTGTTGAAATGAAGATCAAATAGCTGTATGTTGAAATGTGTTGAAAAAGTCAAAACTTTACATGGGGTGTACTTACTTTTTCACGTGACTGTACATACATACATACATACATACATACATACATACATACATACGGACAGACAAACACTGTTCTACACAGCTTTGCCCTACGGGCTACACCGTAAAAAAAAGTTGGCTGACTGATATTGTTTTATGAAGATGAATAACACAGGTCTCCTTGGTTGCACAACGTTCCTGCAGATGCTAAGTGATCATTACAGACAATCATTATCTCGGCAAATATGTTAACGTTAACTTCAAATTTCAAGCTGCTATGACATGGTACAGCGTTAACTCCACCAACATCATGAGGAATCAACATAAATGCTGTACTTGGAGCATTAGTTGAATCAAACCTGAAGGATGTGTCTGGATTTTGTGAATGTGGGGAAGAGGACTATTAGTGGCAAGGAGAGCTGGAAAGAATGCAATTCTGGCAGATAGTCTGCAAACCCGACCACCAGGCATGCAAAAGAAGGAGCGAAAGAAGCTCCTCGCTTCTTAGCAGGGAGGGTTGTTTACTGTTTCGTTCATGCAAAATTTCACGCAGGGTCATATATATATATATATATATATATATATATATATATATATATATATATATATATATATATACACACACATATATATATATATATATATATATATATATATATATATATATATATATATACATACATATATACACAGACAGTCACGTGAAAAAGTAAGTACACCCCATGTAAAGTTTTGACTTTTTCAATATATATCAACATACAGTTTTTTGATCTTCATTTCAACATTATTGATAGATAAAGGTGATATAATATAACAAATATCATGAAACATTTACATTTTGTAGTCCATTGTACAATTTAAATAAACATAAATGCAAATTTCGCACGTGGAAAAAATAAGTACACCCCTACATTTATCACTACTTCAAATACCTAAAATTAGAATCAGGTGAACCAGCTCTGGTGCAAATCATTAGAATATCGTTAGAGAGGATCTTGGAGGAACCTGTCCTAATTAAACCTCAGACATTTAGTTTGGTTTGCTCTTTGTTGTTGAAGTGTGCGGCGTCACCATACCTAGATCAAAAGAGCTCTCTGAGGCCTTCAGAAAGAAGGTTATAGATGCCTACGAGTCTGGGAAAGGATTTAAAAAGATCTCCAAACAATTTGAAATCAATCATTCGACTGTCCGGAAGATCATCTACAAGTGGAGAAGATTCCAAACAACTGCCAACATGTTCAGACCAGACCGCCCCAGTAAGTTCAGCGCGAGAGCAGACGGCAAGATGCTGAAAAAGTATCTAAGAACCCCAGAATGTCATCATGGGACCGACAGGTAGCTCTTGCCACTGTTGAGGTCAAAGTGCACAAGTCTACCATTAGAAAGAGGCTGCACAAATATCACCAAAGGGGGCAATACCAGTCCAGAAAGAACATCAGGGCAAAACTAAAGTTTGCCAATGAACACCTAGGCAAAGACCAGCACTTCTGGAACAACGTGCTCTGGACAGATGAGTCAAAGGTAGAGCTATTTGGCCACAGTACCAGAAGACATGTTTGGTGAAAACCAAAGACAGCATTTGACCACAAGAACCTGATACCAACTGTAAAGCATGGTGGTGGAAACATTATGGTTTGGGGCAGCTTTGCTGCATCAGGGCCTGGGCAGCTCACCATCATATAATCCACTATGAATTCTTCATTGGACCAGAGGGTGTTTGAGGATAATGTGAGGCCATCTGTCGGAAAGTTGAAGCTCAACCGAAGGTGAACCTTGCAACATGACAATGACCCTAAACATACCAGTAAATCCACCAAGGAATGGATGAAAAGAAAGAAATGGAGGGTTCTGGAATGGCCAAGTCAAAGCCCGGATCGAAATCCCATCGAGATGTTGTGGGGGGATTTGAAACGAGCTGTGCATGAAACAAACCCCTCAAACATCGCACAGCTGAAAGAATTCTGCATGGAGGAGTGGGCAAAAATTTCTCCCAGTCGATGTCCGAGACTGGTAGACAGTTATAAGAAACGCCTACTTGAGGTTGTTTCTGCCAAAGGGGGCAATACCACCTATTAGAGCCAAGGGTGTACTTACATTTTCCACATGCGAAATTTGCATTTATGTTTATTTAAATTATACAATGGACTACAAAATGTAAATGTTTCATGATATTTTTGTTATATTATATCACCTTTATCAATCAATATTGTTGAAATGAAGATCAAATATCTGTATGTTGAAATATGTTGAAAAAGTCAAAACTTTACACGGGGTGAACATACTTTTTCATGGGACTGTATATATATATATATATGTATATATATATATATATATATATATATATGCATAAACATATATATACAGACTTGGCATTTAATATGGAATATATATTTTTTCTTGACTTGGGTTTACTTTCTTAACTCAGTATATCAATCTAGTGAGTTTCTTTTACACTTTGGTGATTTATTTGTTAAAATAACCATGTCACTGATTGTCTGTCGCAGCAAGAAGTCAACAACAGGATTATATCACAGGTGGCGTGGCAAAATGTACGGACAGGTTCATTTGATGATTGGCTTCACAGTCGGGTATACAAGGGTTGTTGCGTTCTGTATTAGTGGAAAACAACTGCTGCACGTCTCCAAAAGTTATTGCCGCTTCCTCTGGAGATGGTCCGTAAACTCGACAATGCTGTTTGTCATGGAGTGGTGGCTTTACGAAATTACGGCATGAAACAGCGTGCTATTGCTCGGCAGTATGGCATCACTCAAGGTCAGGTGTCAAAGATCCTGAAACGAAATGCTCAAATGTCCCTACTCCAATACCGAGGCCAGGACATCCCCGCAGAACCACAAGGAGGGATGATCGCCAGCTGCACCTGTTAGTCCGCAATGGCCGTACCAAGTCAGCTAATCGGCTTAGGGCTGAGTGGCAGCAACTGACAAATGTGCCTGTATCCAGAAGGCTAGTCAACCAACGACTGGTTCAAGCAGGCTATCATGCCAGGCGTCCCCTGAGAAAGCCACGCCTGACCAGACAACACCGCCAGCGCCGATTGCAGTGGGCCAGAGAGCACCATCAATGGCAGCCAGGACACTGGAATCATGTGATCTTCAGTGACGAGTCTAGATTTCTGGTCTATCGTCAAGATGGCCGCGTCCGAGTGCGCAGACAAGTGCATGAAGCCTACAACAAAGATTGTATAGTGCCAAGAGTCCAAGCTGGAGGTGGTGGGGTGACCGTTTGGGCTGCTTTTCATGCAGGGGGCAAACCTGACCTGGTTGTTCTGAATGGAAACCTGAACCAGTTCAAGCACAGGGCCATTCTGGAAGAAACATTGCTTCCATTTGCTCGTGCAGCCTTTCGAGGAAACTTTGTCTTCCAAGATGAAAATGCACGGCCTCATCGTGCTCGCATGATCCAACACTTTCTTGCTGACCATGGTGTAGAGCATATGGAGTGGCCTGCCATGTCCCCGGATATGAATCCGATAGAGAACTTGTGGGGAGTATTAACGCATCAAATCGACCACTTGGACCAGCAGCCGACCTCTGTGCGTGAATTGCAGCAGGCTATTGTCACTGCATGAATGAAATAATTAGTTTAGTTTCTCACAAGAAGAAAGCAAGCAAGAGTTTTTCACAGCAAGAAATTTAGAAAGAATTAGTTTCATCAACATTGTCACTGATGAATTGCGAAAGATGATGGGAATAGAGCCTGTGATTGATGCTGTGAAGAGGAACAGGTTGAGATGGATTGGTCATGTGTTGAGGAAGGATGAAAGTGACTGGTTGAGAAGAGTGATGGAAATGAATGTAGAAGGAAGTAGAAGACGGGGAAGACCAAGAAAGACTTGGCTAAAGATGGTGGAAGAAGAAATGCGGGCAAGGGGGTTAACAAGGAGAGATGCAGAAAATAGGGCAAAATGGAGAAGATTGTCATGGGGACCGCAAGGCTAACCCCCGCTCTAGCAGGGAAAATGGCCTTTAAAATGCATATTGTTGTTGTTGTATTGTCACTGCATGGCAAGCGATTCCTGTCCAAACCTTGGCAAATCTCGTGAACAGCATGTCTCAACGTGTATGTGCTCTCCTGAATGCTCGTGGGGGTTACACGAAGTACTGAACTGTAATTTTACTGTCCGTAATCCCAGTCGGAATTTACCTTTTGTTTTTGTTATAAAATAAATTTGGCTCATGTGCAAAATAAAGAGATACTTCTGGAAAACGTATATAAATTTAACACAGTACTGTCCATGAATTGAGTTCGATATTAGTTTCCATCACTTTCAAGGATCAATTTATTTGTTTCGAAAGGTCAAATGTGGTTTTTGTTTCTTTTAAAGGTCACATTAACAAAATCTAGAATAATTTCAACATAATTCCAATGAACTTTTGGTTCTAAGACATCTTGAAAAGTAAGTTCACCCCCACAAAAAAAATATTCCATATTAAATGCCAAGTCTGTATATGCATAAACATATATATATATATATATATATATATATATATATATATATATATATATATATATACATACAGTATATATACTCCGAGCTCGGGGAAAAAATTTTTTCCGAGCTCACCGAGTATTTCCGATATTTCACGACTTCCAGCTCACCATTCCATCTTCGCTTATATATGTGTGTATATATATATATATATATATATATATATATATATATATATATATATATATATATATATATATATATATATACAATATATATATATATATATATATATATATATATATATATATATATATATATATATATATATATATATACAATATATATATATATATATATATATATATATATATATATATATATATATATATATATATATATATATATATATAGTTGCGGTTTTGAGAACCCTCACTTGTGTAAATAAATTCAACCTCATTAAAGGTTAAAGGTTGCACCGCTAGTTAGTCCACAAGCAACACGTAGGCCACCATAGGATTCCAGTTATTTCATTAGTATGTGTTTTAGATAAGGCCGTGTTTCCAATAGTTGAATCTGCGTTGTGTCAATTAAAGAAGGAGTAGGCCCCATTCCGTCCATTTTGCAACCTCCCTCTCCAAGCGACGCCATTACGCGCCCTCCAGTCTGCCCATGGCCCCTCCCAATTTGTTACACACCTTTGTTAGCTGCTCGCAGCCTCGCTGGGCCTCCACCCAAGCGCCGCCATAAGCCACGCGGTTAGGCCCGAGAAAAGGGGGCGGAACGCCAAGAAGAAGGTGTGGCCACGTCAGCCAGTCATCAAAGGCGTGGCCGCTAAGCCCTCACCAGCCAACCAGGGCTGAGGTGACATCACCGACAGGTGTGGCTTTTTGGCTCGCGGAGTGATCGCTGGTCGAGTTATATAAGCGCGAACGCAAAGCCCTTTCACAGGACTCTCGCGAAGCACTCGAGTGGAAGGTTGGCATTTGAGAGGACTTGTTGGAGGCGCGCGCGTGTTGTAACAAGACTAATGCACTTGACTGTCGTGTTTACAAAGAACCCTTATTGGAAGCGCGCATTACAGGACTGATGGGCGAGAGCGCATTGAGAAGAACCTTATGAGATATACGGCGCGCTGATTAAGAGGACTTTGGAGAGGGGGCGTTTGGCACGAGGGTGCACGTATTACGTACGAGGGACACCGGCTTCCCCCCGCTATATAAAACTGTCCGGTCGCGTTCAACTACACGCGGAGCTGCCTGCTAGGTTTCGCCCACTGGACCGGAGCCTGGACCCCATCGCCGGACCTTCCACCCTACCATCTACAATCCCCGTGTGAGTGTGTATGTTTGTCCTGGGTATTAAGAATAAGACTGTTTTAAGACTGCCCTGTGTTCTGCTTCTTCCTCTTCCTATCCTGTACATTCTTTTGTTTCCTCTTCTTTCTGAATATGTGTAATAAATTGCCCTGTTCTTTCTTGGTTTCCTCTTATCCGATCGCATCCGTCTTTTCTCTCATTGGGTAAACGTGGCACGATAGGAACCGCTTATAATCGGGTTTAGTCCTTTGTTAATAGCTCGGATTGTGGATTGCTATCCGCTCGGCATTTTCCATCATATCCGTGGTTCGAGCAGGAGTTATTCCCTCGTTTCCGGCCGGCATTAGCAATTAAGTAGTAGTGAACCCCTAGGCCTAACAAACCCTACCTAACGCCGCGCCAGGAAGGACATTATAACCCTCAGGACTCGGGTCGGCTAGATAACAAGACAAGGGGGTTAACCCCCCCCCCCCCTTGATAAGGGGAGCGCCGACGTCCGAGATCCGTAACAATATATATATGTATATGTATATATATATATATATATATATATATATATATATATATATATATATATATATATATATATATATACAGACTTGGCATTAAATATGCGAGAAAAAAAATTTTCTTGACATGGGTTTACTTTCTTAACTCAGTATATCAATCTGATGAGTTTCTTTTACACTTTGGTGATTTATTTGTTAAAAGAACCATGTCACTGATTGTCTGTCGCAGCAAGAAGTCAACAACAGGATTATTTCACAGGTGGCGTGGCAAAATGTACGGACAGGTGCATTTGATGATTGGCTTCAGAGTCGGGTATACAAGGGTTGTTGCGTTCTGTATTTGTGGAAAACAACTGCTGCACGTCTCCAAAAGTTATTGCCGCTTCCTCTGGAGATGGGCCGTCAACTCGACAATGCTGTTTGTCATGGAGTGGTGGCTTTACGAAATTACGGCATGAAACAGCGTGCTATTGCTCGGCAGTATGGCATCACTCAAGGTCAGGTGTCAAAGATCCTGAAACAAAATGCTCAGAGGGGTGTCCCTACTCCAATACCGAGGCCAGGACGTCCCCGCAGAACCACAAGGAGGGATGATCGCCAGCTGCACCGGTTAGTCCGCAATGGCAGTACCAAGTCAGCTAATCGGCTTAGGGCTGAGTGGCAGCAACTGACAAATGTGCCTGTATCCAGAAGGCTGGTAACCAACGACTGGTTCAAGCAGGCTATCATGCCAGGCGTCCCCTGAGAAAGCCACGCCTGACCAGACAACACTGCCAGCGCCGATTGCAGTGGGCCAGAGAGCACCGTCAATGGCAGCCAGGACACTGGAATCACGTGATCTTCAGTGACGAGTCTAGATTTCTGGTCTATCATCAAGATGGCCGCGTCCGAGTGCGCAGACAAGTGCATGAAGCCTACAACAAAGATTGTATAGTGCCAAGAGTCCAAGCTGGAGGTGGTGGGGTGACCGTTTGGGCTGCTTTTTATGCAGGGGGCAAAACTGACCTGGTTGTTCTGAATAGAAACCTGAACCAGTTCAAGTACAGGGCCATTCTGGAAGAAACATTGCTTCCATTTGCTCGTGGAACCTTTCGAGGAAACTTTGTATTCCAAGATGACAATGCACGGCCGCATGATCCAACACTTTCTTGCTGACCGTGGTGTAGAGCATATGGAGTGGCCTACCATGTCCCCCGATATGAATCCGATAGAGAACTTGTGGGCAGAATTAACGCGTCAAATCGACCGCTTGGACCAGCACCCGACCTCTGTGCGTGAATTGCAGCAGGCTATTGTCACTGCATGGCAAGCGATTCCTGTCCAAACCTTGGCAAATCTCGTGAACAGCATGCCTCAACGTGTACGTGCTCTCCTGAATGCTCGTGGTGGTTACACGAAGTACTGAACTGTAATTTTACTGTCCGTAATCCCAGTCGTAATTTAACTTTTGTTTTTGTTAAAAAAAAAATTGGCTAATGTGCAAAATAAAGAGATACTTCTGGAAAACGTACAGAAGTTTAACACAGTACTATCCATGAATTGAGTTCGATATCAGTTTACATCACTTTCAAGGATCAATTTATTTGTTTCGAAATGTCAAATGTGGTTTTTGTTTCTTGTTAAAGGTCACATTAACAAAATCTAGAATAATTTCAACATAATTCCAATGAACTTTTGGTTCTAAGACATCTTGAAAAGTAAGTTCACCCCCGCAAAAAAAAAAAGTCCCATATTAAATGCCAAGTTATATATATATATATATATATACACACACACACACGAGTCTGGCATCATCCGAGACGAGTCTGGCATTTCACTCAGCCTGACTGGCACGGTCTGCAAGCAGCGATCAATCATCTGTCATCTGGACTGGTCTCCCATCTCCACTGCCTCTGACATTAATTCTTCCTGGGAATTCTTTGAAAGCAAACTGCTCTCTCTCATGCACAGATTTATCCCATCTCATCTTCAGTTGTCTTACCCTTCCTCCCGTCCATGGTACACTGAATCTTGTGGTGAGGCAGTTGCCCTGAAACAACTTGCCTTTGCCTCTTGGAAGGCAAATCCAACTGAAGGCAATCTCAGTTCCTTCCACCAAGCTCGGAACAAGTGTGTGTCTACCCTCAGGAGTGCCAGGAAGCACTATCTCTCCTCACTCAAGAATGAACTCTCAAACCTGTCTCCTTCCTCCACATCCTGGTGGCGTCTGGTCAAATCCGTTTTTTGCTGATGACTCCACTCTCTGCCGCTCCATTCCTCATCCCTCAGATTAGCAGTCTGCAGTGTCCTGGTCAAACAAGTGGAACATGTCGTTCAATCCTGACAAATCTCACACTGTTACTATGTGTCTCCAAAAATACCGACTGGAAAACCCTCCCATCCACTTTCTCAACAATCCTCTCCAAGAAGTTCTGTCGCTCCAGCTTTTGGGTCTCACTATCTGCCATGATCTTTCCTGGGAAAACCACATTTCAAATCTGGCCTCCAAAGACAGTCGTGGCTGGTCCATCCAGCTGGGCATCCTCCATCGTGCGAAGTCCTTCCTTGGCACACCTGAGCTCCTCACCACATACAAGGCTTTCATCCGCAGCTCAATGGAATACTGTTCTCCCCTCTCGGCCGGTGCTCCTGCCTCACACCTAGCTTGGCTTCACGCTATTGAAACCAAAGCTTTCAGAATCATTGGAATCTCCCGCGATGAAGCAAACTCCGAGGGCCTTTCACTTACTCACCGCAGGCAGGTTGGTGGTCTTTCTGTCTTCTACCGACTCCTTTCCGGCCTTGCCCCCCCCCCAGCTCTCTCTGGGCTCTGTTCCCCAAATATTCCTGCAGGTCGCACAAGATCTGCCAGCAACCCTCTTATGGTTAAACTGCCAAAATCTAGGCTCTCTGCTCACCTCACTCTTTCATTCCTCTTTTCTCCCGCCTCTGGAACAAACTCCCCCACTCCCTTCAATCCCACTCCTCCCTCCAGGTCTTTAAAACAGCTGTTCACCACCATCTCTTATCTTCCCCCTTCCAAAACCTTGATCTTTTCAACCCCCGCTAATTTTCACCCCAGATACACTTTTTTGAAATTCCAACTTCTTTCCTGGAAGTCCTTGCAGTGTCCATATGTTTTATACCTCTCCCACCTCCCCCCAAGCCCTCTCCCTCCCACAGTTCTCTCGATGTCACTGCTCTCAAATGTTGTGCTTGTGTCCGTCCTTCCCCCTCTCTCCTCATCTTTTTACCGCTCCCCTTATTTTGTGTTTTGTGTGTCGGTTTTACTTTTTGTGTGATGAATGTTAGCTCTTTCACTCGCCTCGATCTTGTATACAAAAAAAAACAAAAACAAAAAAACACATATATACATATATATATATATATATATATATATATATATATACACAAATACATACATATATATATATATATATATATATATATATATATGTACAAATACGAGTACATGCACAAATCGAGGTGCTTGGTGGTTAGGGGTATGAAGGCTTGAAGTGGGGATGGGGTTGTTGATGCCTTAGGGTTGGGAGAGTAAGGGTGCGCACTTGGAGTTCCGAAAGACCAGAGAGAGCAAAGATATGACAGAGTATCTTTAGGGGAGGGGTAGGTCGAGGCTTTGGGGGATTTGGGGGCTTTCGGGGTAGGTCGAGGCTTTGGGGGATTTGGGGGCTTTCGGGGTAGGTCGAGGCTTTGGGGGATTTGGGGGCTTTCGGGGTAGGTCGAGGCTTTGGGGGATTTGGGGGCTTTCGGGGTAGGTCGAGGCTTTGGGGGATTTGGGGGCTTTCGGTGAGGGAGGAGGTTGAGGAGTTGTCAGAATTGCATGTGTAACTTTACTCACAGTAAAAGTGTGTGTGTGTGTGTGTGTGTGTGTGTGTGTGTGTGTGTGTGTGTGTGTGTGTGTGTGTGTGTGTGTGTGTGTGTGTGTCGGGGTGGGGATGACGCTATCACCCTGTGGGTAATGTGCTCGTTATGTTATAAGGTAAGGCTATTTATCTATCTTGCTCGTCGCAAGACAAGATATTTCTTCGACTACTACTACAGCACAAATTAATCTCGCTTCTTGGCTGGAATTATTTTTATTTTTGTCCGTGTCTTTCACGAACTGGCTTGCCCAGGCCTGTCGTTCGACTGGAATTGGCAGGAATTAGTAATTTGTTCAGGGTACCGACGATAACTCCCCCACTCTTGGCGAAAGACACAGTGGAACCTTTAACGTCCACCAATGAACAACTCTGGCAGACAGGTCCAGCATGCTTTGCCACACATTTGAAACATCAGTGACATTTTATAGCTGAGTCAAGATTTAAACCCAGGCTAGACAACTCAGAGACAGGTGTGCATACCTCCAAGCTATCGTGCCAGCCTCGTCCGACAAATACTCTCTGTATTATTATAGATGTACATGCTCCACTAGTCCAGGAGCGATTTCCTGTAAAGGCCTTAGAAATAGGTGTTCAATCAACCCACACGACATACAAGGTTTGATGGCATTTTCTGTTAGGGCAAATCTCCTGGAACATCTCTATACTGGGTGTCACTCCAGATTGTGGTAGAACCTTTTTTTCTCGAACATCTCTGTGGTGGGTGTCACTCCAGCTTGTGGTGTCACCTTTTTTTCTGGAACATCTCTATAGTGAGTGTCACTCCAGATTGTGGTATAACCTTTTTTTCTGGAACATCTCTATCATGGGTGTCACTCCAGATTGTGGTAGAACCTTTTTTTCTCGAACATCTCTATAATGGGTGTCACTCCAGATTGTGGTATAACCTTTTTTTCTGGAACATCTCTGTCGTGAGTGTCACTCCAGATTGTGGTGCAACCTTTTTTCTGGAACATCTCTATAGTGGGTGTCACTCCAGATTGTGGTATAACCTGTTTTTCAGGAACATCTCTATCATGGGTGTCACTCCAGATTGTGGTATAACCTTTTTTTCTGGAACATCTCTACAGTGGGTGTCACTCCACATTGTGGTATAACCTTTTTTTCTGGAACATCTCTACAGTGAGTGTCACTCCAGATTGTGGTATAACCTTTTTTTCTGGAACATCTGTCATGAGTGTCACTCCAGATTGTGGTGCAACCTTTTTTCTGGAACATCTCCATAGTGGGTGTCACTCCACAATGTGGTATAACCTTTTTTTCTGGAACATCTCCATAATGGGTGTCACACCAGATTGTGGTACAACCTTTTTTTCTGGAACATCTCTATAGTGGGTGTCACTCCAGATTGTGGTATAACCTGTTTTTCAGGAACATCTCTATCATGGGTGTCACTCCAGATTGTGGTATAACCTTTTTTTCTGGAACATCTCTACAGTGGGTGTCACTCCAGTTTGTGGTATCACTTTTTTTCTGGAACATCACGAAAGTGGGTGTCACTCCAGATTGTGGTACAACCTTTTTTTCTGGAACATCCCTATTGTGGGTGTCACTCCAGATTGTGGTATAACCTTTTTTTCTGGAACATCTCTTTCGTGGGTGTCACTCCAGATTGTGGTACAACCTTTTTTCTGGAACATCTCCATAGTGGATGTCACTCCAGATTGTGGTATCACCTGTTTTTCAGGAACATCTCTATCATGGGTGTCACTCCAGATTGTGGTATAACCTTTTTTTCTGGAACATCTCTACAGTGGGTGTCACTCCAGTTTGTGGTATCATTTTTTTTCTGGAACATCACGAAAGTGGGTGTCACTCCAGATTGTGGTCCAACCTTTTTTTCTGGAACATCCCTATCATGGGTGTCACTCCAGATTGTGGTATAACCTGTTTTTCAGGAACATCTCCATCATGGGTGTCACTCCAGATTGTGGTATAACCTTTTTTTCTGGAACATCTCTACAGTGGGTGTCACTCCAGTTTGTGGTGTCACTTTTTTTCTGGAACATCACGAAAGTGGGTGTCACTCCAGATTGTGGTACAACCTTTTTTTCTGGAACATCCCTGTTGTGGGTGTCACTCCAGATTGTGGTATAACCTTTTTTTCTGGAACATCTCTGAAGTGGGTGTCACTCCAGATTGTGGTATAACCTTTTTTTCTGGAACATCTCTTTCGTGGGTGTCACTCCAGATTGTGGTACAACCTTTTTTCTGGAACATCTCCATAGTGGGTGTCACTCCAGATTGTGGTATCACCTGTTTTTCAGGAACATCCCTATCATGGGTGTCACTCCAGATTGTGGTATAACCTTTTTTTCTGAAACATCTCTATCCTGGGTGTCACTCCAGATGGTGGTATAACCTTTTTTTCTGGAACATCTCTGTAGTGGGTGTCACTCCAAATTGTGATGTAACCTTTTTTTCTGAAGCATCTCTAGCGTGGGTGT
This sequence comes from Myxine glutinosa, assembly GCF_964187855.1. Lineage (NCBI taxonomy): Eukaryota > Metazoa > Chordata > Myxini > Myxiniformes > Myxinidae > Myxine > Myxine glutinosa. The sequence continues at coordinate 48,209,100 of NC_136261.1, forward strand.
CACTCCAGATTGTGGTACAACCTTTTTTTCTGGAACATCTCCATAGTGGATGTCACTCCAGATTGTGGTATCACTTTTTTTCTGGAACATCTCGAAAGTGGGTGTCACTCCAGATTGTGGTACAACCTTTTTTTCTGGAACATCTCTATCGTGGGTGTCACTCCAGATTGTGGTATAACCTTTTCTTCTGGAACATTTCTGTAGTGGGTGTCACTCCACATTGTGGTATAACCTTTTTTTCTGGACCACCTCTATAGTGGGTGTCACTCCAGATTGTGGTACAACCTTTTTTCTGGAGCATCTCTAGCGTGGGTGTCACTCCAGATTGTGGTATAACCATTTTTTCTGGAACATCTCTACAGTGGGTGTCACTCCAGATTATGGTATAACCTTTTTTTCTGGAACATCTCTACAGTGGGTGTCACTCCAGATTGTGGTATAACCTTTTTTTCTGGAACATCTCTATAATGGGTGTCACTCCAGATTGTGGTATAACCTTTTTTTCTGGAACATCTCTACAGTGGGTGTCACTCCAGATTGTGGTATAACCTTTGTTTCTGGAACATCTCTACAGTGGGTGTCACTCCAGATTGTGGTATAACCTTTTTTTTCTGGAACATCTCCATAATGGGTGTCACTCCAGATTGTGGTATAACCTTTGTTTCTGGAACATCTCTACAGTGGGTGTCACTCCAGATTGTGGTATAACCTTTTTTTCTGGAACATCTCTATAATGGGTGTCACTCCAGATTGTGGTATAACCTTTTTTCTGGAACATCTCCATAATGGGTGTCACTCCAGATTGTGGTATAACCTTTTTTTCTGGAACATCTCTATAGTGAGTGGCACTCCAGATTGTGGTATAACCTTTTTTTCTGGAGCATCTCTATAGTGAGTGGCACTCCAGATTGTGGTATAACCTTTTTTCTGGAACATCTCTAGTGTGGGTGTCACTCCAGATTGTGGTATAACCTTTTTTTCTGAAACATCTCTATAGTGAGTGGCACTCCAGATTGTGGTATAACCTTTTTTTCTGGAACATCTCTAGCGTGGGTGTCACTCCAGATTGTGGTATAACCTTTTTTTCTGGAACATCTCTATAGTGAGTGGCACTCCAGATTGTGGTATAACCTTTTTTTCTGGAACATCTCTATAGTGAGTGGCACTCCAGATTGTGGTATAACCTTTTTTTCTGGAACATCTCTATAGTGAGTGGCACTCCAGATTGTGGTATAACCTTTTTTTCTGGAACATCTCTAGCGTGGGTGTCACTCCAGGTTGTGGTATAACCTGTTTTTCAGGAACATCTCCATAGTGGGTGTCAATACAGATTGTGGTATAACCTTTTTTTCTGGAGCATCTCTATAATGGGTGTCACTCCAGATTGTGGTATAACCTTTTTTCTGGAACATCTCTAGTGTGGGTGTCACTCCAGATTGTGGTATAACCTTTTTTTCTGGAACATCTCTATAGTGAGTGGCACTCCAGATTGTGGTATAACCTTTTTTTCTGGAGCATCTCTATAGTGAGTGGCACTCCAGATTGTGGTATAACCTTTTTTCTGGAACATCTCTAGTGTGGGTGTCACTCCAGATTGTGGTATAACCTTTTTTTCTGAAACATCTCTATAGTGAGTGGCACTCCAGATTGTGGTATAACCTTTTTTTCTGGAACATCTCTAGCGTGGGTGTCACTCCAGATTGTGGTATAACCTTTTTTTCTGGAACATCTCTATAGTGAGTGGCACTCCAGATTGTGGTATAACCTTTTTTTCTGGAACATCTCTATAGTGAGTGGCACTCCAGATTGTGGTATAACCTTTTTTTCTGGAACATCTCTATAGTGAGTGGCACTCCAGATTGTGGTATAACCTTTTTTTCTGGAACATCTCTAGCGTGGGTGTCACTCCAGATTGTGGTATAACCTTTCTTTCTGGAACATCTCTATAGTGAGTGGCACTCCAGATTGTGGTATAACCTTTTTTTCTGGAACATCTCTATAGTGAGTGGCACTCCAGATTGTGGTAGAACCTTTTTTTCTGGAACATCTCTATAGTGAGTGGCACTCCAGATTGTGGTATAACCTTTTTTTCTGGAACATCTCTATAGTGATTGGCACTCCAGATTGTGGTATAACCTTTTTTTCTGGAACATCTCTATAGTGAGTGGCACTCCAGATTGTGGTATAACCTTTTTTTCTGGAACATCTCTAGCGTGGGTGTCACTCCAGATTGTGGTATAACCTTTTTTTCTGGAACATCTCTATAGTGAGTGGCACTCCAGATTGTGGTATAACCTTTTTTTCTGGAACATCTCTATAGTGAGTGGCACTCCAGATTGTGGTATAACCTTTTTTTCTGAAACATCTCTATCGTGGGTGTCACTCCAGATTGTGGTATAACCTTTTTTTCTGGAACATCTCTATAGTGAGTGGCACTCCAGATTGTGGTATAACCTTTTTTTCTGGAACATCTCTATAGTGAGTGGCACTCCAGATTGTGGTATAACCTTTTTTTCTGGAACATCTCTATAGTGAGTGGCACTCCAGATTGTGGTATAACCTTTTTTTCTGGAACATCTCTATCGTGGGTGTCACTCCAGATTGTGGTATAACCTTTTCTTCTGGAACATTTCTGTAGTGGGTGTCACTCCACATTGTGGTATAACCTTTTTTTCTGGACCACCTCTATAGTGGGTGTCACTCCAGATTGTGGTACAACCTTTTTTCTGGAGCATCTCTACAGTGGGTGTCACTCCAGATTGTGGTATAACCTTTTTTTCTGGAACATCTCTATCGTGGGTGTCACTCCAGATTGTGGTATAACCTTTTCTTCTGGAACATTTCTGTAGTGGGTGTCACTCCAGATTGTGGTATAACCATTTTTTCTGGAACATCTCTACAGTGGGTGTCACTCCAGATTATGGTATAACCTTTTTTTCTGGAACATCTCTACAGTGGGTGTCACTCCAGATTGTGGTATAACCTTTGTTTCTGGAACATCTCTACAGTGGGTGTCACTCCAGATTGTGGTATAACCTTTTTTTCTGGAACATCTCTATAATGGGTGTCACTCCAGATTGTGGTATAACCTTTTTTTCTGGAACATCTCTATCCTGGGTGTCACTCCAGATTGTGGTATAACCTTTTTTTCTGGAACATCTCTGTAGTGAGTGTCACTCCAGATGTGGTATAACCCGTTTTTCAGGAACATCTCTATCGTGGGTGTCACTCCAGATTGTGGTATAACCCGTTTTTCAGGAACATCTCTATCGTGGGTGTCACTCCAGGTTGTGGTATAACCTGTTTTTCAGGAACATCTCTATCGTGGGTGTCACTCCAGGTTGTGGTATAACCTGTTTTTCAGGAACATCTCCATAGTGGGTGTCAATACAGATTGTGGTATAACCTTTTTTCCTGGAACATCCCTATCGTGGGTGTCACTCCAGATTGTGGTTTAACCTTTTTCTCTGAAACATCCCTGTAGTGAGGGTCACTCCAGATTGTGGTATAACCTTTTTTTCTGGAGCATCTCTAGTGTGGGTGTCACTCCAGATTGTGGTATAACCTTTTTTCTGGAGCATCTCTATTATGGGTGTCACTCCAGATTGTGGTATAACCTTTTTTTCTGGAGCATCTCTATAATGGGTGTCACTCCAGATTGTGGTATAACCTTTTTTCTGGAACATCTCTAGTGTGGGTGTCACTCCAGATTGTGGTATAACCTTTTTTTCTGGAACATCTCTATAGTGAGTGGCACTCCAGATTGTGGTATAACCTTTTTTTCTGGAGCATCTCTATAGTGAGTGGCACTCCAGATTGTGGTATAACCTTTTTTTCTGGAGCATCTCTATAGTGAGTGGCACTCCAGATTGTGGTATAACCTTTTTTCTGGAACATCTCTAGTGTGGGTGTCACTCCAGATTGTGGTATAACCTTTTTTTCTGAAACATCTCTATAGTGAGTGGCACTCCAGATTGTGGTATAACCTTTTTTTCTGGAACATCTCTAGCGTGGGTGTCACTCCAGATTGTGGTATAACCTTTTTTTCTGGAACATCTCTATAGTGAGTGGCACTCCAGATTGTGGTATAACCTTTTTTTCTGGAACATCTCTATAGTGAGTGGCACTCCAGATTGTGGTATAACCTTTTTTCTGGAGCATCTCTATTATGGGTGTCACTCCAGATTGTGGTATAACCTTTTTTTCTGGAGCATCTCTATAATGGGTGTCACTCCAGATTGTGGTATAACCTTTTTTCTGGAACATCTCTAGTGTGGGTGTCACTCCAGATTGTGGTATAACCTTTTTTTCTGGAACATCTCTATAGTGAGTGGCACTCTAGATTGTGGTATAACCTTTTTTTCTGGAGCATCTCTATAATGGGTGTCACTCCAGATTGTGGTATAACCTTTTTTCTGGAACATCTCTAGTGTGGGTGTCACTCCAGATTGTGGTATAACCTTTTTTTCTGGAGCATCTCTATAGTGAGTGGCACTCCAGATTGTGGTATAACCTTTTTTTCTGGAGCATCTCTATAATGGGTGTCACTCCAGATTGTGGTATAACCTTTTTTCTGGAACATCTCTATAGTGAGTGGCACTCCAGATTGTGGTATAACCTTTTTTTCGGGAACATCTCTATAATGGGTGTCACTCCAGATTGTGGTATAACCTTTTTTCTGGAACATCTCTAGCGTGGGTGTCACTCCAGATTGTGGTATAACCTTTTTTTCTGGAACATCTCTATAATGGGTGTCACTCCAGATTGTGGTATAACCTTTTTTTCTGGAACATCTCTAGCGTGGGTGTCACTCCAGATTGTGGTATAACCTTTTTTTCTGGAGCATCTCTAGCGTGGGTGTCACTCCAGATTGTGGTATAACCTTTTTTTCTGGAGCATCTCTAGCGTGGGTGTCACTCCAGATTGTGGTATAACCTTTTTTTCTACGAGTCAATATTTATAATGGGGTCAGTTCTTATTGTCTTTTTTCATATATAAAATGGTTGGGTCGTGGGGTCATTCATACAGCTCTATTTTTCGAACCAGGACTTCCACTACAGTACGCAAAGATGCACGGAATCTCATCACGTGGTATAGAATCGAAGAGACCACTGCAGAAATTGTCGTTTTCAGTTTTGCGTTCAATCTGTCTTGCTCTTTTCAAGCAAATCTTCAGCAGATTGAACCTACATCTGACTTTTTGAGTAGAAAAGTTTCTCATTTAGTTTAGTTTTAGGTGAATACATTCAGATGATTTTTTTTTATCAGAAACTGACGTTTGGTTCATCAACAACCAATATGTCGTCCAAATTTAGCAGATTTAGAGGCACTGATACTTACAGATGTAAACTGGCACTCAAATTGCTACAAGACGTGCACTAGCAAGCACTATCTGGATCTCATTCAGAAGAGACGTGGGTTATCTCATTCTCCTTCGGAAGCATCAGGATCTGACATGACAGACGTGAGCCAGCCAGGGAAACGATCGATCTCTCAGTCAAATGTCATGGACTGGGCCGGATGCCTGTTCTGCAAAAAACAAGTCCCACAAAAAAAGGTGACGGAAATGCTGAGTGTTGGCACATTTGAAGTTTGTCATTCAAATGAGCATGCAGCAGGAGCTCAAGGTGATTAAGATATGTGGTGTGAGCTCCAATATCTCAAAGTTGTGGACAGATTTGGACGGAATTTGGTGGACAGATTTGGTGTGTGAGAAGGATGAATCGATTCATTTTTGGTGAAAATCCGGATTCAATCCAGATCCGAGATTTAAATGATTCTTCACCATTGAGTGATCGTGCTAAAAACGATATATAGCACGATACCTAAAAAAGTTGTGGATGGATTTGGATGGAACTTGGTGGAGAGGTTGTGCTCCGTGGTGTGAGCAATGACCTTGTGGCTGCAGAAGCCAAATATTACAAGGTAGCTGTTCAAACTACACCAGCAAGACAAACGTCAAGCATTGAGCTTTTACGGACGGTAAATATGAAGACAAATACGTGAGTGCTTTTGATGAACTGGTTAACGATCTTAAACCTGAATTAGAAGGTGGCAAGGCCTATGATATATGGACAAGCTTCTCAACAAATACAAGTCTCTTCTTGATGTACAAGGTATAGACCTACATTAGGCAGGCAAGCACACAAAGCAGAATCTGAAGTTCAGAATGATGAGGCATTTTCAAGAAGAGGTCGTATTCCACCTGCCCCAAAGTAAAACACAACCAGAACTGGTGTATAGCAGCTCCTTCTCTCTTCAGGATGTTCTGAATGCATCTTTTTAAGAAGCCTCGAACTCGTCAGACCCTAGTGCGTCTACACGTGATGAAAGACATTGCGAACAGACTGGACGCACCAGGCTTTTGTACTGCACTGCGATGCTCATCAGAAGTAGTATTTCTCAGTGTAATGGAATCTGTATAAAACCTAAGAACACCGCAGATTTTAATCTTGCCTTGGCCAAAACGATATTATTCCAGACGGTCTATATTGGCTCCTGCGTTGCGTTATATCCGCCAATGACAGTCATGATGCTTGGAATCTTCCTCCGGAATGCAGAAATCATTTGGACGTGAGAATGATCCTCATGGTCGCACAATATATTTACCCTCGCCAGAGGAGAGGGTATTGCATTTGAGTCCGTTTGTTTGTCCGTTTGTCTGACTGTCTGTTTGTCCGCGCAGAATAAATATGATTTTCTCTGCAACCGTTGGTCCGATTGACAGGAAATTTTCACCATAGGTGCACCTCCACCTGTAGAAAATTTTTAATGATAATTATGACATCATAGGTCACGTGGTTCGGCCGCCATCTTTGAAAAATCGAAAAACTTTGCACCTCTATATCTCCGAAAACGCTGAATAGAAAAATTGACACATGGCTCATTGTAAAGAACTCTCCATGGGGAATAAAATATGTTAATGATGATGTCATATGTGCCTCCATTATGACATCATAATTCGACAAGTACAAAACTTTACCCTGTCAAGATGAAATTTATTGAGCGTCATGTAGGCAAAAATTTGTGGAGAAAAAAATAATAATGATGATGTCATCGGTCACGTGGTTTGGCCGCCATCTTGGAGAAACCGAAAAACTTTGCACCTCTATATCTCCGAAAGCGCTGCATAGAACAAATTGAGACATGGCTCATTGCAAAGAATTCTCCATGTGGAATAACATCTGTCAATGATGTCATAGGTGCCTCTATTATGACATCATAATTTGACAAGTACAAAACATCCGATCCAGATGAAATTTATAAAATCATCTAGGAATAAATTTGGTGGAGAAAAAATAATAATGATGACGTCATCGGCCACGTGGTTCGGCCGCCATATTTGTTTTAACACAAAAGCCTTAAAAACCACTGAAAATACATCCTGGCGAGGGTTTGCAATCTCCGATTGCTCTTTCTTGTTTGCATTGCTTGCCATGGCAGTGCGCCACATAACCTGATCAAAATAACTGATCACTTTATTAAACAGAATGGGTCACTGTTCCTGCTACGATGAGATGGAGGCCATTGATGCTGGCCCAGCAAAGGAGATTCTGGCTAAGTCGGTGCCTTCATTCAGATGGCTGGTGACAATAATGATACCAATGAGGACATTTTAGATGGAGAACACACGACACAAGCCACTACCGTTGTGTTGTACCAACGAGGACAATTTGGTCCCCTAATAAAGCGCACTGACCATTCTCAGAGGAACCGATCTCTCGATAGTGCAATGATGATGCCAGCTATGCATGAGTTCAGCACCCAAGGCAAAAGACCCAGCGTTACAAATTTTGTTGTCAAGGCGTGGAAAGACTGGTTACAGTGTTCAGAGCACATAGAATAATCAGGCAGTCAAACTAAATTATTTGGCATGAACACCTCGCTAAACCGGCTGATAGATCCCAACCAATAGCGCGGGCCTGGTTGGAGTGGTTTCCATGCAACGATTTCATTTGCCAGGCTGTGCAACCCTGTGGAAGTTATTGCCCAATGATTGGAGGTTCTCCCGCTGACTCTGGCACAATATATACAGCGATGAAGACTGCACGAAGAGCGATGGCAAACCTCGAACAGAAGATGAGCGTTCTCACATTTGACCTTGCCATCCACGTATAGGCCAAGGAGATCCAGTGGAGAGTGCCAGACAAGCTCTCAGATGCCGTCATCTGCATGGGAGCCATTGACCTGTACCACAGACATTGGCATTGATATAGATCATCAGTAGACAAAGAATGTCTAAAGCCATACTACCATTAGCCCGTAGAAAAAAGTTCTACCACAATCTGGAGTGACACCCTGGAAATGTTCCAGAATGGTCGCCCTAACAGAATATGCCATCAAACCTTGTATGTGGTGTGGGTTGAGCAAGACCTTTTCTCATAGGCCTTGTTCCTGGACCACTCTATTAGTATTACAATATGTTTTAAAAAATACATTGTGCAATCTCGGTTAAGACAAATCGTCCACGGAGCATATTCTGTACCAAAATATATTTTCACTTTTTGTTTTCTCTTCCCTTTCTCACCACAGCTTTGCACAATGATGAACAATTTTGGATCTATACTTCCCCTGCTATGCTTCCTGATATATTTCATGCCAGGACATCTCGTTGTTGCCCCACCACCCCCTCCACCCAGTGTACCTCCATCAAGAACCAGCTGCGTGTCTCGCTGTTTATGTATGGCTGATGGATTTGTGGATTGCGTTGGCAAGAAGATAGATACATTTCCATCAGGATTGCCAAACACCATCCGCCATTTATCCCTACAGGTATGACAGTCACAAAACCTGAGATATAAAAAAAAAGAAACAAGGAAACCTCTGGAAAGCTGTATTTCCAGGAATATTGTTTCGGCAAACGAATTGCAATGGAGTAATTGCAATTGTACTTTGCGGACACTTTTGGAGACTACTAATGGTCTCTATTGGCAATAACCTGTGAACCCTAACTTCTTCGGTCAATTGATATTTATAAAGAATGCTTATATTCCCTTGGCACACAAATTTTTACCTTCTCATCATTGCTCTCTGATGTTGAGGGATGATTTTAACCTTGAACGTAAAGCATTTCCAACTGCGCCAGAACAACATGATTGAAGAGATTCCGCCACTGGAGCTCTCACGCCTTGCGGAACTGCAAACCCTCAATCTCCAGAACAACCTCATCAACAGCAATGGTGAGTGCAGTCTTGCAAAGGGTAATTGTATAATTGTTGTTACAAAGATGTAGCTTGCTCATTGGTCTGCGAATACCAAGGTACTTGCAGATGGTAACGGACAACTTGATATGATAAATTCACGTTAATATTTATATTTATTTGAGCTCAACAAATCCAAGGCCACAAAGATAATCTTCTTGAGAAATTGAAAGATTATCTTTGACAAATATTGTAAAAAACGTTTTTATTTTAAACTGCAGAGATATACCCAACGTAACCACCAAGTTTTGTCCGTATCATACTATATATCGTTTTTGATCCCATCTCTCAATGGTGAAGAATTCGCTTGAAGATTTAAAAAAATTCGGATCAGATCTTCACCAAAATTTAATAAATTCTTCCTCGTCACAAACCCAACCTCTCCACCAAGTTCCGTCCAAATCCATCTACAACTTTTTGATGTATCGTGCTATATATCGTTTTTACCACTATCACTCAATGGTGAAGAATCACTTAAATCTCGGATCTGGATTGAATCCGGATTTTCACCAAAAATGAATCAATTCATCCATGTCACACACCCAACCTGTCCACCACATTTCGTCCAAACCTGTCCACAACTTTGAGATATCCTGTTCACAGACAGGCAAAGAAACAAGAAAGACTTCATGCAGAGCACGATACTTGCAAAATCAACCCCTCCCCCTGAAAAATGTTGCCATGGATACATCAAATTTCCCATTTCTTTAAGATTAAAATTGACAATCCTAATCAAAGCTCGGGTCAATCGGATTAATATTGACGATTTTTCTGATGGCAATTGATGATTTTAGAAGTTTGACCTTGAGTTGACCTTTGATCTTTTGATCCCAAAAATAGTTCACTTCCCAATTCCGTCATGTACATTGCAATTGCTCTTTAATTTTCAGGTTGATCAGATGAAAAATGACAATTTTAGAAATTTGACCTCAAGATGACCTTTGACCTCAAAATCAATGGACTTCTTCCTTATAACCAACTCTACCATATGGTGAAGTTTCGTGAAGATCGGTTTAAAATTGTGACTTGTAGGTGATTGACAGACAGACAGAACAACGCACAAGACCAACCGATATACTTGCAAAATCTTCGATTTTCGATTTCGCAAGTAACAAACAAACAAACAGCGGTGAAAACCTAAACTCCGTTTACCTTCGGTGGCGGATGTAACCGAAATTCCTCCTCATTCAAACCTTTTGCTCAATTCTAACTTATAAATGGGAGGATTGTGGAGGAAATGCAAACTTGTTGGTGATTAATGAATATTTGGTACAAGGTGTGACTAGTTTTCTTGCTCAGGCCTTGCAGGAGACCCGTTCAAATCACTCTCAAACCTGGAGTACCTGTACCTCGCGAACAACCACGTGAGTTCCTGCAACTTTTCTCTGTTCTCACCTTAAAAATCCAACAAGCATGACAGCACGTGTGTGCACTTTTGTCGTGCCCAAGTTCCCAAGTTCAAATCCTGTATACCATGTGTGTTCATCCACTGTCTACTCATATCTTTTAAATTCATGTTAAAGTACATGCATGTGTACTAATGGCATTGTCCTGCATGTGATACGTTTCCAAGAACTTTTAATTTAAGCTGGTAGATACTGTATGCTGTTGCTCTTGTTGTTATCCCCATTACCATTCCCTCAGTGAGGGGCACATCAAGGGCCCTAAGACTCTTTATGAAGGTATCTATAGCTGAGAATGTGAGTGAGGTTGTTGATATACATGATCACAAGGTGCTGCAGCCTCAAAGCAGGTTTGGGAGAGCTAACATGGCCAGGGTCTTGACATGCAATTCCTTAACTTTTTGAAAGATAGCATTCACTTGTAGATGTTAAAGTTTCCATGGTAACAGATGGCATGGGCAGCTTAATGACCCCTTCCAAGGATGGCGTGCTCATTGACACAACTTACTACCTCAGGATGACAAAATGTTTCCTTAGACTATAGCTTCTCAAAGTGGTCCCTACCACCCCCCCCCCCCCCCCCAGTGGGCGCTGGGAACTTTCAGGGGGGCGCTCGAGAGTCCATGGGCGGTAGGGGGGCGCTGCCAATGATTTGGGGGGCACTGGCGATTTAGAGGAGCAGCGGCGATTTGGAGCGCTCATTGGGCTTCCTGCAATCTGAACAGGTTACCCGGCGCCATTCGGCAAATGGCCATCCAATCAACGACCACATTCTTTCCCCCTTCGCATGGTTTTTATGATCACTTATTCGCTGATGTCGTGTCGGTATTTTCTTGTCCATACATGCTCATGCAACAAACATGATAGTGTATGACAACAGCGAAATACTATTGGCCGCAGTACAACACTAATTTTTGTCACGTGGTGCCATTTCAACCAATCGGCTTGCAAGAATCTTTTTATGCGGGATATAATACACTCTATTCGTGCTGGACTATTCAACGTGCCTGGTTCAACTTTACAGCCTGGCCTTGCCAGCACAGACATTGGGCAAGGTATGAACAGTCAGTGTTAGCGCTGGTGTTAGTCTTTCGACATTTTGGCTTGTTGATTTCGTTATTCAAAAAAGCTTCACGTCCGGTCGGCTTCAAGATGTCGGCCTCAAAGAAAAAGTGTCGTCAGTATTCCGTTGAATACATCAAGTATGGATTCATTCCATCTCCGACGAACAAACAGTTACCGATGTGTTTCTGGTGGGGTCTCACGCTGTCCAATGAAGCAATGAAACCATCTCGACTGAGCGAGCACCTGAGTAAAAAGCACAGTGATCAGGCCCGCGCAGAGGTCAGCCATTTCCAATCGCTGAAAGAGAAATTTGAGAAGCGATCCATTGTAACGACGATGTTCAAAGCCAGCCAAAAGCTCGTGGATAAAGGACTGGAAGCGTCGCATAAGCTGTCATTGCTCATCGCCAGATCTGGAAAACCGTATTCAATCGGTGAACAGTTGATCAAACCAGCTGCTGGGGAAGTGATAAAAACCGTTATGGGCCAGGATCCGAATCCAGTTCTCTCGTCGATTGCGCTCAGCAATGATTCCGTGGCCAGGCGGATTGATGAAATGTCATCAGATGTAGAAGATAAGCTGTGTAGTGAGCTGAGAAGCACACACTTCGCCATCCAGCTGGAGGAGTCCACTTTGCGTGACAGTGAAGCTCTGTTACTCTGCTACGTTCGCTTCATCCGTGATCAGGAAATAGTGGAAGAAATGTTGTTTGCCCGCTCTCTCCAGACCGATACGAAGGGTTCTTCCATCTTCCAAACGTTGGAGAAGTACTTTACAGATAAGAACATACTGATGGAGAACATTCTCGCTTGCGCGACGGACGGGGCACCAGCGATGGTTGGTCGCCAGCGTGGTTTTATTGCGCTTCTGAAGAACCAGGTACCGTCCGTGTTCGCCATTCACTGTGTCGTGTACCGCCAGCATCTTGTAGCAAAAGCTCTCAGCACCAGACTTCATACATCATTCAAACAGTAATCAAAGCAGTGAATAAGATCAAGGTGTCGTCTCTGCATGATCGGCTGTTTCGTCAGCTTTGCCAGGAGAACGATGAGGCATTCGAGCGGCTCCTGTTGCATACCGAAGTTCGATGGTTGTCCAAATGCACTTGTTTGATCCGTTTCCATGCCCTCTTCTCAACAGTGGTCGAGTTTCTGTCGGAAATTGATACGGAGCTATCGGAGAAAGTGAATGCGATTGAGCATGATGTAGCTTACCTCACCGACATATTCAGTATACTGAATGATGTCAACAAACAACTCCAGGGTGACCATATGACACTGATTAAAGCAAAGAAAGTGATCGGCGCGTTCGTAACCAAGGCGACTCTGCACAGGGAAACCCTCGGCCGCAGAGATATGTACCACTTTCCCCAGTTGGCAAAGGAAACTGCTGTTTCTGATGAAGAGCTACTCGTTTATTGCAATCACCTTGAGAAGATTCGTGGAGATATGGAACAGCGTTTCAGAGACATGCTAGAACTGTCGGTGCCAGCCAACATGGGTGATCAACCCATTCAAATGTGACATTCAAGATGTGAAGCGCGAATTACAGGACGAAATTATCAACCTCCACAATGATGATGAGGCGAAGGCGAGATTCTCGCAGCATGAATACAGAAAATTCTGGATTCTGGAGCGGGGCGAATACCCCGCAATGTGTACAGAGGCAGAACTGCTGCTGATGGCGTTCCCCACATCATACCTCGTTGAAAGAGGGTTCAGCGCCGTGATGGTGCTGCTGACCAAGTATCGAAACCACCTTGACATTACCGAGAGGGGCGATCTGCGTCTCTACCTCACTGAGATGGAGCCAAACGTTCGTAATCTCGCAGCGAGTCACCAGGCCCACCCTTCACACTTACGGTATTTGGGCCTGTGATAACAGATTCCCAGTTTGCCTCACCTGGGCCTGTTCTGCTGAAACATTGTAGGTCATGCAAAATAAAATAAAAAGTAAAGTAAAATAAAGTAAAATATTATTCAGAAAATATTTGGCTTCTGTTATTTTTGCTTCCTATCTACATAAATTCTGGGTGTCCGAAAACGAACGATAGGACAAGGGGGGCATTGGGCCGGTCCAAGAGGGCAGAGGGGGCGGTAGTCCAAAAAAGTTTGAGAACCACTGCCTTAGACCAATACTGTTGAGACATTTGTACAAATTACAAAAGACGTGCAAGCAGATACTGCAGCACCATGCAGTTCCTGGTGGAGATAGTTTAACTGGATGAGGATTCATTTTCCAACAAAACAATGATCCAAAACACACCTCTAATTTAGTTAAACATTATTTGGAGAACAAGATTATGGCTGGTGTGCTCCGATTGTTCGAATGGCCACCCACATTCTGGACATGAGTTCCATCGAGGCCATATAGGATTACCTGGAAACGGAGAAGAACAAGAGCAACCCAACAACCCTGACAAAACTGTGGAATGTGCGACAGGCTATTTGCCACAATATTCCTTTCAGAGTGCTTCAGTCATACACAGGAAGCACAGGTAAAAGAGTGATGGCACTCAAGAATGCAAAGGGCAGACACACAACGTACTGACTGATACCATAAAATGAGATTGTTCTTGTTATTTACTTTAAACCAGTTTGTTTCATGCACATAAAAAAGGCTGTTAATCGACAATAATAAACACGAATGACTGTTATCACTGATAGTTTGATGAATTTACCCTAAAATATGAATATTGACGCGTCTGAGCACCCGTTAAGACAGAACACTCAACACCAGAACCCATCGTCCCGAGAGATGGTCCAAGCAGTCTTTTATTACACTGCGTGCAATAAGATCTCCAACTTTAGCGTTCCCCAAGGCACATTCAATTCAGCTGAAATCGACGACAAACGCACGTGGAAAACAAATGCCTTGAACGCGTTTTCTTACCTGTTAAATGATTTATCTTGTAAGGTAAAGTACAGGGAGGAGAGTAAACAAGACGCTATTAAAAAAAACAGAATGAACCAGGCGAGTCAAAAAGGACACGAGGAGGTAAATGGGAATATTCAAACTTATGTGCAATGATTGAAAAAAAAAGCAATTTATATCCCACTAAAGGTGCCACAGATCACACACAATAAGACACAGGGGAGACTTCCCATTTCTCTGATGCGCAGGGTGGACGCTAGACTCGATGCAGCCCGCTTTGGAAAAAGGTGTGAGATGAGAGCCAGTGACGAGTAGCTCCCAAGATGATGTAAAAACAAGCAGAACATGATGAAGATCAGTCATGAGATGAGGAAGGCCAGCGACGATCAGCCTCCACCAGGCCTCATGGACCCCTTTTGTCCTCCAAGTGATGCCAACTGGTCTGCCCTCTACCCTGTTCCTCTAGGCCCACCAAAAACACAGGGTGATCCCAGCTTGGGTCAATCCCAAAACTCCAGAGAGAACCACTTGTTTGTGCTCCTTTTACACGAGGCTTTTTTAATCTCTCCAAAGACATATGAGCCCTCTTCTTCCTCCTCCTCGTCTCAAGGTCTCTCTCGTTCTCTCTTCTCCCCCTGGGCAGCGTGTGCTCCCCTGGCAGTCCCGCCCATTGGGTGGCCCCAATTTTTTTTTAAGCACTTTGGCACTTGTGACCCCACAGCACACTGTGCCGCCATGGCTGATATACACTGACCTAACAGATTGTGATGGCCTTTCACACAAGTGTGCATCTCTCATGGGAAGTCCTCACCTAGCCCCGCCGACAAACATGAGGTGTTTATGCCCATAAAATATTGTGCATCCTCCAAGTCTCACAATTTTGATCTTAGATCTGGACTCCTTACCCTGCTTGACTTTATTTATCAACAATATGAAACATGTAGTCTTATAAGACATTGAACTGGGGATAGAAAAGATTGCAGGTTGGGATGATGGATAACACGAGTTGGTGGCCATCCATTAAGGAGATGGTGTCTCCTAAAAATCACCCATCTGGTTTGGATCGGTTCAAGTCATACCAAAGACTTTACTAAAAATAATACGTGCTGCTTCCTTGCTTGAAAAGGATAGAGTACATACAATCCACGTCAGTTGGCATCCATGGGGAGGACTAAATTCCTCTTGAGGAAATGCCCCGCTGAGTACGGTGAGAAAAGCGGCGCCATTGTTATGACGTCACTAGTACCCAGAGTATCCCAGGAAGTGACGTTTGTGACGGAACTTCCCCCAAGCTCAGTTGCTGTGTTAAGTGTTTGGCTCGTGTGTGTGTGTGTGTGTGTGTGTGTGTGTGTGTGTGTGTGTGTGTGTGTGTGTGCGCATGTGCATGAGCATCAGCTCTACTATGACCCTTAGCCCATGTATTTAAAAAATTGAATTTGTGAATGATGTCACAGCCACTTGGCTATTTGTGTTAACACGCCCATCCGGCTTTCCATCAGCCAGCTTTCTGCCTGGCCCGTTTCAGTCTCAACGAGCCCGATTCTGCTCATTCGTGATTTGTTTTGTTTTGTGAAGCAATGATTGGTTGATGGCCATCATGCATCCTATTATGGTGCCATACAAAAGTTACATCAGGACGTTTATGAGCTTGGTTAAAATGGTGAGTGCTCCAATTTGCGCCTATTCCAATATTTTCCGAATCTTGGTTTTTCAACCAAATTCTTCAATCTCACAAATGAAGGGTTGACATTGTGGTCAGGCCAGGTCAGGTATGGGAGCCTCATCCACTTTCCGACGGTACTCCAGGGGCCTCCGTCTGGCCACCCCCCCCCCACCCCCCCAGGCTGATGCCTGGCCCATCCCTATCTCCTTGAGATACCGATCAACCTGCTGCAACCACGAGGCACATAGTCGGCCCGTTGGCCTCCCTCCTCCACTCGCGAGGCTCCCTTTCTGAGAGTATCTGGTGAGCTGGATCAGCAGCTGGAAAACGAGCCACATGTCCATACAGCCGCAGCTGATGCTCACGGACCATACAGGTAACAAATCTCATCTGAGTCTCTCAGCAACCCTCTCAAGAATGATCCAAGCAAGGACCTTGCCCAGCACCGAGAGTAGCATTATCCCTTGATAGTTGTTGCAGTCCTAGTGATCACCCTTCCCTTTCCAGAGGGGGACAACAAGGCCCCTCTTCCAGTCAGTTGGGATGATGCCTGTGCTCCAAACAGAGTACAGAACTGCATGCAACGACTCAAGTACAGCATTTCCTCCAGCCTTGAGAAGCTCAGCATGGATGCCACAAATCCCAGGAGCTTTGCCCTTTTTCAGCCGGTTCACCGCCGCCTGTGTTTCCACAAGTGAAGGTGGTTCACTGTTAATTGGGGGGTCAGCATTTGGGATAGCAACACCCCTGACATCCAATTCAACAGCCGGTGGGTCAGCCTGGTACAGCCGCTCAAAGTAACTGGCCCAGCAGGCCTTCACTTCAGACTCCTCTGTCAAGAGGCCACTACCCTCTGCTCTAACCGCAGTACACCTAGGGACAGGCTTAGAGGAACGCAATGCACAGATTCCTCTGTAAGCAGGACGAGAATCACATGTCCACAAGTGATGCTCTACCCTTTCCCCAGTTCCTCGCATATAGGCCTCCTTGTCCGCCCTAAGCGAACATACAGTTTTACGCCTCAGCTCCCGGAACAGTTCAGCTCTGCCATCAAGCCTGGCCCTGCGACTCTGGTCGATGGTATCGAGCGTCCCCCGAGAGACAAAGTTCTTCTTCGCCTGACGATGGGTTCCAAGACAGCCACCAGCAACATCAAGGATGGTGGTCTTGAAGGCACTCCACAACTCCTCAGGATCCCCCCAATGCATCCAGATCCCCAAAATCCCCACTCAACCTGCTCGCAAACTCCTCAGCTACCCTCTCCTCCTTGAGCTTGCCCACATCCAGCCGAAGCTGGGATGATAGCATTCTCTTGGATTTTAGCTGCAACAAGCCTGTGGTCAGTGTTGAGGAACTGAGCACTCCAGGAGACACTGCAGTTCTGGAGCATCCACCATTGACCATCAATGAGCACATGGTCAGGTCAATCTCCTTTGCCACACCACCAGCATTGGCATACCAAATACAGCGATGAGGCTGTGGGCGCTGAAACCATGAGCCAGCCACCCTAAGTCCATGACTTATTGCAAAGCCGAGGAACTTAGTGCTATTCTGGTTCACAGTCCCGGATTCATGGGGATCAACACATGCCTCATAACCATCCCCATCAGTGCCAGTCGATGCATTGAAATCCTCCAAGACTATTTGTGGTGGCTGTTTTTTAAACACTGTTGACACTTTTTTAAACACTTTTTATCTCAACGGAATTCATCATTTCCTCTCCATGTCAAGACTGGAGTGTCCCAAGCCAGTGTTCCGGGCCCAGTCCTATTCCTTATCTTCATGAGTGATCTCTGTGACTCTCTGGAAAATCCTCTTTATCTATTTTTTCTGATGACTCCACCCTCTGCTGTGATATCCCTCATCCTTCAAAGAGAAAGGCTGCAGCTCCCCGTGCTTTGTTCCCCCAGGTTTCTGCAGGGCTCACACGATCCACCATCAACGCTCTTCTAGTGAAACTACCTCAATATAGGATCACTGCTCACCTCACTCATTTGTTCCTCTTTTCTCCTGCCTGTGGAATCAACTTCCAAATTCTCTTCAATCTCATCCTTCCCTCCAGGTCTTCAAGACAGCTGTTCACCACCATATAAGATCGTCCCCAATCCAAACCCGTGATCTCTTCTACTCTTGTTAACCCGCTCACCTCACACCAATATCTCCTTCTTCCAAATTTCCAGTTTCTCCCTCCTGGGAGTTCCCTTCTGTATCCATCTTGTCCGCCCTATGCATCTTTTCCTGCCCCCCAATCCGCCTCACACCCATTGTTTGTCCACGTCTCCCTCTGTCTTTTCCCTCAAATCTTCATGCCTGTTGTTTGTGTCCTTTATGACGTCACTAAAAAAACAGTAAGTTTCCTGCTTGGAATGTTTTTCAATTTTGTTTAACTGACAGACCGTTTAACTGTTTAAATAACTCACTGTGCACAAGCGCGATCGGGAGGAATTCAGAGACAAAGTACTGTTAAATTACAGGATTGTTTTCCAATTTGTGTTCAAAATATAACATTCCATTGAAATGAAGTTATTCCTGGTCATAAACTGACGTTTTTAGATGGATGGACGGACAAAGTGAAACAACCCTGCTTTCGCTTTGCGCGTTAGAGAAATAAGAATACAGAGCTCAAAAATAATTGCCGAACTTTTGACTCCGGTTAATTAAGGTCAAAAGTTCCATAATCATGGAAAAAAGGGGATTTCTTTATTTTATTTAAAATGATGTTTAATTCTCTGCTATTCCTTGCTCAATTATCCTCCATGTACATTTTCTTGCCTGTGTCTTCCCTTCCTGCAGCTAACTCTAGCTCCACAGCATCTCCCGGAAAGCCTCATCAGCATCGACTTGGCAGCCAATCAAATTTCTAGAATTCCAGCTCCTGCTTTTAAAAAGAAGCCTGCTATACGGTAATAAAAACAACTGATGCCAACAAGTAGCACCTTTTTGAGACTTCACACACACACACACACACACACACACACACACACACACACACAAACACACACACACACACACACACACACACACACACACACACACAACTACAATTCAAAAAGAGCTTCAAGAGCAAGGTCTTTGACAGGTGACATGAATACCTCTCCTCAATTTTCTCCTGCTGACGACAGACCCACACTGTCAGACTCTGAATTAAAGAAATTACTCATTTTAATCTTTCTTCAAAGCCATTTCAAACAATGAGATTATAATAAGGAAATTATAGGTTTCTGAACTAAATTTGTATTCATCACAACCACTTCATGTGAGAAAGCGGATGGCTATCCCGGCCGTTTATTTCTACAGTCGACCTCTGGTAGAGGTGCAGTCTTTGGATCTTTTTGGATTAACGATCTGTCGTGGCATTTACTGGACCGATCACGAATTTAAGATGTCCTCCACGACAGAGGTGACTTTGAATTACTTGTGGAGCTCAGCCATTTCTCGGTTTCTCTCAGCTCCTAGCAGTGTACAAAGCCTTCATCTGCAGTGCCATGGCATGTGGATGCCCCCAGTAGGCTCATGCCACAATATCTCACCTTGTGACCTCAGAACCTCAGTGGGCTCGTGCCACCATATCTCACCTTGTGACCCAGGAACCTCAGTGGGCTCGTGCCACCATATCTCACCTTGTGACAAAGGAACCTCAGTGGGCTTGTGCCACCAGATTTCACATTGTGACCCAGGAACCTCAGTGGGCTTGTGCCACCAGATCTCACCTTGTGACCCAGGAACATCAGTGGGCTCGTGCCACCATATCTCACCTTGTGACCCAGGAACCTCAGTGGGCTCATGCCACCAGATCTCACATTGTGACCCAGGAACCTTAGTGGGCTCGTGCCACCAAATCTCACGTTGTGACCCAGGAACCTTAGTGGGCTCGTGCCACCAAATCTCACATTGTGACCCAGGAACCTCAGTGGGCTTGTGCCACCAGATTTCACAATGTGACCCAGGTACCTCAGTGGACTCGTG
The DNA here is from genome assembly GCF_964187855.1 of Myxine glutinosa. Taxonomy (NCBI): domain Eukaryota; kingdom Metazoa; phylum Chordata; class Myxini; order Myxiniformes; family Myxinidae; genus Myxine; species Myxine glutinosa. The sequence goes on from NC_136261.1 coordinate 48,229,271, forward strand.
CCACCAAATCTCACATTGTGACCCAGGAACCTTAGTGGACTCGTGCCACAAGATCTCACAATGTGACCCAGGAACCTCGGTGGACTCGTGCCACCAGATCTCACATTGTGACCCAGGAACCTCAGTGGGCTTGTGCCACCAGATTTCACTTTGTGACCCTGGAGCCTCAGTGGGCTCGTGCCACCAGATCTCACATTGTGACCCAGGAACCTCAGTGGGCTCGTGCCACCAGATTTCACATTGTCACACAGGAACCTCAGTGGGCTTGTGCCACCAGATTTGACATTGTCACCAGGAACCTCAGTGGGCTTGTGCCACCAGATTTCACATTGTGACCCAGGAACCTCAGTGGGCTCATGCCACCAGATCTCACATTGTGACCCAGGAACCTCAGTGGGCTTGTGCCACCAGATTTCACATTGTGACCCAGGAACCTCAGTGGGCTCATGCCACCAGATCTCACATTGTGACCCAGGAACCTCAGTGGGCTTGTGCCACCAGATTTCACATTGTGACCCAGGAACCTCAGTGGGCTCGTGCCACCAGATTTCACATTGTCACACAGGAACCTCAGTGGGCTTGTGCCACCAGATTTCACATTGTCACCAGGAACCTCAGTGGGCTTGTGCCACCAGATTTCACATTGTGACCCAGGAACCTCAGTGGGCTCATGCCACCAGATCTCACATTGTGACCAAGGAACCTCAGTGGGCTTGTGCCACCAGATTTCACATTGTGACCCAGGAACCTCAGTGGGCTCATGCCACCAGATCTCACATTGTGACCCAGGAACCTCAGTGGGCTTGTGCCACCAGATTTCACATTGTGACCCAGTAACCTCAGTGGGCTCGTGCCACCAAATTTCACATTGTGACCCAGGAACCTCAGTGGGCTCGTGCCACCAGATCTCACATTGTGACCCAGGAACCTCAGTGGGCTCGTGCCACCAGATCTCACATTGTGACCCAGGAACCTCAGTGGGCTCGTGCCACCAGATCTCACATTGTGACCCAGGAACCTCAGTGGGCTCGTGCCACCAAATCTCACATTGTGACCCAGGAAGCGCTATAATTGAAGGCCTTTTGTTTGTTCCTGTCTTCTCTTAACTGTGGAACTGTCTCCCTGAGTCTGTCCAATTATAATGTTCTCCTTTAAAATGTGTCGACTCCATTAAAATGATGCGCCATCACCATCCCATGTTATCCCCTATTCGTGTTCCCGATTTTTCCTATTCCCACTGACTCTCCCCTTTTTCTCCACCCACACTTCCACATTTATCCTGTTTGTCATATTTTCCTGTCTGCTTACTTCTCCTTTGTGTACTCATCCCATTTAACGCTCCACACAATTTTTACTGGATAACTAATATAAACGAATTAATGATTTAATTAATTAATAATTAATTAATGGTTAATTTCATTAAAGTGCATTGTCTTATTTCCTTCGCAGATCCTTGTACCTCCACAACAACAAGCTGACAGATGCCGGAATACCAGCTGGCATGCTCGAGTCTTCCAATAAGCTTGAGATTCTCATTCTCTCCAGCAACTTACTCCACACAGTTCCACAGGGCCTGCCATCCTCTGTCTACCGCCTGCATCTTCAGGTTTCAGGGAATGGGGCCTAGGGAAAACAGATGGTGAGGAATCTGAGAAAGGAGTTGGACAAGGTGGGATGGGTGAAGTGAGTGGCATTTGATGTTCTAGTGATCAAACCATGAGGGAAGTGGTTGAAAAATATTTGCGTTAAAAATATTTAAAGACCTCTAAATTAAATACACATATAAACTGCAGAAATGCACAAAGAAAAAGGAAGATTAAAAGGTCAACCTGGAAATTCTCGAATTAGAAATTGACAAAACAAAGATAGGCGAGAGGATAGGGGTAACAAGGGTAGGTAGGAGAGGTGGGAAACCACAAAGGACACGACTAGAAGGGTACTCGGTAGAACGCATTCCTCCGCCAAGCTGAACAGTTTACGTTTTGTATCCCACTGATAGGCCGAATCTGGATTCAGACATGAACCAAAATCGAATCGACTTGTTCTTTTCGCCGAACCAAATCATCCACCTAGTTTTGTCAACGAGGGTAGAAAAGATCTTGGTTTTGGATGCGGGATGATCTGAGCTGACAGTGAACAGCTGTCTGGAAGACCTGGATGGAAGAATGAGATTGAAGAGAATTTGGAAGTTGATTCCATAGATGGGGGGGGGGGGGGGGGGAAGAAGAATGAATGAGTGGAGATGAGCAGTGATCCTGGATTTTGGGAGTTTGACTAGCAGGGGTTAGAGGTCGACCACGTGTGCTCTGCGGGAACCTGGGGGAGACAAACCATTGAAAGAGCAGTGGGTGCAACACCAGAAAGGAGTTGGTAGAAGACAGAGAAAGACGGACAGACAGAGTCTGCAATGGGAAAGTGATAAGCCCATAGATTCAGGTTCAGTGTGGGAGATTCCAATGATCCTGAAGGTCTTGGTTTCCACAGCATCAAGCTGAGCAAGATGTGAGGCAGGGGCACCAACACAGAGGGGACCGTAGTACACCATCAGGCTGCAGATAAGGCCTTGTAAATGGATAGGAGTTCAGGTGTGCCAATGAAGGATCTTGCATGATGAAGGATGCCCAGCAGCATCTGGCTTTTGACACCAACTTAGAAATGTGGTTTGCCCCAAAAAGATCATGGCTGAAAGTGAGACCAAGAGTTTTAATGACTGAACTTCCTCAAGAGGATTATTAAGAAATTATATGGGGTAGTGGAGGTGGGCTTTTCCAGACGGTCCTTTTGGAGAGAGTTAGTAAGAGTGTGAGATTTGTCAGGATTGAAAGACATGTTCCAGTGTTTGAGCAGCTTCTCATTTTGTCAAGGTCTGAAGAGATGGACGAGGCTGCAGTCTCTCTGTATGAAGGATGACGGATGTCATGGCAGAGGGTGGCGTCATCAGCAAATAGGGGATTTTCCAGAGATTCAGAGAGATCATTTATGAAGATCAGGAATAGGACTAGGCAAGAATAGGACTTCATCGAGCAAATGAGCGTGGCGGTTAGCACACTTCGACCAACGTTCTATTGATCTCTTCCATTCTTCAGCGACTTCGTTTATCAGAGAGTACACTGGTTTTTTTAATTATTTTTTTCATTTGGTGGGAAATCAAATAAAACAATCAATCTATAAAATTCCCATGACATGCAACCCCCTGTATTTAAATGGCAAAATGAAATTAAATATAGTTTTCTCTCCAACAGAACAATCACCTAAAAAGTCTTCCATCTGGGGTGTTTGACAATATGAACTTATTGAGGGAACTTTATCTGCAGAACAACAACCTCACAAATGACAAGCTGGAAAACAAAGCCCTCTGGTACGTAATCTTCTGAAAAGGCCTCTGTTCTGGATGCATGTATTGTGATCTCTATTGGCATGTACTCATTAAAGTTTGCATTCAAAATAAAGTTACACAAAGTAAAGGTTGGTCGAGTTTGAATCAACCCCTGAGCATGGGATATTGGCCATTCACCGGAGAATAATATCGATTACGCCGCTAGAGAAATACCATTGTAATAAGAATCTAGAGCAATGTGACTGTCGCCAATATGCCTCCGCGTAGTCCCTGCGCGTGACAATGGGTAGATGCCCTCGTTCACTATCCTAAAAATAAACAAGTTTAATTTAAATCCTTTCAGCTGTTTTCAAGTATCCCATTTTTTACCAGACAGGACAGGTTTCACATCGATCGGTGAAGCGGTATCGTATAAGGTATTTTTTTTAAATATCGGCTTTTAAGCTAATATGGCTGCCAAACCACGTGACATATGACATGAAAAATGTACACTCTGCATATGTATGGGTAAGGGATCACGTTTGTTGAGTTTCGTGTTGATCGGATAAGGTTCATTTTTCTGTCCAAGATTACTGCCAAATCACATGACCTACGACCTCATAATTTTCAAAGTACAGTATATGCAACAGTGCTGTGCGATGACATTTGTAAAATTTCGTATCAATAGGGTAAGTGGTTTAAAAGATATAATAATTTAATCTTTTCCTTCAATCCAATATGGTTGCCACACCATGTGACCAATGATGTTTTTGTGATAATCTTTTAATCGCCATGCCAAGTCAATGACACACGTAAAGTTTCGAGTCAATCGATTTGGTGGTTTGGGAGAAGATGTTTTTTGAAGGTTTTAGGTTTAATTCAATACGACTGCCAAACCATGTGACCGATGATGTCATAAATTTAATATTTCAATACAAATGGGTCATAGATCTTCACAAGCAATTTCAGATTTTTAGGATAAGGAATTTGATCAAAACATCTGTGGCTGGTATATCACTTCACTGATGATGTCATCATTATCATGCTTTTGTTCCCCATTGGGAGTACTTGACAATGTGCCAAGTTTCAAATTTTTCCATTCAGCGGTTTCCGATAATTTTTTTAAATATTTGCATTTAATCCAAGGTGGCTGCCATACCACGTGACCTATGACATCACAATTATCACAAAAACATTCTGCATGGTTGTCGCTTCTACCCTGAAAGTTTTGTCTCAATCGTACATGTAGTTGCTGAGAAAAACGAGGTTTAACCCGTACAATCGGACGTATGTACAAACGGACGGACATACAGACGGGCATATGTACGGATGGACAACCCAAAAACATAATGCCTCTTGCCACCCTCAGGGGCGGAGGCTAAAAACTCAGGATCTATGGGGAGTATCTCCCAGTGACGCATTCTGCCAGTTGTAAAGTCATCTATATATTAAAGTAGCCAAATTTCTCCGTCCATTTCTCTTTCCGCCCATTGGTCGGACAGCTAGCCTGACTCCACCCACAATTTAACCTCAAAACAAATCAAATCATACGTCCGCCATTTTGGTCACCACTTTTAAGGCCTGTGGCCTTAGGCTCAGGCCTCTTGTGTACATTTGAAGACTGAACAACGTGTCTTCTATCATGAAATAAAGGTTCGTTTTCATTTCTACCAATGTGGAGGAAATGAGCTAATGCATGTTTTGTTTTGGGGTGATTGAGGCAACGGTCTACTATAAACCGCCCAAACAAAGATTCCGTACAATAAAGAGGACGTTTGAGTTAATGTGCATTTAAAAACTGAACAACGTGTCGTCCATCATTAAAGAAAGATATTTTGATTACAACCCATCCAGAGGAAAGAAAATAGTCATGATTAATATTTCAAGTATTAAATAAAGAACTCCAACCTGTCCATTTATGCAAAACACCATAAAGAAAAATGGAAGGTTATTGCACATAATTTTGGATTTCGCTCAAGTTTCCAATGCTGAATAGTGTGCAAATGAAGGATTTATAAATAAAAAAACTATTTCACATGTGCATGGACATGTCATTCACATATTATGTTTAGTAAATAAACATACGTGGCTAATTAGAGGTGACGAAGAGTGGGTTGGTAGGAATCTAAAGCGGGTTTTATTTTTATTTTTATTTTTTACCAAATGTGGTAAAAACGCTTTTTGGGAGATTGTAAGTGACACAAAATACACCAGTATACCGAGATAGCCGTTTATTGACGAGTAACGATAAGGAGGTTCCAAGGAAGAATATTAAAATCGAAGATTGTGGTGACACGATATTAAACATGTAATGATCCAGGTAAGAATGCCCTTTCACTTTTATGAGCAGGTTGAGGGGAGGACAGAGTTGGGAGAGGGAGGTTGAGACTTTGGGGGTGGGGAGAGGGCAGCGTTTGAGGACTTTCGGTGAGGTGGGGGTGGGGGAGTGGTTGATGAGTTGTGGTGAGGATATTGAAGCCTTTGGTTTGGGATGAGAAGGTTGAGGATTTGGGATTTGTAAGGGGGGAGGGGGGAAGGGATTAAGACTTGAACTCACATTTTACAATGAGCAGCTGCTCTGTGGGTCCCTACTAGTATTAAATTAAATGCTCCAACTTCTGTGTGCGTTACTCCACCCAATGGCGGATCATTGTAACACACCATGCATGCACTACACCCATGGACAGATCTATGCAACATCAATGATTGGGCCTTCATAGACCCATGCCACATTAGCATCAAGGCCAGAGGGGAGAAGCGGCCCAAATGTCAATGAATTTTTACCAGCTGGGCATGGGCGTTGTCAGCATGTTGCGGCTAAGCAAAATCCCCAATAATTTTAAGCCACCTGACCTGATATGTCTTACCTTCGCTAAACCCCAATTTCTCTACTCCCTTTTTTAGCCTCATGACAAGCATTAACCTTTTGCTTAGCTAAACCAATTTTTTGATATGCATGAAATTAACCAGCCTTGTGTTCTCCAAGCAAGTGCCATATATGATAAACAAGACGAAAAGTCTAACAGCAGCATAGCCGGGCTTATAAAATATTATAAACCACAAACACACATGATTAACTTTTTAAACAGTCGCTAATGCTGTTTATAACATTAAACAAAGAAATTTGGAGGAATCCCGACATCCATGAGGTAAGTTTTACTTACAGAACTGAGCGAAGATCTACTGTAATCTATATACCCCACAAGGTTTGGAGGTGTGCTCATTTACCAAGCATCTAGCTAGCGCTTGCCAAGCCAGCCGTTCCTTAAGAGTTTTGAATGGAGTGCTTGCTCGAATGCTTAAACTACTTGGCGATCTCTCCACAAGAAACTTGGTAAATGAACACACCCAATGTTCTTGAGACCCGACCATAGATCGACTGTAATCTATATACCCCAAAGAGGAATGACCCTTCCTGCAGCTCCCGTAGAGAGCAGCCTAATAGTAAATTAAAATGTCGGTCGGTGGAGTTAGCGCTTATAGGGCCCGCACTAGGGCCTGCCTTTTTTACGATGAAAAAAGGTAAAAAGTCAAACATTTGAACAGCCTTGGACGTGCACCTTGACCCCATGGCCAAGGCACAACGTCAACAAGGCTGTCCCAATAACATTACACATGCGTCTCAACCCCAAGGCTGAAGCACATGGTCATTCAAACACATGCATCATGCCCCCGAAGGGCCACAATGCATGGTCATACAATTGGGACCACTCTTCTCAATAGGAGTAAGACCCCTTGATCCACTGCCAGGGAATTTACTCCTGTCAGGTACGATTTTCACGGAGTACGGAGTTAGCGCTTTTAGGGCCCGCGCTAGGGCCTGCCTTTTTTACAATGAAAAAAGGTAAAAAGTCAAACATTTGAACAGCCTTGGACGTGCACCTTGACCCCATGGCCAAGGCACAACGTCAACAAGGCTGTCCCAATAACATTACACATGCGTCTCAACCCCAAGGCTGAAGCACATGGTCATTCAAACACATGCATCATGCCCCCAAAGGGCCACAATGCATGGTCATACAATTGGGACCACTCCTCTCAATAGGAGTGAGACCCCTTGATCCACTGCCAGGGAATTTACTCCTGTCAGGTACGATTTTCACGGAGTACGGAGTTAGCCGTCGTAATGACATCATAGACGTAATGACGTGAAGGACACAAAACTGCCGTTACTTTAATAGGCGCCCGCGGAACTACGTAACTTCCGGTTAGTGCACCCTTCGTGACAACAGTCACGTGATTGGATACGTTGAAAACAAACCACAAAAGGGCACGTGTTACAGCCGGAAATTATGGAAACGGTGTAGGTTATTTGATCATAACTCGCTTAATTCTTGTCTGATCTTTAACATTTTAACTTTCCGACAAGCTAGAAGTAATTCTCTTTCTAACAATATAAAGTTTTATGAAAAATAATACGAAATGTTTGTATAGCCGCCCGTGGAAGTACGTAACTTCCGGTTAGTGCACCCTTCGCGACAACAGTCACGTGATTGGATACGTTGAAAATAAACCACAAAAGGGCACGTGTTACAGCTTACTTCCGGTAGTCTCGCCCTCACCTATATGTAGAAGATGATATGTTTTAACTTCCAGTACATTTGCAGTCACTACGAAGGGATTATTGTTATGATTATATTTACAATAATATTAACGTTATATTTCGAAAATGATATTACCATTAAAAAACCGAGGCTAATTCCTGACTTCCTCGATTATTAATATTAGTGCCGAACATCTCACTTATCACTGATCATGAACCATACACCACTTCAATCCATTGACTTTGTATTCATGACATTGGGATTAAAGTGTTGTGGTTATATTTACTGTATTATTATTATTATTATTATTATTACGAAAACGATAATACTGAAACGATACACTACTGTATTAAGAAACCTGGGCTTAATTTGTCCGAAGCGGCCCAAAGGTGAGGCATGAAGCCTAAGGCCTATACATACCGTATTGTTGGAAGAGATGTAACATCGATGATTTCGATATTTGATGATCATTTTAACATTCGGTTTGTTTGTGTTTCACACTGACTGAAAAACGTGAAGGTAGAGCATGGCGATTGTGATATATGACAGGTTCGACGATACGTTTTGTTTTTTTTTTGTTTGTTTTTTTTGTATACAACATCGAGGCTCGTGAAAGAGCGAACATTAATCACACAGAAAGACAAACCGACACATAAAACATATAACATAGGGAGCGGTAGACAAGATGGGGAGAGAGGGGGAAGGACACAAACACAACATTTGAGAGCAGGGACCGAGAGACATGGAGACATCGAGAGATCTGAGAGAGGGCGAGGGCTTTGGGGGGGGGGGGGCGTGGGAAGGGGGCGGTGGGAGAGGTATAAAACATATGGACACTGCCAGGACTTCCAGGAAAGAAGTTGGAATTTCAAACAAGGTGGATCTGGGGTGAATTAGCGGGGGTAGAAAAGATCAAGGTTTTGGATGGGGGAAGATAAGAGATGGTAGTGAACAGCTGTTTTAAAGACCTGGAGGGAGGAGTGGGATTGAAGGGAGTGAGGGAGTTTGTTCCAGAGGCGGGAGAAAAGAGGAATGAAAGAGTGAAGGTGAGCAGAGAGCCGAGATTTCGGCAGTTTAACCATCAGAGGGTTGCTGGCAGATCTTGTGCGACCTGTAGGAATATTTGGGGGACAGAGCACAGAGAGAGCTGGGGGTGCAAGGCCGGAGAGGAGTCGGTAGAAGACAGAAAGACCACCTACCTGCCTGCGGTGAGTGAGTGAAAGGCCCTCCGAGATAGCTTCATCGTGGGAGATTCCAATAATTCTGAAAGCTTTGGTTTCAACAGCGTGAAGCCGAGCTAGGTGTGAGGCAGGAGCACCGGCCCATAGGGGAGAACAGTATTCCATTGAGCTGCGGATGAAAGCCTTGTATGTGGTGAGGAGCTCAGGTGTGCCGAGGAAGGACTTCGCACGACGGAGGATGCCCAGTCGGCGACTGGCTTTGGAGGCCAGCTTGGAAATGTGGTTTTCCCAAGAAAGATCATGACAGATAGTGAGACCCAAAATCTTGAGCGACAGAACTTCTTGGAGAGGATTGTTGAGAAAGTAGATGGGAGGGTTGTCCAGTCGATCTTTTCGGAGAGACATAGTAAGAGTGTGAGATTTGTCAGGATTGAAAATGTCAGGATGTTCAGCCTGAACGGCATATAAATCAAAATGGCGGTGTGTGGAGAGTCAGCTGCTGCACGGCCGTAATGACATCAGACGTAATCACATCACCCTGTCATGTGACCAGATCCTCTGCTCTGATTGGTAGACGTTTGAAGGGACATACATACATACATACATACATACATATATACATACATACATACATACAGATGGACAAACACTGCTATAGACGGCTTTGCCCGAAGGGCTATGCCATAAAACCACTGGTGATCTAACCCTGACCCATTGCAGGGGTGCTCAACATTTGGAGTTCCTGGATCTCTCAAGAAACCAGTGTGGGTGGTAGACGCAATGGAAGGATTGTTTAACGCCCAACGCCTTCAGGATGCCCTTAACCACCTGCGCCGTGAAATGGCCTCCTTGATCTGACGAAATTATCTGGGGAATGCCAAATCTGCACATAAAATCCCGCACGAGGCGCTTCACTACTGTCGGAGCATCGGATTTGACGCATGGGTATGCTTCGACCCATTTGGTGAACGTATCTACGATTACCAACACATAGCGAAACGACATGCTTGGTTCCAATTCTGTAAAATCGAACTCAATAGTTGCGAACGGCCCACTAGGCGGGGGTCGTCCCCCATCATGTGCATGTCTCGGTGGCGCCCCTCTATTGTGTTGCTGGCAGACCACACACGATCGGCACACTTCGGATACAATCCGTGACAGTCCTGGCGCTGCCCAAGTGTAGTCTATCTGTCCCATCACCCCCCTCTGGCACACATGACCATTCTGATGAGCCATGCGTGCCAGCCAGGGCAGTAAAGCCTGGGGTGCTATAGGTTTTTCATCAAGGGTCCACATTTCCCCTGGCCCAGGGCGTATCGCTCCTCGTTTGAGCCAGACCTCGTGTTCGGCCGTCGGTGCAGCATTTTGCAAATTTATGATATCGTCCTTAGTTGGTGTGGCGGGTGGTCCCGCAGTCGGTATGTCAGCAATCTGTGCGGCTGTCTTCTGTGCTCGTGTCACCATCGGCATGTTGCGTTCTATCTGTTGGTTGGCGGCCTTTCCTGCCGCCTCGTCCGCCCTTGCGTTGCCCCGGGCAACGTCAGTGTCCGCCCTTTGGTGGCCACGACACTTAATTACCGCGATAGCGCGGGGAAGTAAAATGCTTCGGAGGAGCCCTTCTACCAACGCGCCATTCTTTATCACTGAACCGGCAGATGTGAGAAAACCTCTCATCTTCCAGATGGCTCCTTTATCGTGGACTACGCCGTGAGCGTAGGCCGAATCTGTGTAAATGTTGACGGCAAGGCCTTCCGCCAAGCTGCACGCTCTGGTCAAGGCGCACAGCTCCGCCTGCTGTGCGGAAAATGTAGGTGGAAGACGCCCGCTCTCTACCGTTTCGCTATCCGAGCACACGGCGTACCCGGACAACAGGGACCCGTCCCATGCGCGCCTAGCTGATCCATCGACATAATATGTACAGTCGGGATATTCTAAGGGATTGTCCTTTAAATCCGATCGCACCGTGGAGACTAGCTGCACAACGTCGGTGCACACATGAGGTTCGCCCTCCTCAGGAGTGGGCATCAGTGAGGCTGGGTTGAGCGTCGTGCAACGTTCGATCGTGATGTTGGCTGCAGTGATCAGTGCGGATTCGTATTGCATTAATCTAGTGTTAGACAAATGCTGTGTGCTTCGCTGTAACAGCAGCGAAGTGACGCAATGTGGTACCCGTAGCGTTACTGGGTGTCCCATAACAATGTCCGCTGTTCTTTCTACTGCGTACCTGGCCGCTGCCACGGCTTGCAAGCACACCGGAAACCCTTGTTCGACCGGGTCTAACTTTTTACTAAAGTAGGCCACCGGCCGCTCCTTATCCCCATGGGTCTGTGTCAAAACTGACTGGGCGAAACCTCCCACGGCGTGAGTGTAAAGGGTAAATGGTTTCGCATAATCCGGGAGTCCTAATGACGGTGCCGTAACCAGCGCCTGTTTCAGCCCGTCAAAACATCGCCTCAATTCATCCGTCCATATCAATAGGTCCGGGGCATTTGATTTGGTCGCCTCGTACAGTGGTTTAGCCAGCAGCGCAAAATCAAGTATCCAAGTGCGGCAGTATCCCGTCATACCTAGGAAGCGCAGCATTTGCCGTTGCGAGCGAGGGCGAGGCAGCTCCGTGATAGCGGTCACTCGTCCAGCATCCAATTCTCGTTTTCCGTGCGAAATGGCGTGTCCCAAGTAAGTTACAACCTGCCGCACAAACTGAAGTTTTGGTCTGCCTACTTTGTGGCCTTTGGCCGCCAAGGCCTTTAATAGGGCCAAAGAATCCATTTCGCACGCCTCCTTTGAAGGGGAGCAAATCAACAAATCGTCAACGTATTGCAGCAACACTGACCCTCCCTTCAATTCCACATCCGCCAGGTCGCGGTGCAGCGCCCGAGAAAACAGAGTGGGGCTATCTGAAAACCCCTGAGGTAGTACTGTCCAAGTATACTGGCGCCCCCTATGGGTGAAAGCGAACAAGTATTGTGACTCAGGCGCGATGGGCACAGAGAAAAACGCAGAACAAAGGTCGATGACCGTGAAGTATGTTGCGTCCGGCGGAATTGACATCATGAGGGTTTCTCCGTTTGGAACTAGTGGGTGTATGCCCTGTATCACCTTGTTCACCTCCCTTAAATCCTGTACAAATCTCCATTTGTCCTTTGACGGCTTTTTAACTGGCAAAATTGGTGTATTACATGGGCTGTTAGTTTCTACGATAATCTTCTGTTCCACTAGGGATTGAATCACTGGTGCTATGCCTACGTCGGCCTCAGGTCGTAGCTTATACTGTTTTACGTTTGGCAAGCGCATCCCCGGCTGCACTGCTATCACTAGAGGTTTGGCGTCTCGCATCCGTCCAACCTCACCGTCGCTTTTGGGCCATAAATTGTCTGGCACCTCCGCTAGGAGGTAATCCGACTCACCCGGGTCCGTCAGCACTGCCCTCATGGCATAGGTGCCTTTGGGGGGCAACTCTGCCTCTTCGAACTTTCCGTCCCTCCGTTCTGCCTTAATGTCAATTGAGAACCCTTCACCGTTTTCGAGCTGTTTCAAAGTCCAGCGGCCCCTCTTACACCGATAACCATGTAAGGGAACTTCTCGTAACCTCCCTACCATCCAACCTACACTTTCCGGCGGCCACCCTTTGGCAGTAGTGAGGGTAACATGGGCGACCGCTCCTTCGGGGTATTGGGTCAGCGCATGCTGACTCGGGGTTAGGACTACCTCAATTCCTATTCCCTCACGCCCGATCCATACCCGTGACAAGTGTAGAGGCATCCATTCGCCCAGCTTTTCCTTAACCCTTTCCCGGTAGTTCTCGTCCTCACCCGTTGCATCATAGTACGCAGTGCAATGGGGTGGATTATCCTTTAAGTCCTTTATCGAAATTTGGTGCTGTTGCATCCAATCTCGCAGCACTGAACTGTCCAAACACACATTATCTATGATATATGTCCAAGCAGACAAAGCCCCTGGATCCAAGCGCCACCAATACGCGGTGGGGCCGGGACGAGCCAGTGCCGTCATCAACAAGTCGCGTTTAGACTCCGCGACGTCTACGAAAACTCCCTCCTCGGTACATGAGATTTGACAGCCCAAACGGCACAATAAATCCCGTCCCAGCAAATTCGTCGGGGCGGTAGTGGTCATCAAGAAAGCATGTTTAGCCTCCAGCGGGCCGCATGTTACTCGCACTTCCTCCGAAATAGGAAGCGCTTGGGGTAAACCCGAAACACCCAGTATTTGAACGTTCCTGGCCGTAGGGCGCAAAGAGGGCAATTGCCCCTTGTTAATTGTGCTGCGAGTCGCGCCCGTATCTACGAGAAATTCTAATTGTCTTCCCTCCACGTCCAACATCATGGTTGGTTCCTCTGCCGGTGTCATGGTCAAGAGAGGACACTCCTTGGGCGACTCGCCAGCGTCCCGTCAATAGGCCCCTCTATTGTATTGGGGCTGAAACCCCTTACGAGCCTTTGGGCAATCACGTATCCAGTGTCCCATCTGCTTGCAATAATGGCACGGTTCCTGCGGAACCGGTGGTGCGGAGGGCATAGGTCGTCCCTCTACAGCTCCCCTTCCGCCCTGCCTGCGTTCTGGCGGACCCCAAAGTGACTGGTTCACTGGTTGCCACTGCGGCGGACCCCGAGGCGGGGCCCAGTTCCCCCTTGGTCCGTTCTGCATCCCACTATTGGGGGGTGGTCCGGGGTTTTGGAGAAGGGGTCTTGGTGGATACCAATTTTGGGGAGGGGGCCCTTGCACATTCCAAGTTTGAGGGTTTTGAGGAGGAAGGGGAAGAGGGGGTGGTATTGTCCATTGTTGTTTTACCTCGTTCATATTAATTAGTCCAAAATCTTCCTCAGTACAACCGTCGCAGTTTTCATTTTCGCTGTGGATCCACTCTCCGTTGGGGAATTGGCCCTTATAGAAAAAAGGATAACAACTCCTCCTATGTTCCTCTGGACCTCGAACAGGTCCCCACTTCTGGCACTGTTCGTGTATGTAGTTCTGACTCTGATCCCCTTTTTTATTTTGGTTAAATTGAGCCCGTTTCTCCTGGACAAACATTTGCAATATTTCCTCCTTAATATCCTTCTTCTCCTCTAGGGAGGAGCCCGGGCATTGTTCCAGTTTGTCGCATAATTCGTTGGTTGTCATTCCCTTCCAGCCGAAGAGGACGGTCTGTACCTGTTTCTTTAACACCGGCCGAAGCCCCTCGATTAGATATTGATTTACCAATGGTTGGGGTAGCCCTCCCAGCTGCATCGGACCCAGTCCTCCCCAGCGCGCCATGGCCTTTTCCAACCTTTCTCGGTACTCTCCAATTGGTTCTCCTGCCTTTTGTTTTATGGCCCCAATTTTTCCCCAATCCGGACCTCCTGCTGGCAACAGCGCATGCTCGATGGCACCCAGCAGCCGGAGCTTCAGTGCGTCCCATTGTGGTACTGTTATCTGGGCCGCTCCTGCTGCCCTTGGATCGACGTGCGGCCAGTGTGCTCTTAATCTAGCCCTTTCCCATACTTTGGGTGGGAGCACGGATACTCCCATATGAGTTATGTCTCGATAGTCGCACTCGCCGGCTAAAAACCAATTCGACATGGTCGGCACTATCTGCCGTGGATCTTCAATAAGCAAATGTTGAATCCTTTCCCTCATTACAGTTAAAGAGGATTCTTTCCATGGTACTCTTTCTCGAACCCCCTGTCCTTGGGCGTCAACTCCGATAACTTGTACAGGGCACAATGTTTTCCTTTCCTCTATTTCCTGACATTCCGATGGGGTAGTTTGTGAGGTCCTTTTCCCCTTACAACCTACCAGTGAGGGGTATAACCCATCCGGTCCTATCGGTGGCGGGAACCCTGCGATGTCGGTCCCGTCATCTATTCCGTTAGCCCCGAGTTGTGCAAACGGCCTTCCCTGGCTCGGGTGGTTCTGGGGTATCTGGGGCGCGATGGTAGCGGGGTTATAGGGAGGTGGTAGCGGGGGCGCAGAAAGGATAGGTGGTGCCTGAAACCCCGGGACAGGGTTTAGGTCTGGGGCTGGGGAGGGTAGATTGGTCGCTACCTCCCCTCTCGCGGGGTCTGGTTTTTCAACGAGCGGCATCAGTCGCGCGTTGGCCTGCCTCTCTATTTCCTTAAGCGCTTCATCCTGCTCTTTATTCGCCTGTTTCCTCAGACCCTTGAGTTTTGTTACCTCACCAGCCAAGCTGGCCTGTTTCGACTTTGCGTGTCGCTTCATCGCTTCTTCCTTCCACCAGCCAAAGACTTTCCAATAGTCAGGCGGAAAGTGTTTCGTGGCCTGTTCGAACTTTTCTAATGTCTCATACAACACGTCCAATTTTTCCAGCGCAAAAGACCCTCCTTCGGGCCACGGTTCTCCTAAATCCTTCGTCAATGCAACCCATGACTTCCCTGGTCTCACAGCAGCATAGCCATACCTCTTAAACATAAAAAATGCTGGGGTATGTCTAAGCGGTTCACCTGCCTTTACGGTCTTATTACCTATACTGTTACCCATCCTAAGAAACCTTAGCTTACCGACGTAGCCTTGTACTCGTGAGGATCTCCCGCCTCGCGGCACAGCTACACTACCTAACTCTGAGAGGCTCGCAGCCTTGTACCCGTGAGGTTCGCCCGCCTCGCGTGGTACGGCCGCGCTACCTACTCTCCTGAGAGGCTCGTCCGCCTACACAGCCGTCTATCCTACCCTTACTGCACTTTCCTGGCGTCCTACGCCCGTGTAATAGTTCTGATCTTACTTAAAACTAAAATCCCGACGTCTCCCGGGTAGGCCTCGGATCGGGACGCCGCCCTTATCCTTACCCTCACAACCCAGAGATCTATTACCCCTTAACCTCAGGCGCCCAACGTGGGGCACTTCTCCTTACGTAACGTTACCCTAACGAGTCCATAAACAATCAGTTGCTCCAGGACCCAAGCGGTCCGTAATTAAATTTAGGTTCGTGGAACAGGTATGAGCAGGGAACGGAACGTACGGCGACCGAGCAAGAGAGAGTGGGTTACAATTTGGACTGACCCCCGGGCTAAAAAGGAAAAAACAAAAGAAAACCACAGCTCACCTGACCCGGATCAATTGCCAGCTGGTCTCTCACCACTCCCTTGCCTGGGACCGCGTCCCGGACTGCCCAGACTGATCCCACCGCTGCCACCAGTTGTTGGATCGAGACTTAGGACTTGGGACTCAGAAGACTCAGAAGAAAGGAGCAACGGATATATTTATTGGAACTCGAGTACTCAAGCTTGAGGACAGCAAAGTTGCATTGAAACTCACAAGGAATGACCAACAGTACAACAAGATGCTCTGAAATAATTCAATTAACATTGCTTTATATAAAGAAAGTCAGGGGTGGAGTTAGCTCACAAGACACAGAGACAGAATGGGCTCATTGGGCCTCCCACCATAGTCCCATCCTGTTGTTCAGTTAATTAAAGGAAGTTCATCCAAGGCCAGTCATGGGTTAGCTCTGATAAGGAGATGGTCAGCATTATGTGGCAACATGTTTACAACTTTCTGTATAGCAGCTGGCTTGGGAAAGTACAAAGGGGAGTGGACACTCATAAAACTGTCAACTTGCAAGATAATGGCAGAGTCAGGAGAAAGGCAAAGAGAGATAAGAGTTGCCTCCAAGGCCTGGAAAGGGGAACTAGAGATTGTGCCCACGCAGGCCAGAGCACACAGGCAGAGAACTCCTTATTAGGATATTACACATCCTCAATGCAGTAGAAAGAACTCAGTATCATAAAAGAGTACAGTAGCAAGTCAAAACAAAACATATAATTGGTTATACTTGGTAATTGGTAAAGCAGCAAGGATATACAAAGGGGGAGGGGCATTACAGCTCCCTACACATACATATATACATACATACATACATACATACAGATGGACAAACACTGCTATAGACGGCTTTGCCCGAAGGGCTATGCCATAAAACCACTGGTGATCTAACCCTGACCCATTGCAGGGGTGCTCAACATTTGGAGTTCCTGGATCTCTCAAGAAACCAGTTTGTGCATGTCCCCCGAGACTTACCGCCCTCCCTCGTCGTCCTGCACCTCGAGCGAAATCACCTGGTACGTGCAGACGCTCGTGGACTTGGACGTCTAACTGCTCTGGAATACCTGGTACTCAACCACAACCACTTGAGTACGCAAGGACTGGGAGCTGCGGGACTGCGACGCATGAAACGACTGCACACCTTGCATCTGCATAGCAATCGCTTGCGCAAGGTTCCATACGGCCTACCACAAGGCCTGAGGGTAACCAAAAAAACAATCTTCATTTTCATTCAGTGTTATATTTTTCAAATTTTGTACAAACATTTTACTTCAAATTTTGCACAATTGTTCACAGTCCTTTTTCAAATATTAAATGCAAACAGGATAGGTCTCAAGACATTGCCTTGGGCAATGCATCTTCCAATAGCAGAGCAACTTGCTGCTTGTAGACATAGAGGAAATATGCCAGCTGGTCAAAGAATGCTATTATAATATATTTTTGCTATTATAGTTGACATAATATTATTGCTATTATGGTTGACTATAATATTTTTATTGTTGCTATATTATGTTGCTATTATGGTTGAATAAATATTATTGCTATATTGCCATATTATGGTTGACTATATTATTTTTTATATTATTGCTATTATATTGCTATTATGATAATATTTTTATTGTTGCTATATTATGTTGCTATTATGGTTGAATAAATATTATTGCTATTTTGCTATATTATGGTTGACTATATTATTTTTTATATTATTGCTATTATATTGCTATTATGGTTGACTATAATGTTTTTATTGTTGCTATATTATGTTGCTATTATGGTTGAATAAATATTATTGCTATATTGCTATATTATGGTTGACTATAAAAAAATTCTATTATTGCTATTATATTGCTATTATGGTTGACTATAATATTTTTATTGTTGCTATATTATGTTGCTATTATGGTTGAATAAATATTATTGCTCCATTGCTATATTATGGTTGACTAAAATAATTTTTTATATTATTGCTATTATATTGCTATTATGGTTGACTATAATATTTTTATTGTTGCTATATTATGTTGCTATTATGGTTGAATAAATATTATTGCTATATTGCTATATTATGGTTGACTATCATATTTTTTATATTATTGCTATTATATTGCTATTATGGTTGACTATAATGTTTTCATTGTTGCTATATTATGTTGCTATTATGGTTGAATAAATATTATTGCTACATTGCTATATTATGGTTGAATATAATAATTTTTTATATTATTGCTATTACATTGTTATTATGGTTGACTATAATGTTTTTATTGTTGCTATATTATGTTCTTATGGTTGAATAAATATTATTGCTATATTGCTATATTATGGTTGACTATAATAATTTTTAATATTATTGCTGTTATATTGCTATTATGGTTGACTATAATATTTTTATTGTTGCTATATTATGTTGCTATTATGGTTGAATAAATATTATTGCTATATTGCTATATTATGGTTGACTATCATATTTTTTATATTATTGCTATTATATTGCTATTATGGTTGACTATAATGTTTTCATTGTTGCTATATTATGTTGCTATTATGGTTGAATAAATATTATTGCTATATTGCTATATTATGGTTGAATATAATAATTTTTTATATTATTGCTATTATATTGCTATTATGGTTGACTATAATGTTTTTATTGTTGCTATATTATGTTCTTATGGTTGAATAAATATTATTGCTATATTGCTATATTATGGTTGACGATAATAATTTTTAATATTATTGCTATTATATTGCTATTACGAGAGAGATACCCGTGCTATGCATGGGTGGGAGGCCAGAAGCAGACAGGCAATGCAGATATGGTGAATGCTAAAGCATGAAACCAATAAATTACACATTCCTGTAGCACCTTCAGTTACACGTCAGACATGAACAGCAAGTTCGTGAAGGACTTCCAGGAAAAACGTACCCGTTCGGAAACAAACGGGTACGTTCATGTTTTGAAACATCGATCGTGGGACCGTGGCGAATCTGCATATGGCGATGGCAAAATATCAGAAATTGAAGGGTTTTTTTATTTTAAACGATTCATATAAACATTCGTTGAATCATATCACACGCAAATCATCAAAATCTAAACAGTATCTTTAGAATTTCAATAAAAGCCACATCACTATTCATATCGGTAAATATTATTCCATCGTGTTTCAAATCGTGATCGATACACTATGATCGTGATGATCGTGATCGTGATCGTGAATCGTGATCGATAATCGTGTTCACAATCGCTATGTCGTATGTACTCCCGATACGTGTACCAAATTCCCGATACGTGTAACTGTACCAAATCAACAGTTAAAAAGATTTCGAGCCGATAGCTGTTACGGCCTTGGTAAGCTCGATGGAGACAGCGATCTTTTCGCGATTGATGGAGACATGTTTTTTTTCTCTGGTGCAGCCGTTTGCGCGTCGTCACATTGAGAACAATGGACGTTATACGAACGTGAATGTTATGCGGGAGTCCAAACCTGAGAACACTGGAGACCAAAGCTGAAATTGGGAAAACTAAATAGCCTATTTTACTCCTGGAGATCCCAGGATTACCCACACAAAATATCGTTTCGATCGGTTGAGCCGTTTTTGTGGTACCTTCGAACAGACAGACAGACATTTGGTGAATTATAGTAAGATGGTTGATTATAATATTTTTATTGTTGCTATATTATGTTGCTATTATGGTTGAATAAATATTATTGCTCCATTGCTATATTATGGTTGACTATAATAATTTTTTATATTATTGCTATTATATTGCTATTATGGTTGATTATAATAATTTTTATTGTTGCTATATTATGTTGCTATTATGGTTGAATAAATATTATTGCTCCATTGCTATATTATGGTTGACTATAATAATTTTTTATATTATTGCTATTATATTGCTATTATGGTTGACTATAATGTTTTTATTGTTGCTATATTATGTTGCTATTATGGTTGAATAAATATTATTGCTATATTGCTATATTATGGTTGACTATCATATTTTTTTTCTATTATTGCTATTATATTGCTATTATGGTTGACTAATATTTTTATTGTTGCTATATTAATATGTTGCTATTATGGTTCAATAAATATTATTGCTATATTGCTATATTATGGTTGACTATCATTTTTTTTTTATATTATTGCTATTATATTGCTATTATGGTTGACTCTAATATTTTTATTGTTGCTATATTATGTTGCTATTATGGTTCAATAAATATTATTGCGATATTGCTATATTATGGTTGACTATATTATTTTTTATATTATGGCTATTATATTGCAAAGACCAGCACTTCTGGAACAATGTGCTCTGGACAGATGAGTCAAAGGTAGAGCTATTTGGCCACAGTACCAGAAGACATGTTTGGCAAAAACCAAAGACAGCATTTGACCACAAGAACCTGATATCAACTGTAAAGCATGGTGGTGGAAATATTGTGGTTTGGAGCAGCTTTGCTGCATCAGGGCCTCGGCAGCTCACCATCTTAGAATCCACTATGAATTCTTCATTGTACCAGAGGGTGCTTGCGGATAATGTTAGGCCATCTGTCGAAATGTTGAAGCTCAACCGAAGGTGGACCTTGCAATATGACAATGACCCTAAACATACCAGTAAATCCACCAAGGAATGGGTGAAAAGAAAGAAATGGAGGGTTCTGGAATGGCCAAGTCAAAGCCCGGATCTAAATCCCATCGAGATGTTGTGGGGGGATTTGAAACGAGCTGTGCATGCAAGAAAGCCCTCAAACATCGCACAGCTGAAAGAATTCTGCATGGAGGAGTGGGCAAAAATTTCTCCCAGTCGATATCAGAGACTGGTAGACAGTTATAAGAAACGCCTACTTGAGGTTGTTTCTGCCAAAGGGGGCAATACCACCTATTAGAGCCAAGGGTGTGCTTAAATAATAAACAATACTACAATAAATACTACAATACTACAATACTACAATAAATATTATTGCTATATTGCTATATTATGGTTGACCATATTATTATTTTTATATTATTGCTATTATATTGCTATTATGGTTGACTATAATATTTTTATTGCTGCGATATTATGTTGCTATTATGGTTGAATAAATATTATTGCTATATTGCTATATAATGGTTGATTATAATAATTTTTTAATATTATTGCTATTATGATTGACGATAATATTTTTATTGTTGCGATATTATGTTGCTATTATGGTTGAATAAATATTATTGCTATATTGCTATATTATGGTTGACTATAATAATTTTTAATATTATTGCTATTATATTGATATTATGGTTGACTATGAATGCTATTATAATAATTATTGGTTGACAGCTTGCTCCAGACGGCGTGAAATGGCAGGGAGATGTCGGGTGACATCACTGAAACTCCTTGTTCGAAATCCAGGCATCCATCCATTGCTAAAATAAAGAAAGACCGTCTAAGGTAGAGTGGTCACAATGAAAACCAAACTAGGAAGCTGAGACAGACAAATTAGAGAATTCATGATACTTGAGGTTCACAGCAATGATACATTTTATGACTTTACTTATTATGGGGTGCAAGCCTGGTGTTGGCTTAGCGGTTAGGGTGCTGGCTTGGGATCCTAGGATCCTGAGTTCGAATCCCGGTCGATCGCTGAATTAACACCAGGGCGGTTGACTCAGCCTGTCATCCTTCCAAGGTCGGCAAATTGAGTACCAGCTTGCTGGGATGAATGATCCCGGTGTGTACCCCAGTTTAGAATAGGTACACCATATCCCTGCTCATCGTAAGAGGTGATTCAGGGTTGGCGTCAGGAAGGGCATCCGGCCATAAAAAAAAACTGCCTCAAAAAGGGAACCATGAGGTCATCGGGCCCGCAAGGCTAACCCCCACTCTGGCGGGGAAAAATGACCTCAAAACGATCATTCATTCATTCATATTCACTTATTATGGGGTGCAGGCTGATAAGTCTATACTTAAGATGATGTGTTTGGCATCCTTGTGACGAAGATCGATTCTAATATCTTTCCATCACTACTGCAGATAGATGTTTGAAAAGTACTTAAGAAAAAGGAAAGAAAATCGGTGGTGTGCAAAGATTTTGAGGATCAAGTGGTTGATGCTAACTACACCTGAGGCTGAAGATGGGTGGAGGTTTTTTTATACCATATGTTGACGAATAAAGCAACATTCTGACAGTGGGGCATGGGACAAGAAGGGAATATAGTAATGGGAATGAAGGAACAGGAGGCGGAGACGGAAGATGGTTGGAAACATATACATACATATATATATATATATATATATATATATATATATATATATATATATATATATATACATACAGACTTGGCATTTAATATGGAATATTTTTTTTGTGGGGGTGAACTTACTTTTCAAGATGTCTTAGAACCAAAAGTTCATTGGAATTATGTTGAAATTATTCTAGATTTTGTTAATGTGACCTTTAAAAGAAACAAAAACCACATTTGACATTTCGAAACAAATAAATCGATCCTTGAAAGTGATGTAAACTGATATCGAACTCAATTCATGGACAGTACTGTGTTAAACTTCTGTACGTTTTCCAGAAGTATCTCTTTATTTTGCACATTAGCCAATTTTTTTTTTAACAAAAACAAAAGTTAAATTATGACTGGGATTACGGACAGTAAAATTACAGTTCAATACTTCGTGTAACCCCCACGAGCATTCAGGAGAGTACGTACACGTTGAGGCATGCTGTTCACGAGATTTGCCAAGCTTTGGACAGGAATCGCTTGCCATGCAGTGACAATAGCCTGCTGCAATTCACGCACAGAGGTTGGCTCCTGGTCCAAGTGGTCGATTTGACGCGTTAATTCTGCCCACAAGTTCTCTATCGGATTCATATCAGGGGACATGGCAGACCACTCCATATGCTCTACACCACGGTCAGCAAGAAAGAGTTGGATCATGCGAGCACGATTGTCATCTTGGAAGACAAAGTTTCCTCGAAAGGCTGCACGAGCAAATGGAAGCAATGTTTCTTCCAGAATGGCCCTGTACTTGAACTGGTTCAGGTTTCCATTCAGAACAACCAGGTCAGTTTTGCCCCCTGCATGAAAAGCAGCCCAAACGGTCACCCCACCACCTCCAGCTTGGACTCTTGGCACTATACAATCTTTGTTGTAGGCTTCATGCACTTGTCTGTGCAATCGGACGCGGCCATCTTGACGACAGACCAGAAATCTACACTCGTCACTGAAGAATACATGATTCCAGTGTCCTGGCTGCCATTGACGGTGCTCTCTGGCCCACTGCAATCGGCGCTGGCGGTGTTGTCTGGTAAGGCATGGCTTTCTCAGCGGACGCCTGGCACGATAGCCTGCTTGAACCAGTCGTTGGTTGACTAGCCTTCTGGATACAGGCACATTTGTCAGTTGCTGCCACTCAGCCCGAAGCCGATTAGCTGTCTTGGTACGGCCATTGCGGACTGACCGGTGCAGCTGGCGATCATCTCTCCTTGTGGTTCTGCGGGGACGTACTGGCCTCGGTATTGGAGTAGGGACACCCCTCTGAGCATTTCGTTTCAGGATCTTTGACACCTGACCTTGAGTGATGCCATACTGCCGAGCAATAGCACACTCTTTCATGCCATAATTTCATAAAGCCACCACTCCATGACAAACAGCATTGTCGAGTTGACGGACCATCTCCAGAGGAAGCGACAATAACTTTTGGAGACGTGCAGCAGTTGTTTTCCACGAATACAGAACGCAACAACCCTTGTATACCCGACTGTAAAGATAATCGGCAAATGCACCTGTCCGTACATTTTGCCACGCCACCTGTGATATAATCCTGTTGTTGACCTCTTGCTGCGACAGACAATCAGTGACATGGTTCTTTCAACAAATAAATCATCAAAGTGTAAAACAAACTCACCAGATTGAAATACTGAGTTAAGAAAGTAAACCCAAGTCAAGAAAAAAAAAATATTCCAAATTAAATGCCAAGTCTGTATGTATATATATATATATATATATATATATATATATATATATATATATATATATATATATATATATATATATATATAAAATCAATACAACAACAACAACAGGCATTTTAAGGCCATTTTCTCTGCAAGTACGGGGGTTAGTCTTGCGGTCCCCATGACAATCTTCTCCATTTTGCCCTATTATCTGCATATCCCCTTGTTAACCCCCTTGCCTGCATTTCTTCTTCCACTATTTTTAGCCACGTCTTTCTCGGTCTTCCCCATCCTCTACTTCCTTCCACATTCATTTCCATCACTCTTCTCAACCAGTCACTTTCATCCTTCCTCAACACATGACCAAACCATCTCAACCTGTTTCTCTTCACAGCATCCATCATCTTTCACAATTCATCATTTGTCTTCCTCTCTCTCAACGATACTCCACACATCCACCGAACCATTCGCATTTCCACCCTTTCCAGCCTTCGTTGCTGCTCTACCTTCAATACCCATGTCTCGCTCCCATAAATCATAACACTTCTCACAAGTGCAGCATACACCTTTCCCTTCAGCTTTAACGACACTCCCCTCTTCATCAGCACGCCACTCATCAATATGTACTATTCATATACAGTCAGAAACCGCAATTTGTGGTCCCAACATTTGCGGACCCTGTGTATTCGCAGTTGATAAAAAGTGACTTGCTTCTACATTTGCAGCCATGTGCTTCTCGTATTTGTGGTCCCAACATTTGCGGACCCCGCGTATTCGTAGTTGATAAAAAGTGAGCTGCTTCTACATTTGCAGCCCTGTTCTTCGCGTATTTGCGGTCCCAACATTTGCGGACCCCACGTATTCGCAGTTGATAAAAAGTGACCTGCTTCTACATTTGCAGCCCTGTGCTTCAGGTATTTGTGGTTTTCGTGGGCGCAAAAAAAATAATCTCCCATGAGCCGCACACATGACACTGAAAGCATCTTTGCACGTCATGCATAAAACCACTTCCAGCCACGCATAAACCATTTCCCACCGGCTGTGCTCATTACACTTCTAAAATCATCTTCCACATGTCAGGCATAAGGCCTCTGTAAGCCCAACCATGCGATTCGACATTCCTTTCGCGGTTTTTGCAGGTTTTGCAGTATTCGAGGTTTTTCGCGGGCATATTCACAGTTTTTACTGACCTGCTTTGACATTTGCAGCCCTGTGGTTCACATATTTGCAGTTTTTACTGACCTGCTTCGACATTTGCAGCCCTGTGCTTCACATATTCGCAGTTTTTACTCACCTGCTTCGACATTTGCAGCCCTGTGCTTCACATATTCACAGTTTTTACTGACCTGCTTCGACATTTGCAGCCCTGTGCTTCACATATTCACAGTTTTTACTGACCTGCTTCTACATTTGCAGCCCTGCGCTTCACATATTCGCAGTTTTTACTGACGTGCTTCCACACTTGCAGCCCTGTGCTTAACATATTCACAGTTTTTCCTGACCTGCTTTGACATTCGCGGCCCTGTGCTTCACATTCGCAGTTTTTACAGACCTGCTTCGACATTCGCGGCCCTGTGCTTCACATATTCACAGTTTTTACTGAACTGCTTCGACATTCACGGCCCTGTGCTTCACATATTCGCAGTTTTTACTGACCTGCTTCGACATTTGCAGCCCTGTGCTTCACATATTCACAGTTTTTACTGACCTGCTTCGACATTTGCAGCCCTGTGCTTCACATATTCACAGTTTTTACTGACCTGCTTCGACATTTGCAGCCCTGTGCTTCACATATTCACAGTTTTTACTGACCTGCTTCGACATTTGTAGCCCTGTGCTTCACATATTCACAGTTTTTATTGACCTGCTTCTACATTTGCAGCCCTGCGCTTCACATATTCACAGTTTTTACTGACGTGCTTCTACATTTGCAGCCCTGTGCTTCACATATTCACAGTTTTTACTGACCTGCTTAGACATTCGCGGCCCTGTGCTTCACATATTCACAGTTTTTACTGACCTGCTTCGACATTCGCGGCCCTGTGCTTCACATATTCGCAGTTTTTACTGAACTGCTTCGACATTTGCGGCCCTGTGGTTCACATATTCGCAGTTTTTACTGACCTGCTTCGACATTTGCAGCCCTGTGCTTCACATATTCGCAGTTTTTACTGACCTGCTTCTACGTTTGCAGCCCTGTGCTTCACATATTCACAGTTTTTACTGAACTGCTTCGACATTCGCGGCCCTGTGCTTCACATATTCACAGTTTTTACTGACCTGCTTCGACATTCGCGGCCCTGTGCTTCACATATTCGCAGTTTTTACTGACCTGCTTCGAAATTCGCAGCCCTGTGCTTCACATATTCACAGTTTTTACTGAACTGCTTCGACATTCGCGGCCCTGTGTTTCACATATTCACAGTTTTTATTGACCTGCTTCGACATTCGCGGCCCTGTGCTTCACATATTCACAGTTTTTACTGACCTGCTTCGACATTCGCGGCCCTGTGCTTCACATATTCGCAGTTTTTACTGACCTGCTTCGACATTCGCAGCCCTGTGCTTCACATATTCACAGTTTTTACTGACCTGCTTCTACATTTGTAGCCCTGTGCTTCACATATTCACAGTTTTTACTGACCTGCTTCGACTTTCGTGGCCCTGTGCTTCACATATTCGCAGTTTTTACTGATCTGCCTCTACATTTGCAGCACTGTGCTTCACATATTCGCAGTTTTTCATTGGATTTTTGATTTCTGTTATGAATCACGAAACTGCCAGGAACATATCCCCCCTTTTCCCATTCAAACAATGCCCCCAAATTCGACATTTGCGGCATTTTCCTGGAACGTATCCCCAACGAATGTCGGGGCCTTACTGTATGTATGTATGTATGTATGTATGTATGTATGTACTATGTATGTATGTATGTATGTATGTATGTATGTATATATATATATATATATATATATATATATATATATGTATATATATATATATATATATATATATATATATATATATATATATATATATATATATATATATATATATATATATATCAAAATGTGTGGAGAATGACCAGCACTCCCATTCTCCACTGGATAAAAATCCTGCACAGGCCGTAGCGTCGCTTCCAACCCGGAAGTCTCAAAACTAGCAAGACAGGCGAAAGCCAGCCAGATGGGGAGCTAGCGGAGATGGGGGAGAATAGCAGAGCAGGAATGGAGAACACTAATGCTGATAACTTTGCAGTAGAGAAACTCACTTTTCCTCAAGAATACTCTTTAACAAGGTTAGAGAATGTAAAGGAATTCCTTTTCAACAACATTGAGGATTCAATAGGTATACATAATCATGATTAGGTTATAGAAAGTCATTTTTGCATTATTATTTTACATTACAAATGGCTCTTTCCCTCTTCCCTTCAGTCAAGGGGATTTTGTGCAGCAATTCATTTTCATCGGTAGCATTATACTGCTCATCCCAAAATACCTGACAGTTTAAAGGAGTGAAAAACATGTGATAGTACACTGTGCACCTGTTTGCTTCTGGGTTTTTTTCTCCATATTGATGTTAGTTGGCCATTGAAAATGCTCATCGGTATGCCTACTGGTATAACAACACCATCATGCTCTCCCGCCTTTCCACATACCCATCCACATTTACAACAGGCCCTCATGCTGCTGCACAACCAGATCCATACACTGCGTAGCATGGATTTTGAAAGTTGTCCTAACGTAACGGACCTGAACCTAAGCTTCAACATTCTGAAAAGCAACCGCGTTCACCCCACAGCTTTCTCATCTCTCACAAACCTTCTTAACCTGGACTTGAGTGGAAACAGATTCACGGATTTTCCTCCTGGTCTGCCTGAAAGTCTGCAGGTGCATGTGATTTGGTAAAAACAAACTGTTTTTTAAAAAACCCGATTGTTGTTGTAATATCAGGATGGGTTGTCCAAAGTTCTGCAGTACGTAAGCTGTAAGCTGTTTGCAGCAAAGACTACAAAAAAGTAAGATACCGGTACCGAATCAGTTTAGAACAAAGCTAAAGCTCCTCAACACAAGTGTTGGACAGCTTTACCTTATGCAGGTACCCAAAGTCAGCTGGCATTAAGTTTTTGCTCTCATTAGCACATCACCTTGACCAATGCAGATTGAGGTCCTTGTTGGACCAAAGATGTACATCAATGCTTTAAGCAATTCAAAATGAGGTAATGAAGGAATCTTAAAAACAATAAGTTATCAGGATGACGAACAGTAGTAATAAGAACGTCTGGTTGTGAATTGTCCAGGTAGTAAAGTTGGAGATGAACCGCCTGAAAGCCATTCGGGATGATCAGCTTGCGGCCTTTGGCACCCTCAAGGAGCTCCACCTGGCTACCAACCTGCTCTCCAGCGGCAGCCTAGGGCCCAATGCGTGGAATGGCCTACATAGCTTGCAAGTATGGCGAGCAATCACTTTCCGCAGGCAATTAACAAACTACCAACTTGCTTCAGCCATTCACACTCTGTCATCGAACTGCTTCTTGCTTCCCACATGGTATGAAATTGGACTATTCAGAACCAACACCACGATAATAAAGGCTTGCGTGGAGGTTCCCCAACCGTTACATGCTCTTGTTGACTGGAAATAATCAGAAGTTGGTTCGCAATATATTTAGAGGCTCGATGGCAAATTGGATTTATTAATATCCCATATTTATTTTCACATTATAAGAGTGCTTTGGTAAGAATCCGCAACAGGGTTATGGACTTCCTATGCCAAACTGGGCAATGTTAGAAATGTAACAAAAGAAAATGTTCAAGAAATTCTAATCCACTATAGCAAGTAAAACAGAAGACAGTCCTTGGTGTTCCTGCATTTTAACATGTCTGACAAGTTATATCTGCATATAACACACACACACACATTTCACCATTGCCAACATTTTCCCCAGTCAGCGATTTGCGTCCATTACTTGAATACTAAAGCACAATATTTCGATCAAAATATGTAATCAACTTCATGAATTTTAAGCTACATTGAAGTATCAAAATCGCTCAAATTGTGGTTTTAAAGGTGTCACTCAGAGCAAACACTCCAACCAGAGCACCGATTACTTCCAATCATCAGCAAGGCCATGGAATCCATCATCGTAGTTGATAAGAAATCCTTACTTTTCTCTAAGAACCTCATCTCAGATCATCAATTTGGTTTCAGAGCAGGTGGACCTGCAGCTTCAACTCAGCCAACAATGGACGGAAGTTCTCTATGTCAGACCAATTATGGCTGGAATATCACTTTACTGATGACATCATCCTTATCACCATATATATCTCAAGGGGAGTTGATACATGTGCCAAGTACCAAAAAAATTTCGCTGAGCGGTTTTGGAAAAAAAAAAGTCCATATTTTTCCTTGAATCCAATAGGGCTGCCATACCATGTGACCTATGACATAAGAGTTAGCAATACAATATTGTCCATGGGGAGTCCCTCCTATGTTTCACATTGATCAGACAAGCGGTTGCAGAGAAAAATTATTTAAAGCGAAAATAAAGGATGCAGAGAGACACGCAGACAGACGGGGGCATTTCAAAGGTCTCGCATCCCCTTTAGGGCGAGACTAATAATATTGTTGCGGATCCCGGGTCTGTCGACGTACTAAGGGGGTGGGGGTGAAGTTCCCGTTTCGCCACAGACCCCGGGTCCACGGGCCGCCGGCCATGACGAAACTCGCGGTCGACGGGTCGCTAAGCAACTTCAACTGCCAATCACCCAACCACAGGTGAAGGGTTATTGGTCACTACCCAAATACCTTCAAGACCACGTGGTTAGAAAGACCAGGAATTGAACCCCCCCTCACGATTTCACACCTTATTCCAATCGAGTGCGCTGAGCAGTTTTTGCGGCGGTGTGAATCACGGTGTTATGCTGCGTGATTTATGGACCTAATTGAAGAGTCAAATTCGGTTCGAACTATGCTGGGCCAATGGGGGAAAGGAGTACGAACAGGTTGAAAGGAAACAAAATGTACACGTCTTTTATTTATTATTCACAGAAAAAGGACGAGAGCAAACTCGACTATTAATTCTTTCCTCTCTAAATCCCAACAGGCGCCTTGCACACACACGGGGGGTGAATCGCACAGGTTAACTCGTTCCGATAGATGGGCTGACGCGGACTTGGGTTCGCCAGCTTCCGCGCGCAGCTCCCGGGCCGTTCAAGAGGCGCAGCTTGAAGAAGATCCGCAAGACGAGCCGTCGCGTCAAAGTCAGCACGAACGACGATCCAGGTCGAGGAACGATTCAGCGCAGGAAGGACGAACCAGCACGTCGGACAGCCAGCTTGAAGGATGACGACGAGAGAGGGCAGTGAGAGAGCCCGAAGTGCGATGGGCACCGGTTTATATCGGGTCGAAAGGCTTTCTAGAATGTTCCACGGCCTCCCATTTGCCGAGGTAACATTGGTAGTTCGCTGGTGAAGTGTCCACGACCTGATTGGTTGCTTACGTGTCCACGACCTCTCATTGGTTGTTTGTGTGTCCACGATCTCTCATTGGTTGCCTGCTGGTAATGTGGGCGGTTCTTTTAGCCACGCCTACCACAGTCACGTTTGATCATGTGGACTGTGCTATGTAGCCACGCCTCCCTGCACATGAACCAACGTTTGTTTAACTATACGAAGGTTTGAAATCCTACCTAACTCAACGCATATCTGCTTTAATTACTACACAATGGGAAGGGAGCTAATCTTTACATTTAATAAGAAATCACTGACTACTGCAGGCTACATGTTGTCATGTAATTAACTGGAGGGGGGGGGGGGGTGGAGGTTCTTTTATTGCAAAACCACAACAATATATTAGTTCCCGTACAAAAAACTGTGATGCAAGAGCACCTTTTAGGCCCATCAAAGTCAGCAATTATTACCAAACGACTGTGGTTGTTTGTCCATTTTCTATCCTCGAGCTGAAATGCTGAGCGTCAAGCAAGGAAGCAACACGCACCATTTTATAAAGCTTTGGTGTGACTCAGACGGGTTCAAACTGCCACATACAAGACTCAGAGTAGACACTTATGCCATCAAGGCTGGTCTGAAACAAAACACTGAGGACTAAATTACAAGTTGCCTTGCATTGTGGGTAAGATATGCAAATTGGGAGGACTTGATCATTTCAAAGCTAGTTGTGCTGTCCTAATTCTTATGCCAATGTATAGCTTCGGTTGTCCCAATATCACTCATTCTACAATATGTAACCATATTTTTTATCTTATTTTATCAACAGGTTCTGGACCTGTCCCACAACTCATTGACAGAAATACCAGCCAAACTTCCTCCTTCACTGGAATACCTGCACCTGGAAAACAACTACATCAACCACATCCCAAACACCGCTTTCCAACAAACGCCCAAGCTAAGAGGCATATACATGAGGTAGCTACAATACATACTCTTATCATTTGACACAGATTTATTAATTTTCAACTCACAATATTGTTTTCGTGCGTGGTGTTGGCTTAGCGGTTAGGGTGCTGGCTTGGGATTCCCTAGGATCCTGGGTTCGAATCCCGGTCGATCGCTGAATTAACGCCAGGGTGGTTGACCCAGCCTGTTCATCCTTCCGAGGTCGGCAAATTGAGTACCAGCTTGCTGGTAATTCCCTGTGTGTCGCAAGAGGTGACTAACCGGGTTGGTGGTAGGAAGGGCATCCGGACCATAAAACATTGCTTCAAAAAGGGGACCACGGTGCCTGAAAAAGGCCAACCCCAGCCCTGCGGGGAAAAATGGTCTCTAATGGTGGTTCTTTGTTCTTCTTCACAATATTGTTTTCGTGCGTGGTGTTGGCTTAGCGGTTAGGGTGCCGGCTTGGGATCCTAGGATCCTGGGTTCGTAATCCCGGTCGATCGCTGAATTAACGCCAGGGTGGTTGACCCAGCCTGTCATCCTTCCGAGGTCGGCAAATTGAGTACCAGCTTGCTGGTAATTCCCTGTGTGTCGCAAGAGGTGACTAACAGGGTTGGCGGCAGGAAGGGCATCCGGCCATAAAACATTGCTTCAAAAAGGGGGCCACGGTGCCCGAAAAAGGCCAACCCCCGCTTTGCGGGGAAAAATGGTCTCTAATGGTGGTTCTTTGTTCTTCTTCACAATATTGTTTTCGCATGTAATTTTACTGAAAAGGATCTGATCCTATTAATGGAATAATTCAATAACTACAATAATAGTTCATGGATTTATTGCTGGTTGAAAATACGGAAAGACTTCCAGCACTTTGAGCCAGTCGTGTTTCTATCATAAACAACGGTTCCTCATAAAATCCATTGAAAATTTAAACCCTTTTATGGGCAATGTGCAGATGTCAAATTGAGGAAGATTCAAACTACAGAAACAAAACTAAAGAGTTCATAGAAGATCTTACCCCACGTCATCTTGAGGCAAAAGGTCATTGGGTGGGGTCTACGACAGGTAAATTTGATTGGTCGTGATGATGTAAAATGCCATAATATTTTGTCCAAGTACTGCTATATGGAAGGTTTTTGAAAGTTCCAAAAATATGACTTGTGCTCTGCAGTGTTGAATTGAATTACTAAATTGAAATAAAATAAATATTTTAAAGGTTGTAGAAAAAAAAATTAAAAATCGGAAGTTTACCGCCATTGATGCAGCGTCTTTTACACCCCTTTATTTAACGCGTTACATTCGTTTGTTCGTGCCTGTTGTTTGTCTCCTTTATGACGTCACAAAAAACAGTGACGTGGTCACCTTTATTACCTTGGTATAGAGATTGGCATTGGCTGTTGAGGAAAATTAAAATAGAGAAAAGAAAAATAAATGAAGAATGGATAAGAAGAGAAAGAAAGGAGATGAAGTGTCTGGAAGGAATGGGAAGAAAAGTGATGGAAAGTAAGGAGGAAAGAGGAGAGGTATGTTTGTCAGGTACAAGGATGGGCGAGTAAAGTGAAACATTCCATCATGTTTGGGCATAATATAACAAATTAATAGCCCAGAAATAGTAAAAAAATTTTGGTGAAAAAGGGGTGGATTTTTCAGAAGCATATGCGAGAAGAAGGGATGAGGGGAGATGGAGTTGAAGGAGTGAGGCAAACATGGGGAAGTCATGAACATATCACAGCACAAACACAGTTGTCTCATGGAAAATCACACATCTGCCTCCAAAAATATTTATTTGGAAATCACCGATTTGCATTTGCTTGAAAATGCAATGGATGTGGTGACAAATTTGTTTTATGATGAATGAATGAATGAATGAATGAATGATCGAATTAAGGCCATTTTCCCCGCTAGAGCGGGGGTTAGCCTTGCGGACCCCATGACCTCATGGTTCCCTGTTTTGAGGCAATGTTTTTATGGCCGGATGCCCTTCCTGACGCCAACCTTTGGTCACGCTCTTAGGATGCGCAGGGATACGGTGTACCTATTCTAAACCGGGGTACACACCAGGATCATTCATCCCAGCAAGCTGGTACTCAAAAAATTTTGTTTTATGATAAAATATCGTAATTCTCCATCCGAGCATATTAAATATGGCAATTCACTGGATGTACGTATATGATGCTCTTGATTGAGGGGCCTTAAATTTAAAGAAAAAAAAACAATTATCCATTATATTATCAGATAGGAGAGCCATAAAGAAAGTGGCAAAATGCACAAAGGAAAAAACAGAATAGAAACGATTGACACATCAACAGTCACATGAAAATACCAATCACAGGGACATGCCGCATCCTAAATAAGGATCTTTAATATGTTTAAAGTCGTAAAGCTAGTGGGGGATTGGTGGGAGAGCTTAGAGGGAATTCTAATCTGGGCCCAACTATAAACCGTCACCCTAGCCTGGGTTTGAAACTCGCCCAAATATTAAACCGTCACTCTAGCCTAGGTTTGAAACTCGCCCAAATATTAAACCGTCACCCTAACCTAGGTTTGAATCTCGCCCAAATAGAAACCGTCACCCTAACCTGGGTTTGTATCTCAGCCCAACTAGAAACCGTCACCCTAGCCTGGGTTTGAATCTCGCCCAAATAGAAACCGTCACCCTAACCTGGGTTTGTATCTCAGCCCAACTAGAAACCGTCACCCTAACCTGGGTTTGTATCTCAGCCCAACTAGAAACCGTCACCCTAACCTGGGTTTGTATCTCAGCCCAACTAGAAACCGTCACCCTAACCTGGGTTTGTATCTCAGCCCAACTAGAAACCGTCACCCTAACCTGGGTTTGTATCTCAGCCCAACTAGAAACCGTCACCCTAGCCTGGGTTTGAATCTCGCCCAAATATTAAACCGTCACTCTAGCCTGGCTTTGAATCTCGCCCAAATATTAAACCGTCACTCTAGCCTGGGTTTGTATCTCAGCCCAACTAGAAACCGTCACCCTAGCCTGGGTTTGAATCTCGCCCAAATAGAAACCGTCACCCTAACCTGGGTTTGAATCTCGCCCAAATATTAAACCGTCACTCTAGCCTGGGTTTGTATCTCAGCCCAACTAGAAACCGTCACCCTAGCCTGGGTTTGAATCTCGCCCAAATAAAAACCGTCACCCTAGCCTGGGTTTGAATCTCAGCCCAACGAGAAACCGTCACCCTAACCTGGGTTTGTATCTCAGCCCAACTAGAAACCGTCACCCTAACCTGGGTTTGTATCTCAGCCCAACTAGAAACCATCACCCTAGCCTGGGTTTGAAACTCGGCCAAATATTAAACCGTCACCCTAGCCTGGGTTTGAATCTCGCCCAAATATTAAACCGTCACTCTAGCCTGGGTTTGAATCTCGCCCAAATAGAAACCGTCACCCTAACCTGGGTTTGTATCTCAGCCCAACTACAAACCGTCACCCTAACCTGGGTTTGTATCTCAGCCCAACTAGAAACCGTCACCCTAACCTGGGTTTGTATCTCAGCCCAACTAGAAACCGTCACCCTAACCTGGGTTTGTATCTCAGCCCAACTAGAAACCGTCACCCTAGCCTGGGTTTGAATCTCGCCCAAATATTAAACCGTCACTCTAGCCTGGGTTTGAATCTCGCCCAAATAGAAACCGTCACCCTAACCTGGGTTTGTATCTCAGCCCAACTAGAAACCGTCACCCTAACCTGGGTTTGTATCTCAGCCCAACTAGAAACCGTCACCCTAACCTGGGTTTGTATCTCAGCCCAACTAGAAACCATCACCCTAACCTGGGTTTGTATCTCAGCCCAACTAGAAACCGTCACCCTAGCCTGGGTTTGAAACTCGCCCAAATATTAAACCGTCACTCTCGCCTAGGTTTGAATCTCGCCCAACTAGAAACCGTCACCCTAACCTGGGTTTGTATCTCAGCCCAACTAGAAACCGTCACCCTAACCTGGGTTTGTATCTCAGCCAAACTAGAAACCGTCACCCTAACCTGGGTTTGTATCTCAGCCCAACTAGAAACCGTCACCCTAGCCTGGGTTTGAATCTCGCCCAAATATTAAACCGTCACTCTAGCCTGGGTTTGAATCTCGCCCAAATAGAAACCGTCACCCTAACCTGGGTTTGTATGTCAGCCCAACTAGAAACCGTCACCCTAACCTGGGTTTGTATCTCAGCCCAACTAGAAACCGTCACCCTAACCTGGGTTTGTATCTCAGCCCAACTAGAAACCATCACCCTAACCTGGGTTTGTATCTCAGCCCAACTAGAAACCGTCACCCTAGCCTGGGTTTGAATCTCGCCCAAATAGAAACCGTCACCCTAACCTGGGTTTGTATCTCAGCCCAACTAGAAACCGTCACCCTAACCTGGGTTTGTATCTCAGCCCAACTAGAAACCGTCACCCTAACCTGGGTTTGTATCTCAGCCCAACTAGAAACCGTCACCCTAACCTGGGTTTGTATCTCAGCCCAACTAGAAACCGTCACCCTAACCTGGGTTTGTATCTCAGCCCAACTAGAAACCGTCACCCTAGCCTGGGTTTGAATCTCGCCCAAATATTAAACCGTCACTCTAGCCTGGGTTTGAATCTCGCCCAAATATTAAACCGTCACTCTAGCCTGGGTTTGTATCTCAGCCCAACTAGAAACCGTCACCCTAGCCTGGGTTTGAATCTCGCCCAAATAGAAACCGTCACCCTAACCTGGGTTTGAATCTCGCCCAAATATTAAACCGTCACTCTAGCCTGGGTTTGTATCTCAGCCCAACTAGAAACCGTCACCCTAGCCTGGGTTTGAATCTCGCCCAAATAGAAACCGTCACTCTAGCCTGGGTTTGTATCTCAGCCCAACTAGAAACCGTCACCCTAGCCTGGGTTTGAATCTCAGCCCAACGAGAAACCGTCACCCTAACCTGGGTTTGTATCTCAGCCCAACTAGAAACCGTCACCCTAACCTGGGTTTGTATCTCAGCCCAACTAGAAACCATCACCCTAGCCTGGGTTTGAAACTCGGCCAAATATTAAACCGTCACCCTAGCCTGGGTTTGAATCTCGCCCAAATATTAAACCGTCACTCTAGCCTGGGTTTGAATCTCGCCCAAATAGAAACCGTCACCCTAACCTGGGTTTGTATCTCAGCCCAACTACAAACCGTCACCCTAACCTGGGTTTGTATCTCAGCCCAACTAGAAACCGTCACCCTAACCTGGGTTTGTATCTCAGCCCAACTAGAAACCGTCACCCTAACCTGGGTTTGTATCTCAGCCCAACTAGAAACCGTCACCCTAGCCTGGGTTTGTATTTCAGCCCAACTAGAAACCGTCACCCTAGCCTGGGTTTGTATTTCAGCCCAACTAGAAACCGTCACCCTAGCCTGGGTTTGAATCTCGCCCAAATATTAAACCGTCACTCTAGCCTGGGTTTGAATCTCGCCCAAATAGAAACCGTCACCCTAACCTGGGTTTGTATCTCAGCCCAACTAGAAACCGTCACCCTAACCTGGGTTTGTATCTCAGCCCAACTAGAAACCGTCACCCTAACCTGGGTTTGTATCTCAGCCCAACTAGAAACCATCACCCTAACCTGGGTTTGTATCTCAGCCCAACTAGAAACCGTCACCCTAGCCTGGGTTTGAAACTCGCCCAAATATTAAACCGTCACTCTCGCCTAGGTTTGAATCTCGCCCAACTAGAAACCGTCACCCTAACCTGGGTTTGTATGTCAGCCCAACTAGAAACCGTCACCCTAACCTGGGTTTGTATCTCAGCCCAACTAGAAACCGTCACCCTAGCCTGGGTTTGAATCTCGCCCAAATATTAAACCGTCACTCTAGCCTGGGTTTGAATCTCGCCCAAATAGAAACCGTCACCCTAACCTGGGTTTGTATCTCAGCCCAACTAGAAACCGTCACCCTAACCTGGGTTTGTATCTCAGCCCAACTAGAAACCGTCACCCTAACCTGGGTTTGTATCTCAGCCCAACTAGAAACCATCACCCTAACCTGGGTTTGTATCTCAGCCCAACTAGAAACCGTCACCCTAGCCTGGGTTTGAATCTCGCCCAAATAGAAACCGTCACCCTAACCTGGGTTTGTATCTCAGCCCAACTAGAAACCGTCACCCTAACCTGGGTTTGTATCTCAGCCCAACTAGAAACCGTCACCCTAACCTGGGTTTGTATCTCAGCCCAACTAGAAACCGTCACCCTAACCTGGGTTTGTATCTCAGCCCAACTAGAAACCGTCACCCTAACCTGGGTTTGTATCTCAGCCCAACTAGAAACCGTCACCCTAGCCTGGGTTTGAATCTCGCCCAAATATTAAACCGTCACTCTAGCCTCGGTTTGAATCTCGCCCAAATATTAAACCGTCACTCTAGCCTGGGTTTGTATCTCAGCCCAACTAGAAACCGTCACCCTAGCCTGGGTTTGAATCTCGCCCAAATAGAAACCGTCACCCTAACCTGGGTTTGAATCTCGCCCAAATATTAAACCGTCACTCTAGCCTGGGTTTGTATCTCAGCCCAACTAGAAACCGTCACCCTAGCCTGGGTTTGAATCTCGCCCAAATAGAAACCGTCACCCTAGCCTGGGTTTGAATCTCAGCCCAACGAGAAACCGTCACCCTAACCTGGGTTTGTATCTCAGCCCAACTAGAAACCGTCACCCTAACCTGGGTTTGTATCTCAGCCCAACTAGAAACCGTCACCCTAACCTGGGTTTGTATCTCAGCCCAACTAGAAACCGTCACCCTAGCCTGGGTTTGAAACTCGCCCAAATATGAAACCGTCACTCTAGCCTAGGTTTGAATCTCGCCCAAATAGAAACCGTCACCCTAACCTGGGTTTGTATCTCAGCCCAACTAGAAACCGTCACCCTAACCTGGGTTTGTATCTCAGCCCAACTAGAAACCGTCACCCTAACCTGGGTTTGTATCTCAGCCCAACTAGAAACCGTCACCCTAACCTGGGTTTGTATCTCAGCCCAACTAGAAACCGTCACCCTAGCCTGGGTTTGAAACTCGCCCAAATATTAAACCGTCACTCTAGCCTGGGTTTGAATCTCGCCCAAATAGAAACCGTCACCCTAACCTGGGTTTGTATCTCAGCCCAACTCGAAACCGTCACCCTAACCTGGGTTTGTATCTCAGCCCAACTAGAAACCGTCACCCTAGCCTGGGTTTGAATCTCGCCCAAATATTAAACCGTCACTCTAGCCTGGGTTTGAATCTCGCCCAAACAGAAACCGTCACCCTAAACTGGGTTTGTATCTCAGCCCAACTAGAAACCGTCACCCTAACCTGGGTTTGTATCTCAGCCCAACTAGAAACCGTCACCCTAACCTGGGTTTGTATCTCAGCCCAACTAGAAACCGTCACCCTAACCTGGGTTTGTATCTCAGCCCAACTAGAAACCGTCACCCTAGCCTGGGTTTGAAACTCGCCCAAATATTAAACCGTCACTCTAGCCTAGGTTTGAATCTCGCCCAAATAGAAACCGTCACCCTAACCTGGGTTTGTATCTCAGCCCAACTAGAAACCGTCACCCTAACCTGGGTTTGTATCTCAGCCCAACTAGAAACCGTCACCCTAACCTGGGTTTGTATCTCAGCCCAACTAGAAACCGTCACCCTAGCCTGGGTTTGAAACTCGCCCAAATATTAAACCGTCACTCTAGCCTAGGTTTGAATCTCGCCCAAATAGAAACCGTCACCCTAACCTGGGTTTGTATCTCAGCCCAACTAGAAACCGTCACCCTAACCTGGGTTTGTATCTCAGTCCAACTAGAAACCGTCATCCTAGCCTGGGTTTGAATCTCGCCCAAATATTAAACCGTCACTCCAGGCTGGGTTTGAATCTCGCCCAAATAGAAACCGTCACACTAACCTGGGGCTGTATCTCAGCCCAACTAGAAACCGTCACCCTAGCCTGGGTTTGTATCTCAGCCCAATTAGAAACCGTCACCCTAGCCTGGGTTTGAATCTCGCCGAAATATAAATCGTCACCCTAACCTTGGTTTGAATCTCGCCCAAATAGAAACCGTCACCCGAGCCTGGGTTTGAATCTCGCCCAAATAGAAACCGTCACCCTAACCTGGGTTTGTATCTCAGCCCAACTAGAAACCGTCACCCTAACCTGGGTTTGTATTTCAGTCCAACTAGAAACCGTCATCCTAGCCTGGGTTTGAATCTCGCCCAAATATTAAACCGTCACTCCAGGCTGGGTTTGAATCTCGCCCAAATAGAAACCGTCACACTAACCTGGGGCTGTATCTCAGCCCAACTAGAAACCGTCACCCTAGCCTGGGTTTGTATCTCAGCCCAATTAGAAACCGTCACCCTAGCCTGGGTTTGAATCTCGCCGAAATATAAATCGTCACCCTAACCTTGGTTTGAATCTCGCCCAAATAGAAACCGTCACCCGAGCCTGGGTTGGAATCTCGCCCAAATATAAACCGTCACCCCAGCCTGGGTTTAAATCTTGCCCAACTAGAAACCGTCACCCTAGCCTGGGTTTGTATCTCAGCCCAATTAGAAACCGTCACCCTCGCCTGGGTTTGAATCTCGCCGAAATATAAATCGTCACCCTAACCTGGGTTTGTATCTCAGCCCAAATAGAAACCGTCACCCTCGCCTGGATTTGAATCTCGCCCAAATATTAAACCGTCACTCGAGCCTGGGTTTGAATCTCGCCCAAATTTTAAACCGTCACTCTAGCCTGGGTTTGAATCTCGCCGAAATATAAATCGTCACCCTAACCTTGGTTTGAATCTCGCCCAAATAGAAACCGTCACCCGAGCCTGGGTTGGAATCTCGCCCAAATATAAACCGTCACCCCAGCCTGGGTTTAAATCTTGCCCAACTAGAAACCGTCACCCTAGCCTGGGTTTGTATCTCTCCCAACTAGAAACCGTCACCCAAGCCTGGGTTTGAATCTCTCCCAACTATAAACCGCCACCCTAGCCTGGGTTTGAATCTCGCCCAAATATTAAACCGTCACTCTAGCCTGGGTTTGAATCTCGCCCAAATAGAAACCGTCACCCTAGCCTGGGTTTGAATCTCGCCCAAATATAAACCGTCACCCCAGCCTGGGTTTAAATCTTGCCCAACTAGAAACCGTCACCCTAGCCTGGGTTTGTATCTCTCCCAACAAGAAACCGTCACCCTAGCCTGGGTTGAAATGTCGGCCCAACTAGAAACCGTCACTCTAACCTGGGTTTGTATCTCAGCCCAACTCGAAACTGTCACCCTAGCCTGGGTTTGAATCTTGCCCAAATATTAAACCGCAACTCTAGCCTGGGTTTGAATCTCGCCCAAATAGAAACCGTTACCCGAGCCTGGGTTTGAATCTTGCGCAAATATAAACCGTCACCCCAGCCTGGGTTTAAATCTTGCCCAACTAGAAACCGTCACCCTAGCCTGGGTTGAAATGTCGGCCCAACGAGAAACTGTCACCCTCGCCTGGGTTTGAATCTCTCCCAACTAGAAACCATCACCCAAGCCTGGGTTTGAATCTCTCCCAACTAGAAACCGTCACCCTAGCTTGGGTTTGAATCTTGGCCCAACTAGAAACCGTCACCCAAGCCTCGGTTTGTATCTCTCCCAACTAGAAACCGCCACCCGAGCCTGGCTTGAAATGTCGGCCCAACGAGAAACTGTCACCCTCGCCTGGGTTTGAATCTCTCCCAACTAGAAACCATCACCCTCGCCTGGGTTTGAATCTCTCCCAACTAGAAACCATCACCTTATCCTGGGTTTTGAATCTTGGCCCAACTAGAAACCGCCACCCTCGCCTGGGTTTAAATCTTGGCCCAAATATAAATCGTCATCCTAGCCTGGGTTTGTATCTCAGCCAAACTAGAAACCGTCACCCTAACCTGGGTTTGTATCTCAGCCCAACTAGAAACCGTCACGCTATCCTGGGTTGGAAAGTTGGTCCAACTAGAAACCGTCACCCTAGCCTGGGTTTGAATCTCTCCCAACTAGAAACCGTCACCCTAACCTGGGTTTGAATCTCTCCCAAATAGAAACCGTCATCCTATCCTGGGTTTGAATCTCTCCCAACTAGAAACCGTCACCCTAGCCTGGGTTTGAAACTCAGCCCAACTAGATACCGCCACCCTCGCCTGGGTTTGAATCTCGCCCAAATATAAACCATCACCCTAACCTGGGTTTGTATCTCAGCCCAACTAGAAACCGTCACCCTAGCCTGGGTTTGAATCTCTCCCAACTAGAAACCGTCACCCTAACTTGGGTTTGTATCTCAGCCAAACTAGAAACCGTCACCCTAACCTGGGTTTGTATCTCAGCCCAACTAGAAACCGTCACGCTATCCTGGGTTGGAAAGTTGGTCCAACTAGAAACCGTCACCCTAGCCTGGGTTTGAATCTCTCCCAACTAGAAACCGTCACCCTAACCTGGGTTTGAATATCTCCCAACTAGAAACCGTCACCCTAACCTGGGTTTGAATCTCTCCCAACTAGAAACCGTTACCCTAGCCTGGGTTTAAATCTCAGCCAAAATAGAAACCGTCATCCTATCCTGGGTTTGTATCTCAGCCCAACTAGAAACCGTCACCCTAGCCTGGGTTTGAATCTCAGCCCAACTAGATACCGCCACCCTAGCCTGGGTTTGAATCTCGCCCAAATATAAACCATCACCCTAACCTGGGTTTGTATCTCAGCCCAACTAGAAACCGTCACCCTAGCCTGGGTTTGAATCTCTCCCAACTAGAAACCGTCACCCTAACCTGGGTTTGAATCTCTCCCAACTAGAAACCGTCACCCTAGCCTGGGTTTAAATCTCAGCCCAAATAGAAACCGTCACCCTAGCCTGGGTTTGTATCTCAGCCCAACTAGAAACCGTCACCCTAGCCTGGGTTTAAATCTCAGCCCAACTAGAAACCGTCACCCTAGCCTGGGTTTGTATCTCAGCCCAACTAGAAACCGTCACCCTAGCCTGGGTTTGAATCTCAGCCCAACTAGATACCGTCACCCTAGCCTGGGTTTGTATC
This sequence comes from Myxine glutinosa, assembly GCF_964187855.1. Taxonomy (NCBI): domain Eukaryota; kingdom Metazoa; phylum Chordata; class Myxini; order Myxiniformes; family Myxinidae; genus Myxine; species Myxine glutinosa. Next base: position 48,271,733 of record NC_136261.1, read on the forward strand.
TCAGCCCAACTAGAAACCGTCACCCTAGCCTGGGTTTAAATCTCAGCCCAAATAGAAACCGTCATCCTAGCCTGGGTTTGTATCTCAGCCCAACTAGAAACCGTCACCCTAGCCTGGGTTTGAATCTCAGCCCAACTAGATACCGCCACCCTAGCCTGGGTTTGAATCTCGCCCAAATATAAACCATCACCCTAACCTGGGTTTGTATCTCAGCCCAACTAGAAACCATCACCCTAGCCTGGGTTTGAATCTCTCCCAACTAGAAACCGTCACCCTAACCTGGGTTTGAATCTCTCCCAACTAGAAACCGTCACCCAAGCCTGGGTTTAAATCTCAGCCCAAATAGAAACCGTCACCCTAGCCTGGGTTTGTATCTCAGCCCAACTAGAAACCGTCACCCTAGCATAGGTTTGAATCTTGGCCGAACAAGATACCGCCACCCCAGCCTGGGTTTGAATCTTGGCCCAACTAGATACCGCCACCCTAGCCTGGGTTTAAATTTTGGCCCAAGTAGAAACCGCCACCCTAGCCTGGGTTTAAACCCAGGCTAGGGTGACGGTTTCTAGTTGGGCCAACATTCCAAATCCAGGCTAGGGTGACGGTTTCTAGTTCGGCCAAGATTCAAACCCAGGCTAGGGTGGCGGTAACTAGTTGGGCCAAGATTTAAACCCAGGCTAGGGTGGCGGTATCTAGTTGGGCCAAAATTTAAACCCAGGCTAGGGTGGCGGTATCTAGTTGGGCCAAAATTTAAACCCAGGCTAGGGTGGCGGTATCTAGTTGGGCCAAGATTTAAACCCAGGCTAGGGTGACGGTTTCTAGTTCGGCCAAGATTCAAACCCAGGCTAGGGTGGCGGTATCGTTGGGTCAAAATTTAAACCCAGGCTAGGGTGGCGGTTTCTAGTTCGGCCAAGATTTAAATCTTGGCCCAACTAGAAACCGCCACCCTAGCCTGGGTTTAAATCTTGGCCCAACTAGTTACCGCCACCCTAGCCTGGGTTTGAATCTTGGCCGAACTAGAAACCGTCACCCTAGCCTGGATTTGGAATGTTGGCCCAACTAGAAACCGTCACCCTAGCCTGGGTTGGAATGTCGGCCCAACGAGTAACCGTCACCCAAGCCTGGGTTTGAATCTTGGCCCAACGAGAAACCGTCACCCAAGCCTGGGTTTAAATCTTGGCCCAACTAGAAACCGCCACCCTAGCCTGGGTTTGAATCTTGGCCCAACGAGAAACCGCCACCCTAGCCTGGGTTTAAATCTTGGCCCAACTAGAAACCGCCACCCTAGCGTGGGTTTAAATCTTGGCCCAACTAGAAACCGCCACCCTAGCGTGGGTTTAAATCTTGGCCCAACTAGAAACCGTCACCCTAGCCTGGATTGGAATGTTGGCCCAACTAGATACCGCCACCCTAGCCTGGATTGGAATGTCGGCCCAACGAGAAACCGTCAATCTCACCTGGGTTTGAACACAACCAAATGTGAAAAACATCAAAGGGTGTGAATACTTTCTGAGGGCACTTAACTTGTCAAAGTGGGTGTAAAAGTCAAAGACTTAAACTTTGACGACGTATGACGTTTTTGTAACAAAAAATTTTTTATTCGTGCATGCCTGAAAGATGTATATGTTCATGTGCATGAGTTACCCAGAAAATAGAGTTAGCTAGGATTGCAGATCTTTTCCCAACTGCTCCTAAAAGATCTGCTCGCCATTGTTCAGCATGCAGATGCCAGGTCTCTGGGAATGGAGAATGGAATTGATGTGCTGGAAAGAGAGAAGGTGTGGATATTTCCATGATGGTTACACATGTATGACCAAAGCCATGGACTGCAAGCGTCAATTAAACAGTGTCGTAAGCTCTGAGAGGTTTGGTATGCATGAAATCGGTTAGGGCATGAAGCCATGGAATGCAAATAATTTCCTAAAGTCGCCAAGACATGGGTGCCAAGGGCTGTAGGAGCAGTGGATGAAGGTTCGTGGAGAAAAGCATCCAAACGTGGTTCTTCCAAATTTCCAATTGCATAACTTAAGAAGGAAGTGGCAGCTGCTTGTTAAAAACTCAAATCCCGAAGCTGAATGTGTCGGGTAAATCGTTAGAATCGTGGAAAGAAACGTTTATTGCTTGGATGCGGCACGCAGATTCCGCTGGTGAGCAGAGCCTGTATCCAAACCCTCACTGGAGCCTGAAATCAGATGCCAGTAGAGAATAAGGATGCGAGCACTTGGGGTCAGGGCGTCAGAGCCCTGGGTCGTAGTGAGGAAGGACTTGGTGAAGGTACCCTCGAGGTTCAGCTCCATGCTGTTGATGTGCAACATGGTACGGAAGGTGCTAATTATCAAGATCGAGGTACATTCTCCTTCCTGACTGGTGTGTTTGAAGCCCAGTACATGCTGGATGTGATCTACCACTTGAAACGTAAACTTAAAAAACTTTAAAAAAAACTTAAACTTAAAAAAAAAACTTAAACTTAAAAAGCTTTAAAAAAAATTTATACCCCACGCAAAGCGAAAAGTGGGGTTAAGCAATTGGTTCAATTGTGTCTATCACTTTGTCTGTCAAACAAAATTGAAAATCAATCCAAACAGAAAACGTACTCTTTATAAAGACGTCATAAAGGACACAGACAAAAGGCACGAATAAAAAATTTAACGTGGTAAATAAGGTGGTGTAAAAGACGGTGCATCAATGGCAGTAAACTTCAGAATAAAAACATTTTTTTACAATCTTTAAAACTTTCATTTTATTTCAATTGAATTATATTACTTGAATACTGTAAAACACAAATTACCTTGTTAGCATTTCCAACAAGCCTCCAATTTAGCTGCATTTGCACAAAATATTACGCCATTTTACACCATCTCGACCAATCAAATTTGCCGCTCACACTCTCTGCGTTGGGGAATATCGAGATTCAGACAAAATCAAGGCTCATGGGAAATATAAATTGTGCTCGGAAATGCAAAGCAAGAGTTTAAAAGACGCTCAATAATGCGGGTGCGGTGTTCGTAAGTTTATTTGTTTGTCAAAAAACTGAGGAAGACTGGAAAATTGAAAGACGGAGGAATTGTGTGGGGTTAACGAGGATAGAAAAAATCACGGTTTTGGATTGGCAATTACCTGCGGTGGTGGTGAACAGCTGTTTTGAAGACCTGGAGGGAAGAGTGACATTGAAGAGAATGTGGAAGTTGATTCCATAGGTGGGAGAAAAGAGGAACAGATGAGTGGAGATGGGCAGTGATCTTGGATTTAGGGAGTTCCACCAGAAAATGGTTGACGGTAAACCGTGTGCGCCCTGCAGAATCCTAGGGGAACAAAGCACGGAGAGAGCAGAGTGCAAGAGCAGAAAGAAAGCGGTAGAAGATAGAGAGACCACCGACCTGTCTGCAATGGTGAAGAGATAGGCCTATTGACTCAGCTTCATCGTGGGAGATTCCAATGATCTTGAAGGCCTGGTTTCCACGGCATCAAGCTGAGCACTATGTGAGGCAGGGGAGCCAATTCAGGTGGGAGAGCAGTACTTCAGCAAGCTGCGGATGAAAGCCTTGTAGGTGTATAGGAGTTCAAGTGTGCCAAGGAAGGACTTTGTATGACGAAGGATTCCGAGTCGGCGTCTGGCTTTGCAGGCCAACTTTGAAATGTGGTTTGCCCTTATAAAGATCGTGGCTGATCATGAGACCCAGGAATTTGGATTACTGGACTTCTTCAAGAGGATTGTTAAGAAAGTAGATGGGAGGGCTTGCCAGATGGTCCTTTCTGAGAGAGAGATAGTGAGAGTGTGACATTTGTCAGGATTGAATGTCATATTCCAAGTATTTGACCAGCTTTTGATTTTATCAAGGTCTGAACAGAGGGAAGAAGTTGCCGCCTGCCTATCTGAAAAATGAGGGAGGTCACAGCAGAGGGTGGAGTCATCAGCAAATAGATAAAGAGGATTTTGCAGAGTCAGAGAGATCATTGTTGAAGATCAGGAATAGGACTGGGCCCAGGACACTTCTTTGGGGCACTTGACATGGAGAGGTGATGAAAGGAATCTGTTGAGAGCTCCACGTTGACTACGAGAGGAGAGGAAGTCAGAAAGCCATGTATGGAGTTGGCCTTGGATGCCATAGGGAGAGAGTTGGGAGGGTAAGGCAGATGCCAGACTATCAAAAGCATGAAATACATAGCCCTCCATAATTATTGGAATGGTGAAGTCAAACTTGTTATTATTGCTATATACTCGAGAAATTTGGATTTGAGATCAAAAGATGAATATGAGGCAAGGGTACAGGTCATGTTTTATCTCTTGGTATTTCTATGGTTATATGTTTTCTCATTGTATAACAATAGTACTTTTTTATGTTCAGTCCCCCCCCCCCACCCCCCCCCTCCCCATTTTAGGTAAGCATAAATATTGGAACAGATTAACTTTTAAAAAGTAAATTAAATTAATATAGTAGTATTTGGTTGCGTATCCCCTGCATGCAATAACTGCATTGAGCCTGTGATCCATTGACTTCACCAAACTCTTGGCATCTTCCTTTGAGATGCATTTCCAAGCCTTTACTGCAGCCATTTTCAGTTGTTGTTTGTTTGGGGTTTTTTTTGACTTTAGTCTCCTCTTCAGGAACTAAAATGAATGCTCCATTGGATTTAAATCAGGAGATTAACTTGGCCATTGTAAAACCTTCCATTTTTTTCCCCCTGATGAACTCCTTGGTTGCGTTGTCAGTGTGTTTTGGGTCTTTGTCTTGCTGCACAGTCAAGTGCCGCCCAATGAGTTTGGAGGCATTTTCTTGTACATAGGCGGCAGACAAAATATTTCTGTACACTTCCACATTCATTGTGCTGCTGCTATCATTAGTTACATCTTCAATAAAGATGAGTGAGCCAGTTGCATAGGCAGCCATGCCATGACACTACCTCCACCATGCTTCACAGATGATGTAGTATGCTTTGGATCAAATGCAGTTCCTTCCTTTCACCACACTTTCACCTTTCCATCGCTTTGGTAAAGGTTTACCTTGGTCTCATCTGTCCATAAAACTTTGTTCCAGAACTCACTGGCTGACCTATGTACTTGTTGACAAATTTGAATATGGCCTTTCTATATTTGGTCATGATGAGAGATTTGTATCTTGCGGTGTAGCCTTTGTAATTCTGCTGTCGGTGTCTTCTGCGAATGGCGGATTGTGATATTTTCATCCTTGCACTCTGGAGGTTGTTGTTGATGTCACTGGCAGTTGTTTTAGGGTTTTCTTCACAGCTTTGATGATTTTTCTGTCATCAACTGCAGTTGTTTTCCTTGATCGACCTTGTAGTCAGGTTCACTATGTTAACAAATATAATTTCGTTCAAAATTTTGGTAGATTAGCAAAACTATACATTTTTGGAATATTCAGAGCATGAGGAATCCAAAAATTAATGTTTACATTTGCGTAGACACCTTTGCGAAAATGACACTCAGGACAGTGATGAAGATAGTCAGGTTCACTATGTTAACAAATATAATTTCTTTCAAAATTTTGGGATTAGCAAACCTGTACATTTTTGGAATCTTCAGAGCATGGAGAATCTGAAAATCAATGTTGGCATTTGCACAGACACCTGCATGGCCGCCATTTTGGATTTTGAAAATGGCCACCATCAAATACATATTTTGCGCGATCTCGGCTTCTAGTCAACCTAGAGACTTAATTAAATATGCTAATCCTATGTTTTCTGGGTCAAGGAATCCAATAAAGGCCTCAAAATAGTGCTCAGGATTATAGAAAAGCAACAAACAAAGGTAATTGAAAAGCATTGTCTTTATATTTGTGATATAACTGTATTACATAATACATGATATTGCAAGTCCTTTGAAGTTATAGGTTGTTATAGGAAGTTATAGGTAGTATCAGATTGAACTATAAGTCCTATACACAGGATCTACGAGGTCTATACCATTCAGGAATATGCTTTTACAGATCTTCATCACTGTCCTGAGTGTCATTTTCGCAAAGGTGTCTACGCAAATGTAAACATTAATTTTTGGTTTCGTCATGCTCTGAATATTCCAAAAATGTATAGTTTTGCTAATCTACCAAAATTTTGAACGAAAAAACATGGTGAACCTGACTATTGCCATTGTCTAATGCCAAGTACACAAGTTTTTTGTTTTTTTTCTTTTTCTTTTTTCCCGGTGACTTTCCTAACAGCTGGTTCGTCTTCAATCAAAGTACTTTGGGCTTTCTAATTAACTTCCCAAAACCTTTTACTTTCCATCCTGCAGTGACCATATAAATTATGAATAATTTTGCTAACCCCAATTGCTTTTCAAAGCTGACAATAAATCTGAGCTTTTAAACCTTTCACAAACAGAATTTCTGAATGCATATGAAGGTGTTTGTGTGTACGTGCAGGTACAATAGACTGCGTGCGGGAAGCATCAGCGACGAGGTATTCGAAGGGCTGATCCTACTTCAGGTCCTGGATTTCACTGGAAACCCAGGCTGGGATAAAGAACAAAAAGAAAAAAAAAGCAACAATGAAGACAACGAAAGCACAACTGAGCACATGCATACTGGATGAACTTGTCTGCAGCAACAGCTCAGTTATGACTGCTTTTAACATGGACTGCTTTTTATACCAAATCACATAATATATGCATCTCCTGGAAACTTTAGGGTGCACCTAACAGAATAGGATAGATGGGTGATGACAAGGTGCATGGAAAATAAGACATATATTCACCAAGGCATTGTTATTCAAAAATGTTATAATCCTATCATAATGACTTCAATAGTGAGTAATAATTTTATGTCTTTCGTATGATTTTTGACTTGATATAAAAACACATGTGAGACAAAATCTGAGATTTATTGATGGACTGCACATAAAAGTTAAAAACAACATAATTAAATAACCCTGTCACCTTTGCACATGCAACATGCAATTCCATGAGCATTTGCCTAATCACATACTTGGCAAACATTACATCTCCACAATGCTTCTGATTTCCGAGGAGAAGATGGTTAGTTTAAGTTTATCAAAGAAAGTTGGTTAGTTTATCAATAAAAGCCAGATGGAAGATATCATTGGGATGTCAGGAGGAGGGGAAACATGCCAAGGTAAAGTGAATAGTTTAATGGGCATGGGAAACATGCCAAGTTGATAATGTATCAAATAAAACGTTTGTCCTCTTGATTCACAATGGAAAACTAGTCTTTATAGACTAGAGTGGTCTGTATTGATGGAAAAATAAATAGTGGCAATTATAACATTGTCAACAAAAGACATACAAGCAGCCAAAAGGTTCATTTGTGAAGGTAGTTGTGATGACACCCACATTGTTTGGGTGGCATATATAGACAAGTGCTTGTCGTGTAATTTGTGCAGGAATGGCTGTGATGGGGTGGAAAGGAAACAATATCATTATAGCAAAAAAGTGTGAATTATTAGATAAATTCTCAGATGAGATGCACTGTCAGGCTAATGGGGTGGTGAAAGGGGGAGAAGATTGGAAGGCTGCAACTTTCTGTGCTGACGATGCTCAGCAGGAACTGCATTCAAGTTTGGGTCACTCCACTCCAGGGTGCAATGTAGCACAGGAATGTTAAGGCCCAATCACAGGCATTGCACATATCTGTCCATGGGCATAAGCTGTGCATGACATGTTAGGTCTGTGCATGGAGTAACACATTTTTGTGCACTTAATTGAGTGCATCCAATGAATTACGTTGCAAAGCAGGACTTGCTGTTCACCCATTGGATTACGCACGAAATATTAGCATATAATTTATAATACCATTCCTGACTGTCTTTGCAAAATTAACCCTATGATTACTTGTTTGGGCACAAATTGCCATGATGGGACACAAATCCTTTCAAAGGGTGATTATAAAGGGTGATTATAAATATACGAAAACTGCATAAACAAAATTATGAATAAAATACAGTATTAAAAATACAGGGTGTCTCAATAAAAGGTATACAGACTTCAATGCTGAACTTCATAAAAAGTAATGAACAAAATTATAAATAAAACACAGGGTGCCTCAATAAAACGTATACAGACTTCAATGCTGAACTTCATAAAAAGTCATGAACAAAATTATAAATAAAATACAGGGTGTCTCAATAAAAGGTTTGCAGACTTCAATGCTGAACTTCATAAAAAGTCATGAACAAAATTATAAATAAAATACAGAGCGTCTCAATAAAAGGTTTGCAGACTTCAATGCTGAACTTCATAAAAAGTCATTAACAAAATTATAAATAAAATACAGGGTGTCTCAATAAAAGGTACACAGACTTCAATGCTGAACTTCATAAAAAGTCATTAACAAAATTATAAATAAAATACAGGGTGTCTCAATAAAAGGTATACAGACTTCAATGCTGAACTTCATAAAAAGTCATTAACAAAATTATAAATAAAATACAGAGCGTCTCAATAAAAGGTTTGCAGACTTCAATGCTGAACTTCATAAAAAGTAATTAACAAAATTATAAATAAAATACAGTGTTAAAAATACAGGGTGTCTCAATAAAAGGTATACAGACTTCAATAATGAACTTCATAAAAAGTCATTAACAAAATTATACATAAAATACAGGGTGTCTCAATAAAAGGTATACAGACTTCAATGCTGAACTTCATAAAAAGTAATTAACAAAATTATAAATAAAATACAGTATTAAAAATACAGGGTGTCTCAATAAAAGGTTTACAGACTTCAATGCTGAACTTCATAAAAAGTCATTAACAAAATTATACATAAAATACAGGGTGTCTCAATAAAAGGTAGACAGACTTCAATGCTGAACTTCATAAAAAGTAATTAACAAAATTATAAATAAAATACAGGGTGTCTCAATAAAAGGTATGCAGACTTCAATGCTGAACTTCACAAAAAGTAATTATCAAAATTATAAATAAAATACAGGGTGTCTCAATAAAAGGTTTGCAGACTTCAATGCTGAACTTCATAAAAAGTCATTAACAAAATTATAAATAAAATACAGGGTGTCTCAATAAAAGGTTTGCAGACTTCAATGCTGAACTTCATAAAAAGTCATTAACAAAATTATAAATAAAATACAGGGTGTCTCAATAAAAGGTACACAGACTTCAATGCTGAACTTCATAAAAAGTAATTAACAAAATTATAAATAAAATACAGGGCGTCTCAATAAAAGGTATACAGACTTCGATGCTGAACTTCATAAAAAGTAATTAACAAAATTATAAATAAAATACAGGGTGTCTCAATAAAAGGTATACAGACTTCAATGCTGAACTTCATAAAAAGTCATTAACTAGCAGAGAGGGATGATGTTGAATGTTACCAATACAAAACAGATGGTGTTAGCATGTAATTCAATGATTGTACTTCATCAGTCAGTTGCTATCCACAATTCAGTGCAGAACTAGAAGATAGTATCATGACATGTAACGTAAAAAAAAAAAATGCACATTTTATTTTGTTTTTTAAATTTATTTTCTGAATAGTAAAGTTTCAAATAAAAATTAAATTGAGAATTATATTTAGAAACTTCCTCCCAAAAATTGTTATTTTTTTTTACTTTTAGGAGTTTGAGTTATCAGAAAAATACTATTTTTAATTCTTTAAAATGTTTTTGGGGATTTATAAAAAATTCATTTATTTTTATTCCAAAAAATAATTAATTAATATTGCTTTATTTTTAGGGAGGCTTTTTTTGCCTTTCAAATTTTTATTTTGTTTTCATTCTCAAATTTAAAATGTCAAAAAATATATATATTATTTCCTATTTTTTTTCTTTTTGTGTTTTGTTTATCATCTTATTTTAGTTTTAAGGAAAAGTAATTTTGGAATTTTTTTATGTGCAGTTTGTTTCATCCCTTATGGAACTGCAGGGTAGAAATGAAATCTTCTAAATTTTTATTTTAAATTTTACTTGTTTTTAATTTAAGTTTTTCCATTTTTGGGAAGATTTATAAATTCTTTTTTGAATTGTTATATTTTGTGAATTTAAATTTTGTTTTTAAATCTTTATATAATTAATTTTTTTAATTCATTGAAACTCTAATGAAGATTTTTTTATTTTGAATTTTTTTTTTTAATCCATGATTTTGGAGGGAAACATTGATGAAAAAATAAAAATTGGGACTAAATGGTTTATTCACCAGGGACTCCATGAACATGAGGTGCAATCAGAATCGATAGTCAGGCTAATGGGGGAAGGGTTGGTAGGAGTTGAGGAACTTAGGAACTCAGGCCAAACTCCGTGTCTTGAGGAACTCATGCCAATCAGTGGGCATTTTAAATGCCATCTACCCAGGTAGAGAGGTTTGAATTTGTGATACTGCTACGTTGGTTTCTCATGCTTGGTGGGGTTTTACAGCCCTTATTTGAAATAAAAACAACAACTGATTAACAAAAGAAATGTAAAATTTTAAATGTAAAAGCAAAAAATGCAAAACTTATTTAGGCAATTTAGAAAACTAGCAGAAGTACCCGGCATTGCCGGGCGGGGGAGGGGAGGGGGAGAGGTAGGGGAGGGGAGGGGAACGGGGGGGGAGGGGAGGAGAGGGGGGGAGGGGAGAAGAGGGGGGAGGGGAGAAGAGGGGGGAGGGGGAGGGGGGAAGGAGAGGGTAGGGTGGAGGGGGAAGGGAGGGGTAAAGGGAGGGGGAGGGGGTAGGGGTAGGGGGAGGGGCAAGGGGAAGGGGTAGGGGGGAAAGGAAGGGGTAGGGGGGAAAGGGAGGGTTAGGGGGGAAAGGGAGGGGGAGGGGAGGGGGAGGGGAGGGGAGGGGTGTAGGGGAGGGGGGAGGGGTGAAGGGGAGGGGGAGGGGGGAAGGGGGAGGGGGGAAAGGGAGGAGGAGGGGGAGGGAAGGGGAGGGGAGGGATATAGATGGTTACTGGCAATTGATCACATCCACAAATGATGTAATCCACACAATTTATGTACTTTACATAACGTTAATAGGAATACATGGCCGTGTAGATGGGAAATACAGTTTGTTTGAAATAAATCACAAATATCAGATGAAAGTTTTTAAAATTTAGAACTATTCTCACTCAGAGTTAAACATCACCGCAATATTACGCGGTTGCTTCAACGTTTTCTGTGAATTATATGTCATCATTGTGAGATTTTTTTGGATTTTTTTTTTTTTTAAATAAGATTTTTATATTTAAAAAACGGCAAAAAAGCATCAGAACAGCTGTGAAAAAGCATCAAAACAGCAGTGAAGAAGCATCAGAACAGCAGTGAAAAAGCATCAAAACAGCAATGTAAAAGCATCAAAACAGCAGTAAAAAGCATCAAAACAGCAACAATTGTCCGGTGATTTTTCAATCACCGCAGTTAAATGTGTCGGAGTAATTAACTATTTTCCTTCGTGCCTTTTTGTGTTTTTTTTTATACACATAAATACATAAAATCACATAAAATACACATAAATACACATAAAAATCAGATCAGAATCAGAATCGATATTCTCACAATCGTCACAACACACCAGACACGTAGTTAATTACACAGTGCTTCCTTGTAAACAATGTTCTTTGTCTTTCCTTGTTCGGATAGGATGTATAGATTGTTCTCTTGTCCTATCCGACTACATCCTACGTATAGTTGGCCATGGGAGAAGCACGGGGAATCAAGGTTCAGTCTACCAAGGTTCAGGCTGTAGCGAATTGAGGAACTCTACCGGGTAATGGACAGTCTCGTGGTCGTTTTGGATTGAGTCGACTGATCGGTAAGTTCTTAGATCCCCAGGAATAGTCTGCAGAAGATCCAAATTGATTTTATCCACTGCATCGTTCTTTGGGGCTAGAATTGCCCTTTCACAGAGCCAGGAGTGATTTCGGTAGTTGGCGGGGATGTTGGGGAAGACGTTCGTCTCGAGTTCGTCAGCCGTGGTGACATTGTTGCCGCATGGTACGATGTCCAGTCCATCTTCAGGGCACGTCTCCAAATCTCCGTTTCCGATCTGTAACAGCTTCGCTGAAAAGGCGCCTGCGGCTACATCTCCATGAAGGGTGACACGCATGTTTGTGCTGAGTTTCAACTTCGTCACTTTTGACCATAGAGGAGACGGAGATGCCTTCTGTCTCTCGCTGTCTGGCCCTCGCCAGACGTTGTTGATTGGCATTTAGACGTGCCTCTGTCTCATCTTCTGTCTCCTGCTGTCTGAATCTAGAGACACGTTCTTCATTGGCTTGTCGATGGTGAAAAGTATCTTCATCGGTTTCATGGAGTCTCCGATCAGCGATTTTCCTTGCTCGGGAGGTGGAACGCGACAAATTTCTTTTCTTCGGTGCCATTGCCTTTATCACAGTCAGTCTTCCAGTCACTCACTCGTAGACAAATTCAATTTTTTTCACTTTTACGTTTACATGTGGTAACAAACGACGCAAACGCAAGATTGCAACTCTGCGTCGTGTCATGGGCGTGGCCAACGTGGCCTCATGCTCCCAGGAGCTCGAGCGAGCCATAATGCGCTACGTTATGGCAAAAAATATGGATCTAAAGATGAAAGAAAAAAAAACCTATGTGGTGTGAATGGCAATGTTCCTCGCTGAAATGTGAAAAAACGCAATCGCTTTTCGCTCTGAATTACGTGTGAACGCGTAACTGTGAGTTTATGGCGGCAAGGATGGAACATCACGTGATCGCTCTGAGCGAATCAGCGCGCTGCTCTGCCACCGGCTCAGATTCCGTGTATAATATTCCTTGCTGAAAAAAAATATGGATCTAAAGATGAAAAAAAAAAAAACCTATGTGGTGTGAATGGCAATGTTCCTCGCTGAAATGTGAAAAAACGCAATCGCTTTTCGCTCTGAATTACGTGCGAACGCGTAACTGAGTTTATGGCGGCGAGGATGGAACATCACGTGATCGCTCTGAGCGAATCAGCGAGCTGCTCTGGCACATGCTGAGATTCCGTGTATAAATGAATTATTATTATTATTATAATGTTCCTCGCTGAAATGCGCTGAGGTAAATATGAATAAAAAATATGGATCTCGTCATATATTTTTAGGTAGGCCATGTCCTTCCCAGGCTCAATGGCCATGTCTATGCCAAATATCAAGCACGTGAGCCTCTCCGTTTAGGAGTCTATCGGTAACATTACACACACACAAACTGTGTTTTATATATTTCGATATACACAAAAAATAAATATGTATTTAAAAAATATCATATATACGAGTATATATAAAGTATATAGATAAAGATATGTATATAGAAAAATATTTTCTTTAAAACACAGTGGGGCAACAGTTAGACTCTTAGGAAGGGAAGGAATGAACAGGAAAAGGGAGGAAGGGTGGGTGGAAAATGGTAACTTGCAGTGAGAGGGAGGGGCTAGGCAAGCTCAATGGGTGGCAAAAAAAAGTGTGGGCAAGCATGAGAGATGATGGTGCACCACCTGCCTGAAGTTCTGGAGAAAAGGGTGGGATTGAACAGACTCAGAAAGGCATTTCCCCAAGTTGGAGAAAAAATGATCAAAATAATTAAGGTTGGCAGTTGACCTGGATTTTGAGGGTGGTACTGGAAGAATGCATGCATCCTGGAGTTGCAGGTGAGGATTGGAGTGCTTGGAGAGCAGAGGGAGCTATATCAGCATAAAATAAATAAATAAATAAACAAGAAGACGTCATGCGGAGCACGATACTTGCAAAATCCACCCCCCCCCCACCCCAAGAAAAAAAATTCCATTGCTACAGCAAATTGTCCATTTCATCAAGATTAAAATTGACAATCATACCAAAAAGCTCGGGTCAACAGGAAGAAAAGTCACGATTTTTCAGATGAAAAATGATTTAAGGTTGACCTTGAGTTGACCTTTGACCTCAAAAATAGTTAGTTTCCCTATTTAGTGACTCAAAGTGGAAATGCTGTTCAATTTTCAAGTCAATCGGATGAAAATTGAGGATTAAAAAAACTTGGCCTATGTTGACCTCAAATATACTTGGTGGTTGAATTCAGTGACCAGATATGCAAGTCCTCTTCAAATTTCGAGTCAATTGGATGAAAATTGAGGATTTTAGAAATTTGGCAAAGTTGGTGACCTTTGGCCTATGTTGACCTTTTGACCCCAAAAACAATAGGCTTCTCAATTGGGACGACTTATACAACTTGGTGAAGTTTCGTGACGATCGCTTAGAATTTTGACCTGTAGGCTGGTGACAAAGAAACAGACAAACAGACAGACAGAACCACAAACGCAACCGACCAATGTACTTGAAAAATCTTCGATTTTGCAAGTAATAAACAGACAGAACCACAAACGCAACCGACCAATATACCTGAAAAATCTTCGATTTTGCAAGTAATAAAAATAAGCCAGTGACTAGTCTGCAATATGAGAGCAACAGACTGCACCAAAACTTACCAGTGAGAGTTTGTGGGATGAAAGACAGACAGACCTGCACACAGGTGGTGTGCACAGAAAAAGAAAGAAGACCAGCACTTTCCAGGTGGAAAGCAAGAGGGCTGTCAGATGCTTGTGATTGGCAGGTGGTGGCAGACCTAAAGCCACAATTGGTATTCCCAGAAGGAGATCTGTGTGACAAGGTTGCGGCCTGACTGTCATTTGGTCAGGTGCAACAAGACAAGTCATCTTAGGGGAGTTGTCGGTACCTTGGGAAAAGAACATGGAGGAGGTGCACGAGAGGAAGAGAGGAAAGTACAGTGAGCTGGAGGCAGAGTGCCGGGAGAAGGGTTGGCGCGTTTCGTGTCAGCCATTTGAGGTGGGGTGTAGAGGGTATATTGGCAATTCCTTTTCTGCATTTCTTGCTAGGCTGGGAGTGTGTGGGACAGAAAGGAGGATGTGTGACAAGGTGGCCCAGGTTGCCTTGAAAGGCTCATTTTGGGATATGGAGGAAGTTTATGTAAGCACGTCGAACGGTGTAGGTTGGTTGTGTGTGTGTGGGGGGGGGGGGGGGGGGTGGGGGGGGGGGGTTGTTTTTGTTTTTTGTTACCATTATTACTTCTTATTTTGTGTATATGAGTGAGTGGGGTGAGGGTGTGTGTTTTTGCATGAATTAATTTTTGCATGAGTGTGTTTTTGTGTGTTGAGTGGTGTATGATGTACGTGTAGGTGGTTGTTTGGTTGGTGTTCTGTATGTATGTGTGTATGGGTGTGTATGAATGATCTGGTGTGTTTTGTTGGTGAGTGGTGAAGGGTATAAAGGTGGGTGTTTTGAGTGTTTCACCATGTTTGTTTGGTGCTGTGGATTCTGGATGTGTTGTTGTTGTTGTTGTTGTTGTTGTTGTTCGCACTGGCTGGGGGTGGGGGTATGTACGCATCCAGGTGCAGTTGCTGCATGTGGATGTGTATGTGCCCCTGCTGGCCCAAACCTTAGCTGACCGTAACGAGGTTGAAGGGGCCGAAACGGGATGATGCTGAGGACCTCGCCTGAGGACCCGGTCAGTGCGGCTGACCAGGTGTGTTTTTGAACTTATATCTATATATCTATCTATATAATATATATATATATATATATATATATATATATATATATATATATATAATATATATATATATATATATATATATATTATAATATTATATATATATAGTATATATATATATATATCTATCTATATATATATATATATATATATATATATATTATATATATATATATATATATATATATATCTATATATCTATATATATTATATATATATATATATATACTATATATATATATATAGTATATATTATATATATATATATATATATATATTATATATATTATATATATATATATTATATTGTTACTGGACGCGGTTTAGATGTTATTTTGGGCCGAGCGGAATGGTCAACCGCGACCGTTACAGGATCCCCGATTGGCCCGACTCCCCCAACGTTGACCAGATCGCACCACAGATATTCAATTTGGAAACCTCTAAAGCGACCGAAAGAGAAGGAAGAGAGAAGAAGACAGAGTACGGAGGAATAACAGGATTTATTAGCGCTGAGGAAGCGCCTCTAGCGAATGACTTCCAGCCAGTGTAACGCGAATTCCTGTCACAGGAATTCTGAGATCATATAAGTGTGACGTGGCAGTTCCTGATTGGTTCGTGTTGGGGAACCCCTTCTCGCTGCCGACGTGACGTAAATTCGCGCACGCGCACTGGTGAAGCGCGAGATTCGGCCCAAGGTTCTGTTCCTTTGTCATGTCTTACCTTACTCGTATGTCAAATGTCAAATCTTACTACAAATGACTCGATATGTCAAATCTTACTCGATCCCATATTACATGTACTTTCATTGCATACAAATTATACTTCCTCCTAGAAATTCCATGCCCGAACCTCAGCGCAATCCAAGAGGATTCACTTGTTATACACACAAGCAAAAAAGAAGGAGCGATCAAAGTTATTTACAAGCAATGGATGGAAGAAGCAGTCACACAGTGAATCGTTACATTATACTAGTCAATTTACTTAACCCCAGGGACAACGATTAGGACAGACGACGTTCACACTTACACGGGGGATATTGCAGGCAGGTATGGCTTGAGGATGGATGGTTTGTTTTGGGAGGCAATGGAGGGTCCAGCGTGGATTGCTGCCTGGCGCGTCCCTTTTCGTGGCCTGCGGCCCCTTAGCTGCCCCCCTTAGCTGCAGCGCAGCTGGTCGCACGATGGCTCGCACACACCTGCTCGTTCAGGCGTCTTCCTTCTCCCCAGCAACAACGAGCGACAGCAAGCAAGAGGACGGGGTCAGAGCAAGAGAGGCAAGAGAGTGGAGTGCGTCCCGCGGCGGCTTATATATGGTTTCCTCACCGAACCTTCGCGCACTTTCTCGGGAGTTCCCGCTCCGCCCTCTCTTAGCCAAACCCCTTGTTCTGGGTTGGATGAGCGGTGGCCGACTTACTCCTCCCCCCTATGACGAGGGGGGCGACTCGTCTTCTCTAGCCACTCCCCTTGTTCGTAATGGCCGCAAATGGCGAAAACCGGTCAGCAGCTACAGGTAAGGCGCCGTCACGTTGCACAGCAGTTCAGTACTGCAATAAACGGTTGCTGTCAAAGCTCAAGTGGGGGCATCCCTGGCACTTGAGCTGCCATGGATCATCGGAGGGGCCTACGCTTTATTTCG
The DNA here is from genome assembly GCF_964187855.1 of Myxine glutinosa. Lineage (NCBI taxonomy): Eukaryota > Metazoa > Chordata > Myxini > Myxiniformes > Myxinidae > Myxine > Myxine glutinosa. The sequence continues at coordinate 48,288,794 of NC_136261.1, forward strand.
TTTGATGCAATGCAGAGTCAATCTAGTGGGAAACACATATTTAGCCTACATAGAATAAGGAAATAAACTATTTAAAAAGATATATCGTGGCCTGTGTGTAAGGTTCATGGAATTAACTAGGAGGACGGCTGCGACCATTATTTACATTACGAGGGGTGTTACACACAACAAAACCATACTTTTCACATTCGTTACACTTTCTCCAAAATTGTTACACTTCTCAAAACCGTTACACTTCTCAAATTCGTTACAATATATATATATATATATATATATATATATATAAATATATATATATATATATATATATGTATATATATATATATGTATATATATATATATATATGTATATATATATATATGTATATATATATGTATATATATATGTATATATATATGTATATATATATATATATATATATGTATATATATATATATATATGTATATATATATGTATATATATATATATATATATATATATATATATATATATATATATTGTCGCGTAACCGTGATTAACACCACCGTTACGGATGACCGATTGCGAGACTTTAACTCCCGAGGCGAACACTCAATGGCGGACTCACGTTCAACACCAACGCGCGAAATGGCGGGACGCAGCGAAGGCTCCGCAGCCTTATCTATTAAAATGAAACACCCAGGAAACTGCGTTCAAATATGTACAGAAAATAATATAAGGATTTATTATTAAAAGTAAAGCCAGTGAAAAAGCACGCGCCGGTAATACTAATAACTAAATCGGGACGTCCCCACACGACTGATATCAGACACAAAACGAGGGAGATTAATACGAAAATAACAAGTCACGTCGTGTACAGTGTACGCGGATCCGGGCTTATCTGTCTTTGTCGTCTTTGTGGCTGCCGTCCAACACCGCTCCTTTCGGCCCGATCGCACACCTCGCTCCAAGTTCCACGGCCCTCTGCCTCCGCCTCCAAGCGCCACCAGGCCTCGTCGGTCCAACGCAGGGCTGCACGAAGCAACCAAAAACCAAGTGCCAACTGCCAACTGCTGAGTGCCGAGTGCCAACTGCCAACTGCAACGAGCTGTGGTCACGAACTGTAGAAAATGGCACGAACCGTCAACTGCCACGAGCTCTCACTTCTCTCAACTGCCACTCCGGTACCGAACTGGGACGCTCTACTCAACTGTTCAACGAACTGGGACGACTCGAGATCAGATCGCAACTCAACTCAACTGGCGAACTCAGAGAGACTCAACTGGCGAAAATGGCGTCCTACCGTCGCATATATCTCTCTCCGATGACGTCACATTCGCGCACTCCTCAGCCAATCATATGGTCCCAGCTCGCCGGTCACGCCCTCTACGGCATGCGACTCCTAACATCTCCCCCGTTACGCGACCCTGCGGTCCTGGCATAACACGTGCCGGCCCGGTTTGTAGGCCTTGGGAGGTGTACACGGTGGCGGCCAATTGTGGTGGTGTTTTTTGGCCTGGTGGTGCCCATTTATTACGAAGTCAATGTCAGGGAAAGGGAATTATTTAATGTTGCACTAAGGACCTAACTAATGTTTATGTGGTTTGCAGTGCCATAAAGGACAAAGGTTTGATTACTAGGTGATACTCACAGGGGCGTTACCTTTAATCCCTCACTATTTAACACTCGAATCTCCAGGTAGATCCACACTCATACATCTTACCCCGACAACCGCCTGAACATCAATAACTTATTACATGTAGAGTCCCTGTCACGACAGCCGAATACCTACCTATTCAGATCTACCTAGCTCTAGATGTTGCATTACCAAATTCATAACACAGCCCCCCCCCCTGGAACCGTAGCTCCTGCAAGGTTCACTGCAGGCGCTACCATTCCAGCCTTAACACTTACTGTCACACACTTAATTAACCTATGAAATAAATCAGGAAGGGCTGTGGGAAGTGAGTCGGACTACCTACCTACACTTCCTTAACATGCTGAACCCCTTAACCATCATGCAAGTATGTACATCTTCTTCGTTGTTCCTGTGGAGGGAGGAAACAACAACACACAACACTAACTTAACCACAAAACTTAACCATCTTTCCAAAACTCAAAACTCTAACCTTTGTACATACCCCGGTCTACAGACCGCGTCCCCCGGTGGATGCCACAAGACACAACCTTACCTGCGGGCCATCCCCAATGCATCCCCCTAAATTTCCTCGGGCCCTGTCCAGATGTTACAGGTGAGTGACACGGCTCGGTGGATTTCGCCCACATTCATGCAACACAGACCCCTTAACCACTCATTCTCATTCCATAGGTCATCAAGGCATTTCAAAAATCAACAAAGCACTTATTCCCAATACACCCCCTGCAGGACCATGGCATTGATGTCATTCACGTGTGTGTGCATTCCTCAACTAGGCAGCGGGGAGGTACCGCACAAAAAGATGGTGGGGGCGCATCAGGCTGTGGTGCCCGCAGTCCCAAAAACAAGTCAACCGACTTACAAGTTCATTGCCCCCCCCCCTTTACCTCTTGGCCCCATGACAGCCCAACAGCCCCTTTCCGCCGTTACCTCGCCGGTGAGGGTCTCCACACACACCAGGCTCCTTTGCCTCCTGCTTTCGCGCAGCAACACGGGTCACCGGGGGACTTCCTCACCCCGCGGCGCCCAACCAGACCCTCCACCGACGAGCTCCAATTTCCAGTTACCACCGGCTGCCAGGGGTAATTGCCGCAGAGGGGGGCCCGCAGGCATCGCTCCTCAGAGCTTGCTCTGTACCTGCGGACACACACACCTTCCCCACCCACAAGACCCCAAAACACACTTCCTCCCCCACTGCCATTCAATTCTCCACACAACTCAGCACAATTCAATAGATGGTGTAAAAGGTGTTACAAGGCTTGCCATGGCCTGCTACATGTGAAATTCCCCCAGTTCACATTTAAACCATCACATCTTCCCAAAAGCACATTTCCACAAGCACAATTATCACCCCTCATTATCTCCAATAATCATCACTCACTCTCCAGGTTCCACTCTCACGACCACATCAAAACACGTAACCACAATACAAAAACATACGCCACCCACAAGACACTGTGGCTCCCATTCCATCCCCTCACCGGCCATGTCATCACTCACACCCGCCTCCCAACTCCAATTTACATGTCCCCAATTTCCAAAGCAAATCCTGAAGCCTGGGACAGTACTCCTCAAAGCACTCACCTTAAGTGCAGGTAGTTGCAGGTTGGTCAGGTTCAAGGGTGTCATCCACCACACCTAATTTCCCCCTCACCCTTCCAATCCACTCCGGAGCCTCCCGACCCATGTAGGAGCTCAATCTATCCCCGTGAACTATCTGTGGAAGGGTATGTGGGCCCATCTGAATTTTGAACACCACATCAGTTACTTGCCGAAGCACCACCCCAGGGCCCTTCCAAGGTGAAGTGAGTTTTGGGCACACCCCCTTCCTTCTCCGGGGCCAGTAGAGCCAAACAAGGTCTCCGGGAAGGAAACGAGGTGTGTGAGCCCGAGCGTCATACCGCGTTTTCATCTGCGAAGAAGCCACCCCAATTTGCTTCCTCGCAAACTCATGAGCCTTTTCCATGCTCGCTTTCAAATTGGTTGCGTAGCTCTCCACAGTTGGCTCACCCGGTTCCCCTGGTGACGGTCCCATCAACAAATCTGTGGGGACTCGCATCTCCCTACCGAACATCAACAAGGCGGGGGTGCACCGAGTGGTCGCATGCTGGGCGGTCCGGTAGGCCATCAATATAAAGGGAAGGTGCTCGTCCCAATCCTGTTGGTTTTCAGATGTAAAGAGGGCCAATTGTGTCAACAGTGTCCGGTTGAACCTCTCTACCATCCCATCCGATTGAGGCCTCAGGGGAGTCGTCCGGGTCTTATGAATTTGGAGGAGCTCGCACACCGACCGCAGGAGGGCAGATTCAAAGTTCCGGCCCTGGTCAGTGTGTAGCTCCCTTGGGACGCCAAATCGGGAGAAGAATCCCTCAACTAGAACTTGAGCTACCAGCCGGGCTTCCTGGTTGGGCAATGGGTAGGCCTCTGGCCACTTGGTGAAGTAATCCATTGCCACCATAATGTACCGATTCCCTCGGCGGGTGGCTGGCAGGGGCCCCACCACATCTACTGCCACCCGCTCGAGCGGTGCCCCGACATTGTACACCTGGAGCGGGGCCTTGCGCGCCCGTGGGGGTCCCTTCTTACCGCGGCAGAGGTCGCAGGATCTCACCCAATTTTGAATGTCTCTGCCCGAATTCACCCAGTAGAACCTCTGCCGTAATTTGGACAAAGTCTTGGCCACGCCCAAATGTCCCATTGTCCTAGTCCCATGCACGTGCCCCATAACCACTTCCTTCAATTTGTTGGGTACAATTATCAACCAGGAAGCTACATCACCCATTGGTGTCACCCACTTTCTGAACAAATAGCCCTCTTTCAACCCCAACATCTGCCACTGTGCCCAATAGGCCTTTACCTGGGCTCCGTGTGGAGCAATCTCCTCCCAAGAGGGTCTTTTGTCCTCCTCTAGCCACTGAAAAAGGGGCCCCAAAACGGGATCCTCCCTTTGACTCTCTTGCCAATTCACATCGCCCAATTCCTGTGGGGGTTGTGGCAAAGTTCGCCTGGTCACTCTCGCTGCATATAGGCATGCATCAATTTGGCCCTGCCCAATTGGATCCTTGGCTTCTTGTCTATCACAAAATTTACACTGTGCATCCCAACAGGGGCGCCGAGAGAGAGCGTCTGCATTGGCATGTGCTTTGCCAGGCCGATGTTGCACAGTGAAATTATACTGCTGCAGCCTCTCAAGCCACCTTGCAATTTGTCCCTCCGGCTCTTTGAACCGAAGGAGCCATTGCAAGGAGGCATGATCCACTCGGATCACAAACTCCCTCCCATAAAGGTAAGGGTGAAAGTGTCCAACTGCAGACAGCAAGGCCAATAGTTCTTTGCGGGTAACGCAATAATTTCGTTCGGGCCTCGAAAGTGCCCGACTGTAATACGCAATAGCCCTCTCGACTCCCTGTTGCATTTGTGACAACACAGCTCCCAATCCCTCCTGGCTCGCATCTGTGTCCAGGATGTAATTGCCATCATCTGTCGGGTATGCCAAAACTGGGGCCTCCACCAGACGTTGTTTTAAGTGACTGAATGCCTCGATGCAGCTCTCTGACCATACAAATTTGGCTCCTTTCTCTGTCAATTTGTGCAAAGGTCTTGCAATTTCCGCGAAATTTGCCACAAATCTTCTGTAGTACGAGCAGAGGCCCAAAAATCCTCGGACCTCCCTTACATTTTTAGGGGCGGGCCACTCTTTTACAGATTTTACCTTTCCTGGGTCAGTGGCCACGCCGCTCTCACTGATCACGTGACCCAGGTAAGTCACTTCCCTCCTGAAAATTTCACACTTGCTCGGATTTAATTTCAACCCGGCACCCCTTAATCTCCCAAATACGTCTGACAAATTTTCGACAGCCTGTTCAAATGTGGGAGCGTGGACCAATACATCATCCAAATAGACGAGGCAAGTCTGCCACGGTAAGCCAATTAAAACACGTTCCATCAGACGCTCAAACGTGGCAGGGGCATTGCACAATCCAAAGGGCATGACGACAAACTGCCAGAGACCCTTTCCTGTGGTGAACGCCGTTTTCTCCCTCGCCTCTTTATCCATTTCCACCTGCCAATAACCGCTCCTTAAATCCAACGTGGAGAACCACGTTGAGCCTGAAACGGCATCGAGGGTGTCATCGATCCGTGGCAGGGGATACGAGTCCTTGAGTGTCACATGATTGAGCTGGCGGTAATCCACACAGAACCGAGTGGTCCCATCTTTCTTCTTCACCAGCACAATGGGTGACACCCAAGGACTCACCGAGGGCTCGATAAATCCGGCTCTTTCCATTTTGCTCACCTGTTCCTCTGCCTCCTCTTTCTTAGCGAAAGGGAGCCGCCTCGGCGGTTGGCGAACAGGCCGAGCCTCGCCAGTACTAATTTTGTGCCTGACGAGACTCGTGCGTCCAACATCCTCGGGGGAGAGAGAAAAAAACACCCAAGTTCTTACCAACCAAATTGTGCAACGTCTCTACCTGCTCCGATGTTAGGCCCTCTTCAGAGCGTGTCATCATGTCCCGCACTCCCTCTGACCAATCACATTTCCCCAAATTTTGCCCTCCTTCCGGCTGTACTGGCAAGCATGTGGATCCACCTCCTCCGGTGACCTCTACTACACTACTGCATTTGGCTACGATGGCTCCGCCCCTTATAGTGCGGGGGCTGTCGGACAAGTTGAGCAGCCTGACTGCCAGCATAGGCCCACGGGTGTCTATGAGGGTGCGACCCACCATTAATTCCTCCGTCCCCTGCGAGGACCACGACTCCACTAGCCCCAGCTGGCCAATGGGTTGAGCACCTGCTGCTAACTCTGCCATCACGACTCTCTCGGACCTGGGAGGCACGGTCACAGTGCGCGGCACCTCCAGCCACGTCCCCTGCACCTCCTCGTCATCCCCCAGTCCCATTAACTGCAGCCTCTCGGTGCCCAACCACATATGACCACGCCCAAGGTCTAATTGGCAGTCATGTTCCACCAGGAAACTCAGTCCCAACAGACACTGATCGCACACCCCCGCCACCCACACAACCACGCTGACCTCCAGGCCACCCAACTCCATCCTCACCACTCCGCGTCCCAATATTGGTGCCGTTGCCCCCGTAGCCAGTTGAAGGCTGTGTCCTTCTACCCTATCAATTTTGTCCCAGCCTCCAACACTCTGGTCTAGCACACCCGGATTGATAATGGTGTCACTGGCTCCAGTGTCCACCACAGCCTCACAAAATTCTCCCTCAATTTTGCATCTAACCCTTAGATTACCCGTGCCAATTTGTCCGCAATTCACTACTTCCACCAAAGGAGGGCGCTTCTCCACACACTTGCCAGCCGAGCATGGCCCCGTATGCTCGGCTCGTTCTAGTTTCCCGCACACTCTACCGCTATTGGCCCAGGCGGAGGTGGTGGTCCTCTGTCTGGCACCTGTGGACCTCCTCTGTCTGGCACCTGCGGACCTACTGGGGGCCCCCTCCTTTCTGGACTGCGAAGCCTGTCAGGAGGTGGGGGCCCATATGGTTGCCGACAATTCCTCTGACTGTGCCCTCTTCTCCCACATCTAAAACAAGTCCCCAAGAACGGACCCCTCTGGTAGCCAGGCGGAGCCCCCCTTTCTCCCGGCCCAGCCCGATAAAAATCAGGCCGTCCCGATGACCAACCTGGACCACCCTGTCGTGACTCGCTCCCTGCAAATTGTCCCCCCATCAAATTTGTCAGCTGGCGGCTGATCCCCCTTAACATTCGCCCGATGTCATCCTCTGGCTTTTCCCGATCCCGCACCTCGGTCTGCCGTACCGTCACAGGTGCCCTCTCCGATGCGCGGTTCGACCTTCTCAAAAAGGTCAGTCTCGCCGCGCATTCCGCTGCCCGGTGCACCGTGGGTGGGTCCTGTAACTCCACCAACGTCCGGACCTCAGGATCAGGGAGAGCCGCCATAAATTTTTCTATCGCCAGCTTGTCCCACGCCTGTACTGGTAGGTCCCTGTATGCTATCCTCACAGACTGGTATATATCCTGGGCCAGCTCCTGCAACGTCTCATTAGGCTTTTGCCTGCGATGCAGCAGCTGTGCCCTGACCAGGTCGCACCTTGCGCCTGTCCCGTACCTGTTATTCAAGGCCTCACAAATGGCCTTGCTGGTCAATATTCCCTCTGGGACTACGTTCAACACGTCGGCGGCTGACCCACGCAGTGTCGCCACCAGATTCCCCATGCGCTCCCGCTCTCCCCAACCATTGAGCTGAGACACGCACTCAAATTGTGTCAGGAAAGCCTCGAGGCTCCCTGATCCGTCAAAATGTACGAGGGGGATTGTTTTTCCAGAGACTCTATTCCCCGATTCCTCTCTGTCCAAATCTAGTCCGGGGCCAAAACACCCCCCCAACTGGGTATTCCGTTTCGGAGCCTCTGGTGTCCAAATGTGGCTCGTGGTGAGGGTCTCCTGGGTCCCCTTAATCTGGTCCTGAAAATGTTTAACCGACCTACTCACCTCTTCCTTCAGGCTCTCTTGAACCCGACCAACCTCCTTCTTGATGGTATTGTCCCAGATCTCCAGTCGCTCCTGCATAAAATCACTCACCCTTTCATTATCCATTAGTGGCCCCCACAGGCCTTTCTCAATTAACCCTTGCTCCTGCTCTTTTATGCGGGTTTCCAACCCCCTCACCTCCTCGGCCAATTTGCCCCCCTGTCGGTTGAGCAGTCCCCATTCCTCACTCTGCTGTAGCATTCTGGCATCCACCCGGCCCCGATAGCCTTCCAGGTCCCCATTTGCTTTATCAATTCGAGCATTTGTGGCACCAATCTGACCCTCCAACTTTTCCCCCATTTGGACAGCCTGCGTCACGCCCTCCTCTATTTTTGACATTAATTCTTCCCGTTTCAATTCAATTTCCACCCCTATGGCTTTTTCCATCTCCCCCATTTGAGTTTCTACTTTACCCTCAAATTTCCCCAGTCTGTCCGTAATTTGGTTTTGCACTCTCCCTTCTATGCCATCAATTCGTTCCCCCAGCTGCTGTGCCATTTCCCCAATTTTTCCTTCCAATTGTTCATTCCTTTCCTTTATTTCATTCCTCCATTCCTTCCCCTGGGACTCCATTTTATTTTCCAACCCACTTTTCATTTGTCCCATTTGTTCCTCCAATCGATCACTCATTCCCTTCATTCCTTCCCTACATTCCTTCCCCTGGGACTCCATTTTATTTTCCATTCCTTCAATTTTACCATTTATTCCCCGAATTTCTGCAAGGTTTCGCTCACCCTCGGCCCTCTGAGCATTTATTAAATTTACTATGGTCTGGAGATCTATCGGGGCCGTCCCAGCGGCGGGGAAAGTTCCAACGCTATCCTCCTTATCCCCCATTTCCGGCTCACTCCCAACGCTGACGGAGGCCTCGCTGCGTACTTCCATCTCATCAATTTCCGACATCCGCTTTCCGGAAGATTGTTTCCCGCGCGCGTATTTATTTTAATTCCAAAAACACAATTTAAATTTGACGAAGACGCGATATCGCGCTCCGTATGCCCAATTGATTATTAAATTTCTCCGCCTCGCCTATCCAAATTTTGCGTTCGAACGTCGGACGCAATGTACGCCCGACCGTGTCGATGTCTCGCCGCGGACAAAAAAATTTGTCCGACGGATTCGAATCCCACTCCTGACACCACTTGTCGCGTAACCGTGATTAACACCACCGTTACGGATGACCGATTGCGAGACTTTAACTCCCGAGGCGAACACTCAATGGCGGACTCACGTTCAACACCAACGCGCGAAATGGCGGGACGCAGCGAAGGCTCCGCAGCCTTATCTATTAAAATGAAACACCCAGGAAACTGCGTTCAAATATGTACAGAAAATAATATAAGGATTTATTATTAAAAGTAAAGCCAGTGAAAAAGCACGCGCCGGTAATACTAATAACTAAATCGGGACGTCCCCACACGACTGATATCAGACACAAAACGAGGGAGATTAATACGAAAATAACAAGTCACGTCGTGTACAGTGTACGCGGATCCGGGCTTATCTGTCTTTGTCGTCTTTGTGGCTGCCGTCCAACACCGCTCCTTTCGGCCCGATCGCACACCTCGCTCCAAGTTCCACGGCCCTCTGCCTCCGCCTCCAAGCGCCACCAGGCCTCGTCGGTCCAACGCAGGGCTGCACGAAGCAACCAAAAACCAAGTGCCAACTGCCAACTGCTGAGTGCCGAGTGCCAACTGCCAACTGCAACGAGCTGTGGTCACGAACTGTAGAAAATGGCACGAACCGTCAACTGCCACGAGCTCTCACTTCTCTCAACTGCCACTCCGGTACCGAACTGGGACGCTCTACTCAACTGTTCAACGAACTGGGACGACTCGAGATCAGATCGCAACTCAACTCAACTGGCGAACTCAGAGAGACTCAACTGGCGAAAATGGCGTCCTACCGTCGCATATATCTCTCTCCGATGACGTCACATTCGCGCACTCCTCAGCCAATCATATGGTCCCAGCTCGCCGGTCACGCCCTCTACGGCATGCGACTCCTAACATCTCCCCCGTTACGCGACCCTGCGGTCCTGGCATAACACGTGCCGGCCCGGTTTGTAGGCCTTGGGAGGTGTACACGGTGGCGGCCAATTGTGGTGGTGTTTTTTTGGCCTGGTGGTGCCCATTTATTACGAAGTCAATGTCAGGGAAAGGGAATTATTTAATGTTGCACTAAGGACCTAACTAATGTTTATGTGGTTTGCAGTGCCATAAAGGACAAAGGTTTGATTACTAGGTGATACTCACAGGGGCGTTACCTTTAATCCCTCACTATTTAACACTCGAATCTCCAGGTAGATCCACACTCATACATCTTACCCCGACAACCGCCTGAACATCAATAACTTATTACATGTAGAGTCCCTGTCACGACAGCCGAATACCTACCTATTCAGATCTACCTAGCTCTAGATGTTGCATTACCAAATTCATAACAATATATATTGTTGCGAATATGGAATTTGGCCTCCATATCCGCTTGTAAATATTCCCCTATTTTCTCCGATACTCCCCAACTCTCCCTTACCCCATTCCCTAGTCCCATTGTCTGTAAACAACACCCATTAGAGCCGATCTTCCCCTTCATCCCCCCATTAAATGTCGTGCCCAGGTCCCCCGCACCACACGTAGACAATTATAGGACATCTTGCTAGTTATTCTTAATCTATGTCAGTTAAGGACTTGTTTCCATTAATTATGACTCTTCGTTGCACCAGAATGTGATTATATGGCACCTGTTAGGAAGTTTAGGACCTCCCCATACCTCTCCGCATCTCTTCCCCATGAAGAAGCGCCAACTACAACAACAACAACAAAAGAGGGGGGCGGCGCGGTGACGGCATGGGGAGTGGGCGTCCTCCTTCCGGCTCGGTTAGCCACCATTGACCACGCGCTCCACGGGGTTACCACGAAGGGGCTCCCTGTCGGCCCCTCGTCAAGGGCGGAGCCGGTAACCCCCGCACCCAATGAGAAGCCATGGGCCGATGCCATCTGGGGCGGCGCTAACGAGCCGAGGGCGTGTCACTCCCCGCCGGATATACGCGGCCCCGCGCCGGACGTGACGTCAGATGCGCCCCGAGCTTGGAAGGAAAAGACGCCACCCTCCCGAGCGCTGAGCGACCTCCCCAGCTTGAGACCAAAGTCGCGACCCACAAGCGCTGTGATACCTTCACGCATCTCTGGACACCACCGTACGTGATCCTGCCCTGAGCACAGGTGCACCTGGAGCGATCGCTACCCGCTTTCCTGGCCATCAAACCCCGTGTGAGTGAGCCTTGTCCCGCGTTTACCTGTCGTCTGTCCGGGGATAATATAAGTGTGTTTAAGTGCCCACCTTCCTATGTTTCCCTCTTGTCCCTGTAATCTAAACCTTCCGCAATTGTAATAACAACCTTTGAGAACCGTATCCCTGGTGTCGTATTGTGTGATTGTAATCCAGCCGGGTGTCTTCTTTTTCTTATTGAGCCAGCATAGCGCGATTAGTCAACCCCGGGTGCAATCGGGGTAACTTGTACGGATACGGCGGCCATCCCGCTCGGCCCACCATACCATCAAAGTCGTATCTGTAACAATTGGTGTCGGGAGTGAGATTCGAGGCCCGACCAAATTTTGAAGAAAAAAAAAAAAACGAATAGAGGAAAAAAAAAATTTGGTCAAAATTTGGAGCGGCCGAAATTTGTTTTGTTTTACGAAACTCGAATTTTGCAAGTCGCGCTATGGCGGATCAAGACGGCTGGGGTCCGGTAGGGGAGAGTGAGGTAGGGTCGATCCAGGACCAAAATGAGGGACAGGAGGAGAGCGAAGCAGTGAGGGCGGCAGGTTCGCAAAATAGCGCCGTCACGCACGAAGAAGCGGGCGCGCAAAATGGCGCCTCGCTGATCACCGCGACCGTGGCAGCGCCCCTGGTGGATCCGAACCTTTTTATGTTGCAAATGAGGGCCCTTATGGAACGAATGGGAGACCAAATTGTGGGAATGAGGGCTCAGGGTGAGCGATTAGAGGGCCAAATGGGGGTAATGGGGAACCGGATGGATGCTCAGGGTGAGCGATTGGAGGGCCAAATGAGGGGTACCGGTGAGGGATTAGAAAAGAAATTTGAGGGGTTAGACAACGGGATAAAAGAAGTAAAGAATGGGTTAACGGGGGTAGAAAACAGAATGGCCGCTCAAGAGAATCAAATAGAGGGAGTGAAAAATGGGTTAGAGGGGTTAGAAAACAGTATGGAAGGCAAATTGAGGGACATGAGGGACCAAGCGGAAAGGGAAGTTAAACAAATGGAGCAGCAGATAGAGGGGGTCAGAATGGGGGTAGAAACCAAACTGGATGCTCACAGGGAGGAAATGGAGCAGATGAGGGTGGCATCTGGGCAGGAGATGCAAGTGATGGGAGAGGAGATCAGAAGAGGAGTGAGTGAGGAGGTCGGAGGAGTGCGCGAGGAGGTGAGGCACTGTAAGGAGCGCATGGAGAAAGAGGTGAGAAAGGGGACTGTAAAATTGCAAGGTGGTATAGAGGAGTTGACGCTGGGAGTAGAACAACTGACAGTGGGACAAAAGGAGCTGGGGGACCAGGTAAAGAAGAACACAGCGGTAATAGAGGGTTTAAAATCGACACAGAAGGAGATGAAAAAGGACGTAGGGGTAATTAAAAAAGAGTGCCAGACGGTACATGAGGACCTGACGAGGAAAATGGACAAGGTGGTAGAGGTAATGGAGGTTAAAGAGCGGGAGGTGCGGGAGCACATAGAAAAAAATAAAGTGGAGTTAGAGGAAGAACTTAAAGGGGCGCACGAAGAGATGAAGGAGATGAAGCAAAAATTAGAAGAAGTGGAAGAAGGGGTGAGCGAAATTAAAAAGCGACGGAGAGAGGATAAGAAAGAGATAAAAGAGGAGATAAAAGAATTGGTCCAAAGTCTGTGTTTGGATCGTGATGTGCTCATTAACCGGATGAGGGATTCGCAGGTGATGGAGGAGAAGCGAAGAGGAAGAGGACCCGGTGTAAGTGGTGACCAATATGGTCGTGCGTATGATGCGCCAGGGGATTTAAGGAGCTTGGGGGTCGAGATGGACCCGGGTGTTCGTGAAAGGCCGTTGGTGAAGTGTGCGACAGGTCTGGTGTGCGAAAGAGGAGGTGTGCGAGAAAGTCCGACTCTGGGGTGTGTGAGGAAAAAGTGCGTGCCAAGGAGTGAGTGTGCTGGCGAGAGTGAGTCGGTCGTAGCGTGTGTGCGAGGGAGCACGTGGAAGCGCGGTGTGGTGAGTGTTGCAGAGGGTGTGACGGGAGAGTGTGCGCAGGAGTGTGCGCGAGAAAGGTGTGTGACGGACAGGTGCATGAGGAAAGAGCGCGCTGTCAGAAGTAAGGAAGAGTGTCCACCTGTGGTGAGTGTTACAGAGGGTGTAACGGGAGAGTGTGCGCGAGAAAGGTGTGTGACGGACAGGTGCATGAGGAAAGAGCGCGCTGTCAGAAGTAAGGAAGAGTGTCCACCTGTGGTGAGTGTTACAGAGGGTGTAACGGGAGAGTGTGCGCGAGAAAGGTGTGTGACGGACAGGTGCATGGGGAAAGAGTGTGCTGTCAAGAGTAAGGGTGAGTGCGTTGCCAAGAATGGAGGTGAGAGTAGTGAGAGTGACATGGAGCGTGAGTTAGTTGTGACAGGGGAGCGAGGATGTACACCTGGGATGGAAGGATGCACACCTGGAATGGTAGAGCGTGAGTGGGAATGCACGCTGGAGTTGGTGGTGAGGCACGTGGTTGGGTGTGCGAATGAGGGCACACCTGTGATTGTCACAGAGGAGGTGACCGAGGAGGGGGCGCGAAGAGGTGTTTTGGTGAGGTGTGCGACCAACGAATGTGTGCCAAAGTGTTCGGTGGTCAGGTGTGTGACCAAGGCTGTGAGTGGAATGAGGGTACCTGGGTGTGTAAGGAAAGGTACGAGGAGCATGGGCACGGCTGGATGTGTGAGCAAGGAACGGGCCGCGGGATGTAAGCATGCAGGTGAAGCATCGACGTTAGACGGGGTAGAGTTTAGAACGACTTATAGCCGAGTCGGGCCCTCGGTGCGTGCCGGGCCTCGCTTTGAACGGCCGCGTCCGTGCTCCACTAGGCGGAGCGGGCAGCCCGATAGAAAGGGTCGTCATGGCGACCACTTTTTGGTGAGACGTGCCGGCAGGTCGAGATCGGGGCATTGGATGGCTCCACGCCGAGGTGGTGCGTGGGATCTCGGCACGGGTAAGCCCCCGTCCCTGCACCGAGTGCCGGACGTATCCAGCCGCTGGCACAAAACAACCAGCATCCATTGCTTGGCTTTACGAAGCCGGGCTTTGGACAGGGATTGGCGCACCGAGAGGTATTAGTGAGTCGACTGGGTGATGAGGTTAGTGTCTTGGACCCAAAATTAGAGAAAAACAAAATTTGATGATTGGCAAAGGATTGGCAGTAGTGATTGGCAGATGATGGGCAGTGATTGGCAAATTTTTAATTTGTTGCAATTTGATGTGCAAAATTGGTAGTGAGAGACCCCCGATGTGGTGGGATGGCAAATCCACCATCCTTCCCATATGTGGGGCAAAGGAGCACTAGATTATGGGGTGTATGGCAGTGAAAACTAGCCCGGGTGGGTTAGGATATGGTGTGTAGGGATCTAGCGAAGATTGACATTAGGTAACGTTAAGTTTAGTTAGTGACTGATACCTGTAGTGGGGACGCAGGTAGATTAGTGTGGATGATAATGACGTGGGAGCGCAATAGTTTAAAGGGACGACTGGGAAGCGCAAGTTTCAGAAGGGAGTAGTTAGCTGAGATGATGCCGTGTTTGTGAGAATTGAACAGGTGTGATTGCACAGGTGTGCAACTGGACAGGTGTGTGGAGCAGTGTATGAGTAGTGAGTGTGTGGATCAGCGCGAATGCGCTTGGGGAGAGAAGGGTGCAGGTGGCACCAGGTGTGAGAGCACAGGTGTGCAGGTACAGGTGTGTGGAGAGAGTTGGAGTGAGTGGTACGGAGTGGTGTGCATGGTGCGAAGGTGTGGATGGGGGAAGAGTGGACCCCTTTCACGAGCACCCGGGGCGGGTAGTGTAAGTGTTAGGTAGAGGGTGCAGGTAAATTGTGGATGGATATTGGCATTTGTGGTGCGGTTGCAGAATGGTGTTGTGAATGGGTGCATTAGTGTTGTGGAAATGGCTGGGCGTGTAGCCTGTTAGTGTGTGTAGTTGGTTGGGCACTCCACCACTGTGAGGATGTCGGCCAGGTGAGGCCGCAGGTGGGCTCTGGGAGCCGGTAGAGTTGTGGATGGGGCCCGAGGATCCGGAGGACGGACCCGGGTAGCCCAGTGCCAGAGAGGGCACCGAGTGGGGAGAGTGCCAGAGGGCCTGCCCCAGTTAGTTAGGTTAGGGTAAGGAGCAGGTAAGCTCGGAGGCAACTGCAGTGGTGGAGGTGTGCAGGTGGGTAGACCCACTGGGAGAGGTACACGCCGCAGCCCAGAAATTGTGCGAGGGCACCGGGAGATGAATCGGGGGAGTGAGACCCCAAATTGAAGAGCACCACAGTTTGGCCAATGGGAATTGGTTTTTAGAACCCATAGTGTAAGAGGGCCAATGGTTTGGCCGGAGAAAGGCCCCGGGTAGTGTAAAGTTGTTAAAGTCATTTAGGAAATAGTTAGGATTGATGAACCTGTCGCACCATACGCAGCCACTTACCTGTGGTGATGATGATGACTCCACACCTGTGTTTTCTTTGTTTGTGTTGCAGAAATGAGAATTGCTGTTGGATTTGTGAGACGCATCACGACGTGGATGAGACATTGGGGTGATTCCATCTCTCCCTCCCTAGGAGGGACTGATGATGAATTGGTGATGGCAAATTTTGATGTTCAGTTGGAGATGGCAAATTTTGATGAGAGTTGAAAATGGCAAATTTGATTGGTTAGGAGGGAGAGAAGACGAATTTGGTATATGGGAGGAACGGGGAAGACAGTAGGGATGTTTGTGGATTTGTAAAGTAGATGTTTATGGGTAGTGTTGTGTTTTGTTGATACAGTAAGGGGTAAGGGAGGGGCCATGTAGGTTACCTGGTGGGGGGGGCGTACGGTAGGAACGTACCTGTCTCACCTGGTTCCCATGTGCCCCCAGTGTGCATCACCTTGCATTGCGTGCACTTTTGCGCCCTTACCACCTTGCTCACTTGTCTTGTTTTTGTCTCCCACCTCCGAGGATCTGGCTTTGGGGTAGAGAGAGAGGAGAGAGAGGTGCTGGCGACGCAGTTGTGGGCCTGCACTTTCGCTGCTTGCTGCCGGGATCGATACACCATATGGACCGCAATGTTTGTGGCCACCCACGATGGACCGCAGTTCGTTTGCGGCCAAGCACCACCCGGGGATGGACCTATGGGTCAACGTGGCACCTATGCCATACAGGTGAACCACTTTTAAGTAACACCAAGTGCACCACAAGAAGAGCAAGAGACACCTGCAGGGTTAGGGGTTGTCGAATTTATTTTTATTCCAATGAACAATGGTGACTGCACCGATTGGTGGTGGGGTGGTGCTTTTGATGCTCGGGAAGGGTGCTCTGCACGTTATTAAAGGCCGTCGGCCACAGAGCACTCGTGGGTTGGTGTATCGATGTTGGCAAGCGCGCTCTCTCTATGCATAACATCTGCATGTGTTCCTCCAAAAACAGGTCCTGGATCGTAGTGTAAATAGCAGCGTAGTCTTGTAAATAATGCTCCCTACCGGCTGTATGTTTAGTTTGAGAATTCTTTCCGGATTCGGTTATCCTGTGGGTGTGTTTCTGTGAGGAGAAGGGTGCAACGTCGCAGGGGGACATATTTACTCATTTGTGAATATCTGTAAAACTGTCGCACTCAGGGTAGAGTTAATAGTAGAGGGAACTACATTGCGTGCCACACTAAAGTAGGTAAAAATTTATCGGGTCGGGACGCCCCGAGGGTAGAGAAGGGTGCAATGTTGCGAATATGGAATTTGGCCTCCATATCCGCTTGTAAATATTCCCCTATTTTCTCCGATACTCCCCAACTCTCCCTTACCCCATTCCCTAGTCCCATTGTCTGTAAACAACACCCATTAGAGCCGATCTTCCCCTTCATCCCCCCATTAAATGTCGTGCCCAGGTCCCCCGCACCACACGTAGACAATTATAGGACATCTTGCTAGTTATTCTTAATCTATGTCAGTTAAGGACTTGTTTCCATTAATTATGACTCTTCGTTGCACCAGAATGTGATTATATGGCACCTGTTAGGAAGTTTAGGACCTCCCCATACCTCTCCGCATCTCTTCCCCATGAAGAAGCGCCAACTACAACAACAACAACAAAAGAGGGGGGCGGCGCGGTGACGGCATGGGGAGTGGGCGTCCTCCTTCCGGCTCGGTTAGCCACCATTGACCACGCGCTCCACGGGGTTACCACGAAGGGGCTCCCTGTCGGCCCCTCGTCAAGGGCGGAGCCGGTAACCCCCGCACCCAATGAGAAGCCATGGGCCGATGCCATCTGGGGCGGCGCTAACGAGCCGAGGGCGTGTCACTCCCCGCCGGATATACGCGGCCCCGCGCCGGACGTGACGTCAGATGCGCCCCGAGCTTGGAAGGAAAAGACGCCACCCTCCCGAGCGCTGAGCGACCTCCCCAGCTTGAGACCAAAGTCGCGACCCACAAGCGCTGTGATACCTTCACGCATCTCTGGACACCACCGTACGTGATCCTGCCCTGAGCACAGGTGCACCTGGAGCGATCGCTACCCGCTTTCCTGGCCATCAAACCCCGTGTGAGTGAGCCTTGTCCCGCGTTTACCTGTCGTCTGTCCGGGGATAATATAAGTGTGTTTAAGTGCCCACCTTCCTATGTTTCCCTCTTGTCCCTGTAATCTAAACCTTCCGCAATTGTAATAACAACCTTTGAGAACCGTATCCCTGGTGTCGTATTGTGTGATTGTAATCCAGCCGGGTGTCTTCTTTTTCTTATTGAGCCAGCATAGCGCGATTAGTCAACCCCGGGTGCAATCAATCGGGGTAACTTGTACGGATACGGCGGCCATCCCGCTCGGCCCACCATACCATCAAAGTCGTATCTGTAACAATATATATATATATATATATATATATGTATGTATATATGTATGTATATATATATATATATATATATATATATATATATATATATATATATATATATATATATATATATGTATATATATGTATATATATATATATATATATATATATATATATATATATATGTATATATATATATATATGTATATATATATATATATATATATATATATATATATATATGTATATATATATATATATATATATATATATAAGTATATATCTATCTATATATATATTGTTGCGGATATGGGATTTGCATCCATCCATATCCGCTTGTAAATATTCCCCTATTTCCTCAATACTTCCCAACTCTCCCCAATGCCCCATTCCCTAGTCCCATTTTCTGTAAACAACACTCTGTAGACCCAACCTCCCCCTATTTCCCCCATTAAATGTCGCATCCAGGTCCACCGCATCTCAGGTAGACAACTATAGGACATCTTGCTAGTTATTCTTAGTCTATGTCAGGTAAGGATTCGTTTCCATTAATTCTGACCCTTCGTTGCACCAGAATGTGATTGTATGGCACCGTTAGGAAGTTTCGGACCTCCCAATACCTCCCCGCAGCTCTTCCTCACAGCTCTCTTCAACAACAACAACAACAACAACAACAACAACAACAACAACAACGAGCGCAGGGAGTGCGCGTCCTCACTCCGGCTTGGTTGGTCAGAGTGGTGGGAGGGCACCAGGCCTTCCCAACTAGCCGCCATCGGACAGGTGCTCGACGGGGTTACCAAACAGGGGCTCCCTGTCGGCTCCTCGTCAAGGGCGGAGCCCGGTAACCCCCGCACCCAATGGAAGCGGCGGACCGGCCCCAGTTGGGGCGGAACCAACCAGCCGAGGGCGTGTCACTCCCCGTTGAGCATGCGCAGTGAGAGAGAGGTGACGTCAGAGATGCGCGCTGAGCTTGGAGCAAGCAAGACCACCTCCGAGCGCTGTGAGACCTCCCTGCATCTTTGAACCGTGCTTTATCCTGTCCCCGAGCCAAGGTGCACCTTGTGCCAGCGACCTACCTGTCCATTCCTGCCATCAATCCCCGTGTGAGTCTACCTTGTCCGTTTGTCCGTGGTCTGTCTGGGGCAAGATAAGACTGTATTTAAGTGCCCATCTCTTCTGTGTCTTTACCTCACTCTGCCTTGTAATCTACCCCCCTTTTCTCCACCACTGTAATTATACCCTCCTCCGGAGGTCTTGAGAACTGTACCCCCCTTGCGTCGTTTCATCTTTCCCAGTCGTCGTGTCCTTTCTATCATTGATTTGGCATAGCGCGATTTGGCCAACGTCTGGGTGAATCGGGTGAGTCGGGAAGAAACGGGGAACAACTGTTCGGCCGCGGTTACCTCCGCTCGGTAAATAACATCCAATCCGCGGACCGTAACAATTGGTGTCGGGGAGTGAGATACGAGGCCCGAACCAAATTTTTAAAACAGCTTGACAAAATTTGGTCAAAATTACAAAGTACCGAAATTGCTTTTGTTTTACAAAAACCCGAATTTTGAAAGTCGCGCTATGGGAGATCAAGACGGCTGGGTTCCGGTAGAGGAGAGTGAGGCAGGGTCGATCCAGGACCAAATTGAGGGACATGAGGAGAGCGAAGCAGTGAGGGCGGCAGGTTCGCAAAATGGCGGCGCTAGGCATGGGGAAGAGGAGCGCGAACAACAGGTCGGCGCCGCGCAGGGGATTGCGGTAGCTGTACCCGTGTCGCCGATGGACATGCAAGTCCTCATGGCGCAAATAGGGGCCCTGTTGGCCCAGAATAGCGAACAATTGGAACAAAGGTTGGGCAAGCAATTAAGGGAGGACATGGGGTCCAATAGCGAGAAATTGAGGGAGGACATGGGGGCCCAGATCGGAGGGTTAGGGAGTAGAATAGAGGGATTAGGAAACAAATTTGAGGGACTAGACAACAAATTTGAGGGATTAGACAATAGATTAGGGGAAATACAGGAGGGGTTAACGGGGGTAGAAAACAGAATGGCCGCTCAAGAGAATCAAATGGAAGGGATGAAAAAGGGGTTAGAGGGGTTAGAAAACAGTATGGAAGGCAAATTGAGGGACATGAGCGACCAAGCGGAAAGGGAAGTTAAACAAATGGGGCAGCAGATAGAGGGGGTCAGAATGGGGGTAGAAACTAAATTGGATGCTCACAGGGAGGAAATGGAGCAGATGAGGGTGGCATCTGGGCAGGAGATGCAAGTGATGGGAGGGGAGATCAGAAGAGGTGTGAGTGAGGAGGTCGGAGGAGTGCGCGAGGAGGTGAGGCACTGTGAGGAGCGCATGGAGAAGGAGGTGAGAAAGGGGACTGTAAAATTGCAAGGTGGTATAGAGGAGTTGACGCTGGGAGTAGAACAGCTGACAGTGGGACAAAAGGAGTTGGGGGACCAGGTAAAGAAGAACACAGCGGTAATAGAGGGTTTAAAATCGACACAGGAGATGAAAAAGGACGTAGGGGTAATTAAAAAAGAGTGTCAGACGGTACATGAGGACCTGACGAGGAAAATGAACAAGGTGGTAGAGGTGATGGAGGTTAAAGAGCGGGAGGTGCGGGAGCACATAGAAAAAAATAAGGTGGAGTTAGAGGAAGAAATTAAGGGGGCGCACGAGGAGATGAAGGAGGTGAAGCAGAAATTAGAAGAAGTGGAAGAAGGGGTGAGCGAAATTAAGAAGTGACGGAGAGAGGATAAGAAAGAGATAAAAGAGGAAGTAAAAGAATTGGTCCAAAGTCTGTGTTCGGATCGTGATGATGTGCTCATTAACCGGATGAGGGATTCGCAGGTGATGGAGGAGAAGCTAAGAGAAAGAGGACCCGGTGTAAGTGGTGACCAATATGGTCATGCGTATGATGCGCCAGGTGATTTAATAAGCTTGGGGGTCGAGATGGACCCGGATGTTCGTGAGAGGCCAAGAGTGAGGTGTATGGCTGGTCCGGAGTGTATGGAACGAGGGTGCGAGCGAGAGGGTCCGGTGATGGGAGAGGTGCGAGGTGTGAGTGAGCAAGGTTGTGGTGGTATGGAATGGGTAGCGGGTTGCGGAAGCGTGACCCATGCATCGACACCAACAGGGGTAGTTTTTAGAGGGACAGGGGAGGCACGGGAGCCCCTTGGGGGTAATGTACTGTGGGGGCCCGGCCGGTTCGGCCCCGCGCTGACCCCGCAAGGGGCGACGCACGGGGTCCGGCAGGCGGGCAACGACTCGCATACGAGGTGGTCCCACAAGGTCCCACTCGCGCCGTATGACGGCAAGAGTGATCTACGAGCGTACCTGGCGCAGTTTGACTGTGTGTGTAAGGGCAACGGTTGGGGTGAGGACGAAGGTGGAGTACACCTGGTGGCCGCGTTGCGCGGCGCGGCAGCGGAGGTGCTGACGGCATTACCACTGGGTGCTCTCACCCTGCCAGCCCTCCGCGACGCCCTAATTAATCGATTCGGCATTGAACAGCAGAGCGAGCTTGTTAAAGCTCAGCTCGCGCTGCGAAAACGCAAGCCCCAGGAAGCCATCGGGGAACTTGCCCACGACAATCGCCACGCAGTGGGGATCGCACATGCTAACATGGCAGCGGATTCCCAGGAAAGCCTGGCGCTGGACCATTTTATCCAGGCCCTCCCGGATATTGAGCTCCGGCAACAGCTCGCCATGTGGCGCCCGCAGACTCTGAGCCAGGCGGCTGACGCTGCAGCCCGTTGGGAAGCAGCGAGGCCCCTGGCCCGGGGGAGCGAGCGTCATGCAGTGGCGGTCCGCCAGGTGGAACCCCCGATGGAGGGAGGACCCCTTAGGGGGCCCGCCCCCGACGTGAGTCCTGACCTGGCGGACATGGTCCGGAGGCTGGTGGACCAGCGCCTGGCGGGACCTGGACCATGGCAGGCGGCCCCGGAGGTGGCCCGCGGTGGACCACGAGCGGGTAATCCAATTCGGACCTTCAGGGGGGAAAATTTGGAATTCCGGAGACAAGCACCTTATCAGGTGAGGTGCTATACTTGCAACCGTCTGGGTCACCTGGCGCGGCACTGTCGAGCCACGCGCCGGGATGATCCCTGGCGGTTGAGGTCCTTAACTCCGCCCAGGGGGGAGCGGGTTAGCCGACCCCAGACACCCCCCCCCCCCCCGCCAGCCCCCGGGAAACTAGAAGGTTAGTAGCAGACTTAGGAGTAGGAGTAGGTTAGAAGGAGTAGGTTAGTAGGAGTAGGTTAGTAGGAGAAGATTTAAGTAGGAGACTTGGTACCTGTAGTGGGGACGTAGTAGCTTAGTGTTTGATAATGACGTGGGAGCGCTGAGTGTAAGGGAAGACGGAGGAGCGCGAGTTTTAGAAGGGAGTAGACAGGGCAGATGATGCAGTGTGAATGAAAGTGCTGGTGAGCAGCTTCAAATGAGGCATTGGTGAGGCAATGCTCCGAGGTGTGTGTGAGTGTACAAGTGATGAATGAGAGAGCATTGCGGATGAGTGTCATGGTGAGTAGTGAGTGTTGTGGATCAGCGCGAATGCGCTTGGGGGAGAGAAGGGTGCAGGCGGCACCAAGTATGAGAGCACAGGTGTGCAAGTACAGGTGTGTGGAATATATGGAGCAGAGAATGAGTGGTGTGGAGAGAGTTGGAGTAAGTGGTACGGAGTGGTGTGCGTGGTGCGAAGGTGTGGATGGGGGAAGAGTGGACCCTTTTCACGAGTACCCGGGGAGGGTAGTTTAAAGAGTAGTTAGAAGGTATAGGTAAATTGTGGTTGGATATTGGCATTTGTGGTGCGGTTGCAGAATGGTATTGTGGATGGGTGCATTGGTGTGGTGAAATTGGCTGGTCGTGTGGCCTGTTAGTATGAGTGTGAATGGTTGGGCACTCCGCCACTGTTAGATGTCGGCCAGGTGAGGCCGCAGGTGGGCTCTGGGAGTCGTTAGTGTCAGTGGGTGCCTGAGGATCCCGGGTGTGGATCGGGCAGCCCGTGCCAGAGAGGGCACCGAGGGGGTGAGAGTGCGAGAGGGCCTTCCCCAGTTAGTTAGGTTAGGGTGAGGAGCAGGTGAGCTCGGTAGGCAACAACAGTGGTGGAGGTGTGCAGGTGGGCGGACCAGCTGGGAGCGTCACACGACCCAGCCACCGAAATTGTGCGGGAGCACCGAGTGTTGAATCGGGGAGTGAGACCCAAATTGATGGTGTGCACCACAGATGGTCAATGGGATTTTGGTTCTTCGAACCACATAGAGTAATGAGGGCCAATGGTTTGGCAGGAGAAAGACCCCGGGTAATGTAAAGTTGTTAAAGTCATTTAGGAAATAGTTAGGATTGATGAACCTGTCGCACCATACGCAGTCACTTACCTGAGGTGATGATGATGACTCCACACCTGTGTTTTCTTTGTTTTGTGTTGCAGGAAAAGAGAATTGCTGTTTGGATTTGGGAGACGCATCACGCCGTGGATGAGACATTGGGGTGATTCCATCTCTCCCTCCTTAGGAGGGACTGATGATGAATTGGTGATGGCAAATTTTGATGTTGAGTTGGAGATGGCAAATTTTGATGAGAGTTGGAAATGGCAAATTTGATTGGTTAGGAGGGAGAGAAGACGAATTTAGTTTATGGGAGGAACGGGGAAGACAGTAGGGACGTTTGTTGATGTGTAAAGTAGATGTTTATGGGTAGTGTTGTGTTTTGTGGATACAGTAAGGGGTAAGGGAGGGGCAATGTAGGTTACCTGGTGGGGGGGGTGGGGGGGGCATACGGTAGGAACGTACCTGTCTCACCTGGTTCCCATGTGCCCCCAGTGTGCATTACCTTATATTGCATGCACTTTTGCGCCCTTACCACCTTACTCACCTGTCTTCTTTTGTCTCCCACCTCCGAGGATCTGGCTTTGGGGCAGAGAGAGAGGAGAGAGAGGTGCTGGCTCCGCAGTTATGGGCCTGTACTTCCGCTGCTTGCTGCCTGGATCGATACACCATATGGACCGCAATTTTTGTGGCCGCCCACAATGGACCGCAGTTCTTTTGCGGTCAAGCACCACCCGTTGATGGACCTCTGGGTCAACGTGGCACCTGTGCCATACAGGTGAACCACTTTTAGTTGGCACCCCTGACGGCCAAAATTAAGAAATGGACGCGGTTGGCGCCTTTCTTTATTTCTAAAGAAGCCAGACGGCCAAGTGCACTCCATGAAGGCAAGACCAGCGGCAGAACATCGGCCGGCTGCGACACCACCGGTGACCATGGACACTTGATTGTGCATTTTTATTGAACACTTGATTGGTGCACCGGATGGTGCTGACTGTGCATAATGGGGTGGTGCTTTTGGTGCTTGGAAGGGGTGCTCTGCACATTATTAAAGGCCGTAGGGCCACAGGGCACTCGTGGGTTGGTGTATCGATGCTGGCATGCATGCTCTCCCTATGCATAACATCTGCATGTGTTCCTCAAAGAACAGGTCCTGGATCGTAGTGTAAATATCAGTGTAGTCTTGTATAAATGATGCTCCCTACCGGCTGTATGTTTAGTTTGAGGATGCTTTCCGCGATTCGGTTATCCTGTGGGTGTGTTTCTGTTAGGAGAAGGGTGCAACGTCGCAGGGGGACATATTTACTCATTTGTGAACATCTGTAAAACTGTCGCACTCAGGGTTGAGTTAATAGTAGAGGGAACTACATCTGAGTGCCACACTAAAGTAGGTAAAAATTTATCGGGTCGGGCCGCCCCGAGGTCGAGAAGGGTGCAGTGTTGCGGATATGGGATTTGCATCCATCCATATCCGCTTGTAAATATTCCCCTATTTCCTCAATACTTCCCAACTCTCCCCAATGCCCCATTCCCTAGTCCCATTTTCTGTAAACAACACTCTGTAGACCCGACCTCCCCCTATTTCCCCCATTAAATGTCGCATCCAGGTCCACCGCATCTCAGGTAGACAACTACAGGACATCTTGCTAGTTATTCTTCGTCTATGTCAGGTAAGGATTCGTTTCCATTAATTCTGACCCTTCGTTGTACCAGAATGTGATTGTATGGCACCGTTAGGAAGTTTAGGACCTCCCAATACCTCCCCGCAGCTCTTCCTCACAGCTCTCTTCAACAACAACAACAACAACAACGAGCGCAGGGAGTGCGCGTCCTCACTCGGCTTGGTTGGTAGGAGTGGTGGGAGGGCACCAGGCCTTCCCAACGAGCCGCCATCGGACAGGTGCTCGACGGGGTTACCAAACAGGGGCTCCATGTCGGCTCCTCGTCAAGGGCGGAGCCCGGTAACCCCCGCACCCAATGGAAGCGGCGGACCGGCCCCAGTTGGGGCGGAACTAACCAGCCGAGGGCGTGTCACTCCCCGTTGAGCATGCGCAGTGAGAGAGAGGTGACGTCAGAGATGCGCGCTGAGCTTGGAGCAAGCAAGACCACCTCCGAGCGCTGTGAGACCTCCCTGCATCTTTGAACCGTGCTTTATCCTGTCCCCGAGCCAAGGTGCACCTTGTGCCAGCGACCTACCTGTCCATTCCTGCCATCAATCCCCGTGTGAGTCTACCTTGTCCGTTTGTCCGTGGTCTGTCTGGGGCAAGATAAGACTGTATTTAAGTGCCCATCTCTTCTGTGTCTTTACCTCACTCTGCCTTGTAATCTACCCCCCTTTTCTCCACCACTGTAATTATACCCTCCTCCGGAGGTCTTGAGAACTGTACCCCCCTTGCGTCGTTTCATCTTTCCCAGTCGTCGTGTCCTTTCTATCATTGATTTGGCATAGCGCGATTTGGCCAACGTCTGGGTGAATCGGAAAGAAACGGGGAACAACTGTTCGGCCGCGGTTACCTCCGCTCGGTAAATAACATCCAATCCGCGGACCGTAACCAAAAAAAAAAAAAAAAAAAAAAAAAAAAAATATATATATATATATATAAAAAATAGGATGGACATTGAATGGGTCTCGAAGTCTAAATTACTGATTACTGACAGCTTTATCTGTCACAATAATAGAAGTAAAATAAAAATGCGAATTTTAAAATGTCGACCCGTCGACATTGCATGTCATAAGCATTTTAACGTGTTAGGACCCAGGCGGCCAGGCCAAGGCCTAGGCCTAGCTCGCTACTGAACATCTGTGCCCAACCGCTACAGAACAGCTGTGCCGATCCGCTACAGTCTGACATGAGGCTGATGCCAAAAAGAAATGCCATGTAAACATTAGAATCAAATACTCACAGTCATGTTATTGCTTTTATTGTCACTTGTTCTGTCCTTTCTCTTATTTTCATCAAAGTCAGACTGAATTTTAATTTTTGTAGCGATTGCTTCGGCTTTCAAACGCTTCAGTTTGGTTATGCCAAACCGGAATTGCAGCCCAGTGTCAAATGCCTCATATAAGTGAGCGCTCAAAGCAGATGGCTCCTGACATGACTGAATCAGGAATGATTTTCCTGTTGTAAATTTGATTTTTTGCTGTCAAAATTTTCCTTAGAGATTGACATTTTTGGAATGTGTGTAAGCTGATACCATATTGGACTGTATTGCTACAACCAGCAACGATGCATCGAGCTTGCATTCTATATTTTCGGTGGAAAACTTGCGAATTCTTTTCATTTCTTCTTTCTGTAGTCAAAGACAAAATCGCTGTTTTAGAGTGAGCATGGGCCCAACGTACTTCTACCGTGACCCACTTCCAGATGCAAGAACGTTCTTGAGATTATGCAAAAAGGTCACATGATGTTTGTTCTCCATAGTACACACACACACACACACACACACACACACACACACACACACACACACACACACACACACACACACACACACACACACACACACACACACACACACCACATTTAGAGGCCATTTTTCCCCGCGAAGCAGGGGTTGGCCTTTTTCAGGCACAGTGGTTGTTGTTGTTTTTGTTGGTCCCCTTTTTGAAGCAATGTTTTACGGCCGGATGCCCTTCCTGCCGCCAACCCTTTTTTCGCCTTTTACGACAAGCAGGGAATTACCAGTGAACTGGTACTCAATTAGCCGACCTCGGAAGGATGACAGGCTGAGTCAACCCCCCTGGCGTTAATTCAGCGATCGACCGGGATTCGAACCCAGGATCCTAGGAATCCTAAGCTGGCACCCTAGCCGCTAAGCCAACACCAGGCTTTCAATAACCAGCTTTGTTCTCCATAGTACCAGCAACAGATTTTGGGAGCACATCTGAAATACACTGGAATTTTCGTTTCTAAGTTTTTATTGCAGTAAACAGTAATGAAGACACGTTTAGAGAAACCAAATATGAAGCTCTCTCTATTTCAGTGGACCTAAGAAAAATCTCCATGACGCGAGATAAATTAATACGCAAGAAAGACACCTTATTGTAGTGTGCCATTGATTGCAAGAAAGTAAACTGTAATCCAATATTGTAATGATTAAAATTGTTCAAAGCAAATAACCACACCTCATTGAACTTTTTTTTTCTTCTGAAAAACAAAATAGAGAACAGAGGTGGGGACAGCTCGGACATTTCACCTTCCTGTGATCACCAATTCTGTTGTCAGAGCAGCACCTTCAGCGAGAAAGCTTTGAACGATATGTTTAAATTGCCGTTCACATCACACAGATCAATAGTCTGTGATAGTCATTGTGCGTTTAAGGCATTCATTATTTACAATTACCTGGCATGCAGCGTAAAGCTTTGCCTTCTCCAAAATGCTTCAATCCGAGATGGTTTCATTTGGCAAAGTTGTGGCCTGTAAAGTAGTCAATCAATAACCAGCTTCTGGATGATACGTGACAAGCACAAGGAGCTGTTGCTAGTAGTGCACATCAATGAGGGCGCGGTGTGTGCCCATCCACGTAGAAATTGCGGGTACAACGGGGTAGACACAAGGACACACCACATACTGCCTTAGTGAGCAGAAGCTGGCAGCTGAGGCGAGAGTTTTCCTGCAGGAACGGAGCCAAGTCCAACATATCCTCTTCCCTGAGGAAATAGGAAAAACAAAACCAAACAGAATGGAAATAAGAATACAGCACAACTAGAGAGTTCACAGAACACCTTACCCCATGCAGTCTTGAGAGAAAAAAGGACACGGGCGGGGTCAACGAGCAGCAAATTTGATTGGTTGAGATGATGCAAAATGGTGTCATATTTTGTCCAAGTACTGCTAAACGAAATATTTTTGAAAGTGCCAATGAAACAAGTTGTGTTCTGCACCACAGCGCTCACGTATTTCATTCAATTGAAGATTTTAAAGGTGGTCGAAAAATTTCAGAAGTTTACCGTGATGCAGCATCTTTCACATCATCTTAACACGCTGCAGTAGTTTTGTGCATGTTGGTTGTGTCCTTGAAGACGTCCCTAAAACAGTAAGTTTCCTGTTCGTAATAATTTTCAATTCTGTTTCACTGCTAGACAGGCAAACAGAATAATAAAATGATCTCGCTGCTCTCTGCGCACATTCAAAATAGTCAGACCCCGCGAATGGCGGGGCATTGTTTCAATGGAAAAAGGGGGGATTGGTTCCCAAATCGCAACAATCCACGAATAGAGGGACAAACCGCAAACCGCGAGGCAAAATCCACAAATGGTGAGGTAAATCCCACGAATGTAGGCAATAATCCCGCAAATGGCAAGGCAAATCCCACTAATGTCGATGATAATCTGCGATGGTCGATGAAAATCCCGTGAATGTATGCCGTGCCATTGTTTCAATGGGGAAAATGGGGATAGGTTATAGGTTCCCGGCGGTTCCTGATTATTCGAGGAAAGTTTTAAAAGTTTAAACCACAAATGCACATGATTACAGTTTCATTAAAAAAATGCTTACAAATAAATAAAAAAACGACAACACCAGGTACCATTTCCAATTTATTGAAGCAATGCGCTTACAGTTTATAAGAGTCCTTAACCAGCTTAACCATACCACACCGTGAAACAAAAAAAAAACCACAACACCATCATGTTCGCGGCTCGAAGATGGTTTTTTTTGCGTATGTCCAGCTGCTTTATACATGGCTGGTGAAAGATGGGATTTATAAATGTGTCAAGCAGGAACTGCTGGTGAATTTCTTTTTTGTGCCCCTGAAAAACTGCGAATACGCAGGACACGGCCGCAAATAGAAAAATAAAACCGCGAAATCGCGGGACACTTTTCCGCGAATAGAGACACAGATTTTCTCGACAGACAAGGTGAACTGATATCCTGGATGGGTCGTCACTCCTACACAGGATATTCTTCAAAAAGTGCAGGATTGTGCAATTTGTTCATGGTGCCGGCGATAGATCATATACTCTTCGTGAAGAACACAGTGGGATTATTGACGTCCACCAATTAATATCGGCAGACGGAACACTGAGTTTAACGTCCATCTGAGCACACATTGATGTATTGCCCTGCATTTGAAACACCAGGGCGACAGTTTACAGCTGAGCCGAGATGCGAACTCAGGTTGGACTTCAGGTTACAAAGGAAGAAATAAAAAGTGAGGGTAAGATATTAGTTAGGAAGGCCAGAACGAAAGCTCAATAAGAGAAAACATGTTGAAGAGTGAAGACCACTTAAAACAAGCGCTTATATACATTTATATACGTTTAATAAAGATAATACAAAGATGTGAGAGATGAAGGTTCTGACACTCACTCTTCAACAGGAGGAGGGAACTGGTCAACAAAGTCCGGGTGAACATACACATGACATGTGCAACAAGCAAGTGAAGCTTCACAGGCGCCTGTTGGGTCAACATGGAAAAGGCAAGTCAATAACGAGCATTAGAGAGATTTAAAATAAATACATAAATGACTTGCTAATCTGTTTTTGATCACATCAACCACTCAGCTCTTCAAATGTAACCCAAGAAGCTTTTTTTTTTTTTTTTTGGATACAACATTGAGGCTCGTTAGAGCTAAAAGCCTGAGCTTCCTTTGCCAAAAACAACTGCAAAACCCTTGCGTTGGCCCAACAAGTTCAAACCTTCGATGTCAACGCCATGTTTCTGGGCCAGATACATCACGTTGTCTCCAACTTTTCCGTTCACCAGAACCTTCTCCCCTTCCTTCGTCACAAACTCCACTTGTACCCTAAATGCAGTGCACCACACACTCCGTCACAAACCTCATGGTTAGTAAACAACAATATAGGAAAGTATTAAATGAAAAAGCTGCAGGAAAATAATCTTCTATATATATATATAAAAAAAGTTTTTGTTTGTTTGTTTGTTTGTTTGTCTGCATGCACTAATCTCCTGAAGAGTGAAAGATAGGAGGAAACATCTAAACAAAAAATGTCGGGACGGGCCCCGGGAAGGTTATAGGCGAGGTGGCGAGGCTGGTTGAGGCCGCCTCGGCCGGGCTGTGCCCATTTCGCAATTAAAAGCTGAGCTGATTTATAGTAGTCAATCTTCTACGGCCACGAGTAAAAGCTGAATTATAGTAGTAAATTCATTCAAAAAGAACAAAAAATGTTGTGACGGGCCCCGGGAGGGTTATAGGCGAGGTGGTGAGGCCGGTCGAGGCCGCCTCGGCCGGGCTGGGCCCATTTCGTAATTAAAAGCTGAGCTGAATTATAGTAGTCCATCTTCTATGGCCGTGAGTAAAAGCTGAATTATAGTCGTAAATTCATTCAAACACACGCGCTAATCTCCTGAACGGTGAAAGATAGGAGGAAACCTCTGAAACAAAAAATGTCGGGACGGGCCCCGGGAAGGTTATAGGCTAGGTGGCGAGGCCGCCTCGGCCGGGCTGGGCCCATTTCGCAATAAATCTTCTTCTTCTTCTTCCAAAATTCTCTTGAAGTACAACTTATGCACTTAATAGGAATATCTGACTGATTGCAACACATGCTTTCAAAATTCTCTCTCACGGGGCCCGACAGAAGAAAGGACAAGGAATCGTTGAGCACTAACTGATACTGGGCTTGCGTCAGACCTATGTACAGAAGATTACATTCATTCAAAAAGAACCCGGGCAACGCCGGGTGCATTCAGCAAGTCTCTCGATATTATAAAAGAAAGTTTTTGTTTGTTTGTCTGCGCAAGCTAATCTCCTCAACGGTGAAAGATAGGAGGAAACCTCCAATACAAAAAATGTCGGGACGGGCCCCGGGAAGGTTATCGGCAAGGTAACCTTCCCGGGGCCCACCTCGGCCGAGCTGTGAAATGGGCCCACCTCGGCCGAGCTGGGCCCATTTCACAATTAAAAGCTGAGCTGAATTATAGTAGTCATTCTTCTATGGCCACGAGTAAAAGCTGAATTATAGTAGTAAATTCATTCAAAAAGAACCAAAAATTTCAGGACGGGCCCCGGGAAGGTTATAGGTGAGGCCGGTCAAGGCCGCATCGGCCGGACTGGGCCGCATCGGCCGGGCTGGGCCCATTTCACAATTAAAAGCCGAGCTGAATTATAGTAGTCAATCTTCTACGGCCGCAAGTAAAAGCTGAATTATAGTAGTAAATTCATTCAAAAATAACCCCGGCAACGCCGGGTGCTTTCAGCTAGTATATATATAAAAGAAAGTTGTTGTTTGTTTGCTTGTTTGTTTGTTTGTTTGTCTGCACGCACTAATCTCCCGAATGGTGAAAGATAGGAGGAAACCTCTGAAACAAAAAAAGGTCGGGACGGGCCCCGGGAAGGTTATAGGCTAGGTGGCGAGGCCGGTCGAGGCCGCCTTGGCTGGGCTGGACCCATTTCGCAAATAAAAGCTGAGCTGAATTATAGTAGTCAATCTTCTACGGCCACGAGTAAAAGCTGAATTATAGTAGTAAATTCATTCAAAAAGAACTAAAAATGTCGGGACGGACCCCGGAAAGGTTATAGGCTCGGTGGTGAGGCCGGTCGAGGCTGCCTCGGCCGGGTTGGGGCCATTTCGCAATTAAAAGCTGAGCTGAATTATAGTAGTCAATCTTCTACGGCCACGAGTAAAAGCTGAATTATAAGTAGTAAATTCATTCAAAAAGAACCTGTGCAACGCCGGGTGCTTTCGGCTAGTATTCAATAACAGATAAGAAGCCAAAGGTAACTTGAGCGAAGTCGATGGCATGCCATTGCAAAGCCCCGCGCTTCCAATTTAAAGCAAAGTTGAAAGATGGAAAAACATTCCATCAGGAATGAACCAATATCAAATTTTGAGTTATTAAACATTCCCCCGCCCCCCCCCCCCCCTCCCGTTTTAACCCCTGTGACCCCAAGTCCCCACCTTGGGGCATGAACTCAGGGGTCAAATCCAAAAACACCTTGGCATATTTCACGTGTCCCTAGCGTTGATTGCATATACAAAGTTTCATTTTAAAACGTGCCCGTAATTGTATTTGACCTTTTGACCCCACCACAGTGGGCGGGGCAAAAAAAGATACTGCTCTCCTACCTTCTTGCGATGTAGTTTCCATAATGACCAAGTTGAGTTGCACAATCGTTTAAGAGATGATGGAAAGGTGGAAAGACGGACAGACACAGCAGATCATAATATCCCCTCCTCCTCCCCCCCTTTTTTTTTTTCAAAAAGTGTGGGAATAATAATTTAAATGCATTTAAGTAAAAAAAAAAAAAGTAGTACAAAGAACATAATTTATAAATTCAAAAGCAAATGCAACAGGCCTCGTCTCTGCAGTATAAACTTACACCTCATCTGCACACACGGGTTCTTCTTTCACAAAGTCGCTGGTGGAAAGAGCTGCGGAGAGTGGTGAAATGGCATTCCATTGGTCAAGTGTACATTGTACCAAATGCTCCATTAAAAATACAAAAAAAGGAAAGGCATTCGAGCATTTTTAACCAGGTGATCATTAATGATGCTTCAGCTGACATCACAGTTCTACATGTGCTATCTCTGTTCTCTACCCTAACTTTTATGGGGGGGGGGGGGGGGGGGGGGGAGGGAAGTGGCCCCGCAAGACAACCATTTCAAAATTCTGGTTGCCCGAAATCAAATTTAGGTTGTTCGGAAATTTTATTGTAAATTTTTTCCCACTCGTTTTCTGAATAACCTTCACTGGAACAAATGGTTAATTTATATATACAGGGTGAAACAGAAAGGACTATACAGTATTATAATTATTATGTTGCAACTTTATTTAACTTCAGAATGACATAAAACTGGCTTAACATTGTGAATGAAATAATAGAACAACTTTTCAATTAAAATAAATATAATTGCTAATTATTAATGTGACAAAGGCAACTTATTAAAAAATATTTAGTCCTTTTTGTTTCACCCTGTACACGCTAATAGCTGCAAAATATAAATGCCTATTAAAAAGATTAATTAAGAGACAAGAAATGCTTATTTCTAAAGAACTAGCATAACTTTTATTTACAGTTTCAACTTAGCACGTAAAAACAAAGGAATGAATAACAGCACACGAACGAATAACAGTCCGTCTATCCGTCACCTCATATCCACTCATTTGTTCCTCTTTCTTCCCGCCTGTGGAATCAACTTCCACATTCGCTTCAATCTCATTCTTGCCTCCAGATCTTCAAGACAGCTGTTTACCACCATCTCAGATCGACCCCCATCGAAAACCATTATCTTTTCTATCCCCGCCAATGGTCATCCCTACCCCCAATCCCTCCTCCTTCCAAATTTCCAGTTTCTCCTTCTGTATCCATCTTGTTCGCCCCTATGGGTCCTCTCTCCTCTCCCTCCCCAGTCCCATTCCTCCCCAAACCCTTTGTCTGTCCAAATCTCCCTCTATCTTGGTCTTCAACTCTGCAGGTGGTATTTTTTTTCCCCCCCATCTCTGTCTGTGTGTCTGTCTCTGTGTATACTTATATATACACTACTCACAATAAGTTAGGGATATTGTGGAAGTGAGTTTCTTTTTTTTCTAGGGGTTAGGGTTATGTTATTGAAATCAAGAATGCTGTGTTTTTTCACACTCATTAATAACCATAGAATTAGGAACAACAACTTTTTTCAAAAGAATTAATACAAAAAATCAACCACACCAAAGAACCTGCCAATATCCCTATCTTATTGTGAGTAGTGTATATACATACAGACTTGGCATTTAATATGGATTATTTTTTTTGTGGGGGTGAACTTACTTTTCAAGATGACCTAGAGCCAAAAGTTCATTGGAATTATGTTGAAATTATTCTAGATTTTGTTAATGTGACCTTTAAAAGAAACAAAAACCACATTTGACATTTCGAAACAAATAAATTGATCCTTGAAAGTGATGTAAACTGATATCGAACTCAATTCATGGACAGTACTGTGTTAAACTTCTGTACGTTTTCCAGAAGTATCTCTTTATTTTGCACATTAGCCAAAAAATTTTTGAACAAAAACAAAAGTTAAATTACGACTGGGATTACGGACAGTATAATTACAGTTCAGTACTTTGTGTAACCCCCACGAGTATTCAGGAGAGCACGTACACGTCGAGGCATGCTGTTCACGAGGTTTGCCAAGGTTTGGACAGGAATCGCTTGCCATGCAGTGACAATAGCCTGCTGCAATTCACGCACAGAGGTCGGGTGCTGGTCCAAGTGGTCGATTTGACGCGTTAATTCTGCCCACAAGTTCTCTATCGGATTCATATCCGGGGACATGGCAGGCCACTCCATATGCTCTAAACCACGGTCAGCAAGAAAGTGTTGGATCATGCGAGCACGATGAGGCTGTGCATTGTCATCTTGGAAGACAAAGTTTCCTCGAAAGGCTGCACGAGCAAATGGAAGCAATGTTTCTTCCAGAATGGCCCTGTACTTGAACTGGTTCAGGTTTCCATTCAGAACAACCTGGTCAGTTTTGCCCCCTGCATGAAAAGCAGCCCAAACGGTCACCCCACCACCTCCAGCTTGGACTCTTGGCACTACACAATCTTTGTTGTGGGCTTCATGCACTTGTCTGCACATTCGGACGCGGCCATCTTGACGATAGACCAGAAATCTAGACTCGTCACTGAAGATCACGTGATTCCAGTGTCCTGGCTGCCATTGTCGGTGCTCTCTGGCCCACTGCAATCGGCGCTGGCGGTGTTGTCTGGTCAGACGTGGCTTTCTCAGGGGACACCTGGCACGATAGCCTGCTTGAACCAGTCGTTGGTTGACTAGCCTTCTGGATACAGGCACATTTGTCAGTTGCTGCCACTCAGCCCGAAGCCGATTAGCTGACGTGGTACGGCCATTGCGGACTAACCGGTGCAGCTGGCGATCATCCCTCCTTGTGGTTCTGCGGGGACGTCCTGGCCTCGGTATTGGAGTAGGGACACCCCTCTGAGCATTTCGTTTCAGGATCTTTGACACCTGACCTTGAGTGATGCCATGCCATACTGCCGAGCAATAGCATGCTGTTTCATGCCAGAATTTCGTAAAGCCACCACTCCATGACAAACAGCATTGTCAAGTTGACGGACCATCTCCAGAGGAAGCGGCAATAACATTTGGAGATGTGCAGCAGTTGTTTTCCACTAATACAGAACGCAACAACCATTGTATACCCGACTGTGAAGCCAATCATCAAATGCACCTGTCCATACATTTTGCCACGCCACCTGTGATATAATCCTGTTGTTGACTTTTTGCTGCGACAGACAATCAGTGACATGGTTCTTTTAACAAATAAATCACCAAAGTGTAAAAGAAACTCACCAGATTGATATACTGAGTTAAGAAAGTAAACCCAAGTCAAGAAAAAAAATATATTCCATATTAAATTCCAAGTCTGTATATACTGTTCATTTTGCGTGCGTCTCTACCATTCCTTTTGCGTCCTGTTACGTCCTGATCCATTCATTGTAACTGGCTGTTCCAAGAGCCTAGACTATATGTACAAAATAAATAAAAAGGAGTTAAGGTTGCAGGTGTTGGGAGGGAATAGACGCCTGAGAACAAGAACTCCCCAATAGGTGAAAGGAGGTACAGTACACTGTATTAAAGAGCTTTTTAACACCTTGTCCATTTGGATGATGTTATGAATGATGAGGAAAAGTCACAGTCATAGAATCACAGAAGTGTCACAATCACAGAAGAAGTTTTTTCCTCTTATTGCAAGCTACTTGTGATGGTGGTGGGAGGCATGGTGCTTTTGTACATTGGGTTTTTTAAAGTTTGAAGATCAGATGAAGAAGGGTTCAGATGCGTCAGCGTAGGGTGGGAAGCTGCGGTACATGTTGCAAAACATCCCCCTCTTCATCATATCCAAGCCACTTTAATTTTTCTTTCCATTTTGCCTGGAACTTCTGTTGCCATTTATTTTTGTACTCAAACGCACTCTGCTTCTTCGAACAGGAGTCTCCACTATAGGTGCTGGGAGAGGGCTAGCTGTGATCATAGAAGCAGATGAACATGACGGATGAACATGAGAATGAACATGAGAATAAACATGGGGGTGGTGGTGGGGCAAAGACCCCAATCTCTCGATGCAAATGTGTATCATATAGCGCCACCCGGTGGTAGCCGGTATTACAAATCAATGATAATTAGATTTATACATAGTACCTGGCTCTCTTTTTCTAAACGCTCAATTCCTTCCGTACAAGGTGCCTCTGCTCGTCTTACTATATTGAAGCTAACGTGGATGTCACCAAAACTCTAAAATTGATATTTTACAGTTATTGGGGCTACGTAGAGGTTACAAACCTGGTTATACCTCCGATTGCAATCCTAATACTGGCTTTAAGTGGCCACCTAAGGCCAGCAGACGAGCAAGTACTTTATCCTTCGTCAGGTACACATACTATACTGCAGCACGTACTCCAGCCCGCACTCCAATAAACTGAGAAGGGCAGGTGTGCCTGCTAGTAATTGTGGTCATAATAAATACAAGTCTTTCTCATGAAAACATGATCCAACTCGTCGAGCTCCAATAACCAACTCGTCCACCTAGTTTAGTCACAACTCGTCCATAACTTTTTACAATATCATGTTATATAATCGCTTTTCGCCCGATCTCTCAATAGTGAAGCATCGCTTAGAAATTAAATAATTCTCATTTCTGAATCCACATTCAGATCTTCACCAAATTCGAAACGATTTGTCCTCGTCACACACACAACCAATCGACCAAGTTTCTTCCAAATCCGTCCACAACTTTTTGAGATATCTTGTTCACAGACAAACAGACGAACAAACAGACGAACAAACAGGAAAACAAACAAGAACTAGAACGCCACTCAGTAGAGCGCATACTCCCGCCGTAGGTCAAGTTGGAATAGTACGATTTCACAAAAGTTTGAGGGAGTAGTTCAGTGACAACACAAGACAAGACAACACAAGACAAGACAACACAAGACAGACACTGCACAGATATATATTTGGAATATATAGAAAATAATGTTTAAAAAAACAAGGCAATTTCACTTACATTTTCGGATTCAGCGTTCAATTCTATATAAGTGAGTGTATTTTGAGGCATGAGTGACTTCAAATAAAATTGTAAGCCAGGAAAACGTTCGTTTTTCGTTCCTTAGGGATACAACATGTAAAACTGGCCCAAACGTCAAAACAAAACTCGCTCATTTTAAGTCGTACAAGCTCATGTGACCACCCATTCTTCTGGGAAGAATTCCGTGCACATGCTTTTCACACTTATAACTCTCCTAAATCTTTATAAGTTCATCAAATACTGACACCGCGATTGACATTCGCTGAGGTAAATGTTGATATCTCTTCTGAGGTAAAAAAAAACAAAAAACAGTTTTAAAGCAAATTATACGTATCAAACGATACATTTTATGAAACGGGGAAACCGATTACACACATTGGTGGTTTTAAAATGACAGAATATGTCTTTATTAGAAAGAAAAAAAAAAAGAACCTTGAAGACGACGCTGCTAACAAAATACACCGCTCTAACGCATAACAACGAGTTTAAACTACATTTACAACAAATATGAAAACTATTTTCATATCACAATGTTAAATATAGAATATATAGAAGATAATGTTTAAAAAAAAATGAGCCCTATCTTAAAATGGTAAACAATCCTTCAAAAAATTCCTGGATCCGGAATAATATCCTGAGCTTCACCAAAAACTAATCAATTCTTCCTTATCCCAAGGGCAATCATCCCACCAACTTTCATCCAAATCCGTTCAGAACTTTTCCAGATATCTTGTTCACAAACACACGAACACACACACACGCACACGATCGAATGCATTACTCCCGCCAGGGAGTAACTAGAATGGCACTCGGTAGAGCACGAGCACGTACCTCCGCCAGGCTGAACAGTTTGTTTTGTATCCCAATGATAGGCCAGGACCTGGATTCGGATCTGAACCAAAATCGAATCGGCTTGTTCTTGTCACCTATCCAGCCCATACACGAAGTTTCGTCATAACTCGTCCACAACTTTATTAAATATCATGTTTTAGCGGTTGCCGAAGACGATAAGAAGCGGCCATTTCGTTGGGTACAAAAGGTAGTTTATTGTACAGAAATGTCCAGCAACTGCTCACGAACGGAAGTCGTAACGGCTTATATAAAACAAGCACCCTCTTCGGAGGGCGTGGCTCCAACAGCCACGCGTGCGTCACGACGACACAACCAAACGCCCGTGTGCGTGGGTTATACCAAACCCATCGTAATGGTAACTGTCACATGCGGATAAGTGAATAAGGTAACCGCGACATGTGCATAAGGTAAC
The DNA here is from genome assembly GCF_964187855.1 of Myxine glutinosa. Classification (NCBI taxonomy): domain Eukaryota; kingdom Metazoa; phylum Chordata; class Myxini; order Myxiniformes; family Myxinidae; genus Myxine; species Myxine glutinosa. The sequence continues at coordinate 48,327,567 of NC_136261.1, forward strand.
CACTACATGCGCCCCCCCCCCCCCCCCCCCCAGAAGGCACGCCACGGGCGTGTACGTAGTTCGCGGGTGGAACCGAGCCGGGCCGCGGGTGCTGAGCAGCGGTAGCAGTTGGAGTTGCAGCAGTAGGAAATGCGGGAGCGGCGAGCACCAGTGCGCGCGAGCCGTGCGTGCGCAAGAGATGAGCAGCATCAGCCTCGGGATCCGCCGTAGAAGCAGTAGTAGGAATTGCGGGAGTGGCGAGCACCAGTGCACGCGAAGGTAACAAAGCAGCCGTGCGTGCGCAAGAGATGAGCAGCATCAGCCTCGGGATCCGCCGTAGGAGCAGTAGTAGGAGTGGCGAGCAGCAGTACTCGGCCTGTGTGCGCGGAGGCGACGAAGTAGCAGTACTCAGCCTGTGTGCGCGAAGGCGACGGCCAGCAGTACTCGGCCTGTGTGCGCGGAGGCGGCAAGCAGCGGACAGCGGTGCTCGGCCTGTGTGCGCGGAGGCGACGAAGTAGCAGTACTCGGCCTGTGTGCGCGAAGGCGACGAAGTAGCCGTGCCACCAACGCCCCGTAACGGCGTTCCTTCGGAGGGTCCCGGAGCTGGTTCGCCCCTCCAGACGTAGAGGAGGAACCGAGCGCGATGCGCGAACCACATGGCCGCTCGTCGTTGGTGAAACTCCGGCAGATCGAGTTCAGGTCTTGTGGAAGAACTTGCGGTCGCAATTCTGCCGTGTTCATTCGGCCCCCGCATACGTTCGGGGGCAACGGGGTCACCAGTTTAGCGGTTGCCGAAGACGATAAGAAGAGGCCATTTCGTTGGGTACAAAAGGTAGTTTATTGTACAGAAATCTCCAGCAACTGCTCACGAACGGAAGTCGTAACGGCTTATATAAAACAAGCACCCTCTTCGGAGGGCGTGGCTCCAACAGCCGCGCATGCGTCACGACGACACAACCAAACGCCCGTGTGCGTGGGTTATACCAAACCCATCGTAATGGTAACCGTCACATGCGGATAAGTGAATAAGGTAACCACGACATGTGCATAAGGTAGCCACTACAATGTTATATATCGCTTTTGGCCCTATCTCTCAATGGTGAAGAATGACTTAAAAAATTAAAGAATTCGCGTATCCGAATCCATATTCAGATAGTGACCAAAATCGAATCGATTCTTCCTTGTCACACACACAACCTGTCTACCAAGTTTTGTCCAAATCAATCCACAACTTTTTGAGATATCTTGTTCACAGACAGACCGACAAACAAACAAACAAACAAATGAAAAATCGGTCAGAGACCGAGGACTTGCCGGAATGTACTTTTTTATTGGCCATTTAGGACAAATATGGCGGCCGAACCACGTGACTGATGACGTCATCATTAACATATTTTATTCCCCATGGAGAGTTCTTTACATTGAGCCACGTCCCAAGTTTTTCTATTCAGGACTTTCGGAGATATGGAGGTGTAACGTTTTCCGGTTTTTCCAAGATGGCGGCCGAACTACGTGACATATGACGTCATCATTAACATATTTTATTCCCCATGGAGAGTTCTTTACAATGAGCCATGTCTCAATTTTTTCTGTTCAGCACTTTTGGAGATATAGTGGTGCAAAGTTTTGCCGTTTTTCCAAGATGGCGGCCGACCACGTGACTGATGACGTCATCATTAACATGTTTTATTCCCCATGGAGAGTTCTTTACAATGAGCCATGTCTCAATTTTTTCTGTGCAGTACTTTCGGAGATATAGTGGTGCAAAGTTTGCCCGTTTTTCCAAGATGGCGGCCGAACCACGTGACTGATGACGTCATCATTAACATATTTTATTCCCCATGGAGAGTTCTTTACAATGAGCCATGTCTCAATTTTTTCTGTTCAGCACTTTTGGAGATATATTGGTGCAAAGTTTTGCCGTTTTTCCAAGATGGCGGCCGACCACGTGACTGATGACGTCATCATTAACATGTTTTATTCCCCATGGAGAGTTCTTCACAATGAGCCATGTCTCAATTTTTTCTGTTCAGCACTTTGAGATATCGAGGTGCAAAAATTTTCGGTTTTTCCAAGATGGCGGCCGAACCACGTGACTGATGACGTCATCATTTGGGCACAGTACATTAGAGGGCAAGACCAATATGTTTGCCAAGTTTGGCGATTCTACGTGCAACGGTGTAGACGTAGTGCTGCAAACAGACAAACAGACAGACAGACAAACAGACAAATGAAAAATCGGTCAGAGACCGAGGACTTGCCGGAATGTACTTTTTATCGGCCATTTAGAACAAATATGGCGGCCGAACCACGTGACCGATGATATCATCATTAACATATTTTATTCCCCATGGAGAGTTCTTTACAATGAGCCATGTCTCAATTTTTTCTATTCAGCACTTTCGGAGATATGGAGGTGCAAAGTTTTTCGGTTTTTCCAAGATGGCGGCCGACCACGTGACATATGACGTCATCATTAACATATTTTATTCCCCATGGAGAGTTCTTACCAATGAGCCATGTCTCAATTTTTTCTGTTCAGCACTTCCGGAGATATGGAGGTGCAAAGTTTTTCGGTTTTTCCAAGATGGCGGCCGACCACGTGACATATGACGTCATCATTAACATATTTTATTTGCCATGGAGAGTTCTTTACAATGAGCCATGTCTCAATTTTTTCTGTTCAGCACTTTTGGAGATATCGTGGTGCAAAGTTTTGCCGTTTTTCCAAGATGGCGGCCGACCACGTGACTGATGACGTCATCATTAACATATTTTATTCCCCATGGAGAGTTCTTTACAATGAGCCATGTCTCAATTTTTTCTGTTCAGCACTTTCGGAGATATGGAGGTGCAAAGTTTTTCGGTTTTTCCAAGATGGCGGCCGAACCACGTGACTGATGACGTCATCATTAACATATTTTATTCCCCATGGAGAGTTCTTTACAATGAGCCATGTCTCAATTTTTTCTGTTCAGCACTTTCGGAGATATGGAGGTGCAAAGTTTTTCGGTTTTTCCAAGATGGCGGCCGAACCACGTCATCGATGACGTCATCATTTGGGCACAGTATATTAGAGGGCAAGACCAATATGTGTGCCAAGTTTGGCGATTCTACGTGCAACGGTGTAGACGTAGTGCTGCAAACAGACAAACAGACAGACAGACAGACAAACAAACGAACAGATCAACATACTTGCCGGAAAAAAATTTCCGGCAAGTAACAAACAAGAAATCTGTCGTGCATAGCACGATACTTGCGAAATCCCTAAAATAAGTTGTTGGCCTATGATGACCTCAAAAATAATTGGTGGTTGAATTCATTGGCCTGGTATGCAAATCCTCTTACAATTTCAAGTCAATCAGATGAAAATTTAGGCTTTTAGAAATCTGACAAAGTTGGTGACCTTTGGCCTATGTTGACATATTGACTTTTTGACTCCAAAAACAATAGGCTTCTTGCTTATGACCAACTTCACCATTTGGTGAAGTTTCGTGAAGACCGGTTGAAAATTGTGACCTGTAGGCGATTGACAGACATAGAGACAGACAGACAGAATAATGCACAAGACGAACCAATATAATTGAAATGAAAAAATCTTCGATTTTCGCAAGTAACAAACAGACAGGAGTGAAAAGATAACCTCCACCACCTTCGGTGGCGGAGGTAATCATGTGTGACAACCAGATTACTGCTAACTTTTATTATCATTGCAGGAGGTTTTTCTGGACATCAAAACATTGTTTTGTACATACCATACATCGTTTTGTACATACATCTTCAATATTGTCAATATGAATGTTCAAGGCACGATAATGAGATTGTCTGATCGGGCAAACAAATCGTTACATTGGTTGTCTGATCGGGCAAACAAATCGTTACATTGGTTGTCTGATCGGGCAAACAAATCGTTACATTGGTTGTCTGATCGGGCAAACAAATCGTTACATTGGTTGTCTGATCGGGCAAACATATCGTTACATTGGTTGTCTGATCGGGCAAACAAATCGTTACATTGATTGTCTGATCGGGCAAACAAATCGTTACATTGATTGTCTGATCGGGCAAACAAATCGTTACATTGGTTGTCTGATCGGACAAACAAATCGTTACATCGATTGTCTGATCGGGCAAACAAATCGTTACATTGGTTGTCTGATCGGGCAAACAAATCGTTACATTGGTTGTCTGATCGGGCAAACAAATCGTTACATTGGTTGTCTGATCGGGCAAACAAATCGTTACATTGGTTGTCTGATCGGGCAAACAAATCGTTACATTGGTTGTCTGATCGGGAAAACAAATCGTTACATTGGTTGTCTGATCGGGCAAACAAAATGTTACATTGGTTGTCTGATCGGGCAAACAAATCGTTACATTGATTGTCTGATCGGGCAAACAAATCGTTACATTGGTTGTCTGATCGGGAAAACAAATCGTTACATTGGTTGTCTGATCGGGAAAACAAATCGTTACATTGGTTGTCTGATCGGGCAAACAAATCGTTACATTGGTTGTCTGATCGGGCAAACAAATCGTTACATTGATTGTCTGATCGGGCAAACAAATCGTTACATTGGTTGTCTGATCGGGCAAACAAATCGTTACATTGGTTGTCTGATCGGACAAACAAATCGTTACATCGATTGTCTGATCGGGCAAACAAATCGTTACATTGGTTGTCTGATCGGGCAAACAAATCGTTACATTGGTTGTCTGATCGGGCAAACAAATCGTTACATTGGTTGTCTGATCGGGCAAACAAATCGTTACATTGGTTGTCTGATCGGGCAAACAAATCGTTACATTGGTTGTCTGATCGGGCAAACAAATCGTTACATTGGTTGTCTGATCGGGCAAACAAATCGTTACATTGGTTGTCTGATCGGGCATACAAATCGTTACATTGGTTGTCTGATCGGGCAAACAAATCGTTACATTGGTTGTCTGATCGGGCAAACAAATCGTTACATTGGTTGTCTGATCGGGCAAACAAATCGTTACATTGGTTGTCTGATCGGGCAAACAAATCGTTACATTGGTTGTCTGATCGGGCAAACAAATCGTTACATTGGTTGTCTGATCGGGCAAACAAATCGTTACATTGGTTGTCTGATCGGGGAAACAAATCGTTACATTGGTTGTCTGATCGGGCAAACAAATCGTTACATTGGTTGTCTGATCGGGCAAACAAATCGTTACATTGGTTGTCTGATCGGGCAAACAAATCGTTACATTGGTTGTCTGATCGGGCAAACAAATCGTTACATTGGTTGTCTGATCGGGCAAACAAATCGTTACATTGGTTGTCTGATCGGGCAAACAAATCGTTACATTGGTTGTCTGATCGGGCAAACAAATCGTTACATTGGTTGTCTGATCGGGAAAACAAATCGTTACATTGGTTGTCTGATCGGGCAAACAAATCGTTACATTGGTTGTCTGATCGGGCAAACAAATCGTTACATTGGTTGTCTGATCGGGCAAACAAAAAGTTACATTGGTTGTCCGACGCCAAATTTTGGTTGCTCTGGCCAACCAAGGCAGCCGTAAATGTGGAGCCTTGGCTTTCTGCTACGAGAAGGACCCCATGTGCCACACCACATCCTACAATGTTTATGGTTTTTTTTAAAAAGGGTCCATTTTACATCTTCCTGGGTTTTATTAAAAACGACAAACTAGAGAGTTCATAGAACACCTTACCCCACCCTGAGAAAAAGGACATTTGAAGGGTATTTTCAACTCTTGCTTGGCGTTTCTGAGTACCATCTATATTAGCTTTGGTCGTGAACTTTGAATAACAGGAGCAATGGTAACCATACGAAGCCCATGGGTCAAAGAGAACAGTCCAAAGCTGGACCTTCCACCAACTCTTCTCAGAAAACCGACGATTTTTGAACTAACTGAGAAAAAAATGCACTAAACAAACAGATGTTTTGGACAAAGTTAGCTCTGTGGTTGCACCCCTCAGCGGTGCCATTTTATGTGAAGCCTGCTGTTACTCCGTCCTCGGAGCGCATGACAAATTTGATTGGTCCAAACGGCATAAAGGTTTGCCCAAATACTACTAAACTGAAGGTTTTTGGAAATGCAAACAAGGAAATTTATGTTCTACAGTGTTCAAATATATAGTTCAATTTGAATAAAATATAAGTTTTAAACGCTTGGAGAAAACAACAAAAGCAGAAGAAAAGCACGAACAAAACATTGAATACAAAGTTTACTGCCATTGATGCAGCTTTCTTTGCACCACCTGATTTGACACATTACATTAGTACCTCGTACTTGTTGTTTGTATCATTAATGACGTCACTAAAAACTAAGTTTCCTGTTTGGAATGTGTTCTAATGTTCAAAATATAGTTAACATACAATTTATATTCACGAGTTGTTGTTTTATTTTTGGATACAAGATCGAGGCTCGTGTAAGAGCCAACATCAATCACAAAAAACGGACACACAAAACATACAATAAAGGGAGCGGTACACAAAATGGGGAGAGAAGGGGAAGCACACAAGTACAACAGCAGAGAACATGGACATCGGCAGATCTGTGAGAGGGAGAGGGCTTGGAGGGAGGAGGCATGGGAATGGGGGCGGGGGGTGATGGGAGAAGTATAAAACACATGGACACTGCGATGACTTCCAGGAAAGAAGTCGGTATTTCAAAAACGTGGATCTGGAGTGAATTAACGGGGGTAGAAAAGATCAAGGTTTTGGATGGGGGAACATAAGAGATGGTGATGAACGGGTGTTTTAAAGACCTGCAGGGAGGAGTGGGATTGGAGAGAGTGAGGGAGTTTGTTCCAGAGGCAGGAGAAAAGAGGAATTAAAGAGTGAAAGTGAGCTGAGAGTCTTGATTTTGGCAATTTCTCCAGAAGAGGGTTGCTGGCAGATCTTGTGCGACCTGTCGGAGTATTTCGGGGACAGAGCCCAGAGAGAGCTGGGGGATCTAGGCCGGATAGGAGTCGGTAGAAGATAGAAAGACCACCTACCTGCCTGCGGTGAGTGAGTGAAAGGCCCTCACAATCAGCTTCATCGCGGGAGATTCCAATGATTCTGAAAGCTTTGGTTTCAACAGCGTGAAGCCGAGCTAGGTGTGAGGCAGGAGCAACAGCCCAGAGGGGAGAGCAGTATGCCATTGAGCTGCGGATGAAAGTCTTGTATGTGGTGAGGAGCTCAGGTGTGTCAAGGAAGGACTTCCTTCAATATTATTAGTTCCTCAATTATAGAATGATGTCACACGAGAAAAACTGAGGCAACTGCTTAACCCCACTTTACGCTGCGCATGGGTCGAGCAGTAAAGACGCACACGGGTCGGCCATGGAAAGGTTTTGGTCCAAGTCTTTCACGAACTGGTTGGTCAGGCATGGCGTTCGCACGAAAGTATCACAAATTTGTAATTACCCTGCGCCCGCGAAGCTAAAATCAGGGTTAAGTGATCGGTTATGTGCGTACATGTGGCGTATGTGCGATGTACGTGTGGCGTATATCTCTGAATCTTACTATAATTAACCAAATGTCCGTCCGTCCGTTCGAAGGTACCGCAAAAACGGCTCAACCGATCGCAACGATATTTTGGGTGGGTATTCCTGGGACCCCTGGGAGTAAAATAGGCCATATTGTTTTTCCAAGTTTTCCAAGTTTTCCAATTTTCCAGTTTTTCCAAACACGATGGAATAATATTTACCGATATGAACAGTGATGTGGCTTTTGTTGAAATTCTACAAATACTGTTTATTCTACGTACCAGGAGAGACTAGATCGACTCCTGACGAACTCTTCCTGTATAAACGTGCGGCTCCGAAATAACATGGCAGCGTGTGCAAAGCGACTGAGAAACAGGTGTAGCGGCCGGTTCATTTTGCAGAATTCAATCTTTTTTCAAATTGGGCGCCATGTACTGTTTAGATTTTGATGATTTGCGTGTGATATGATTCAACGGATGTTTATATGAATCGTTTAAAATAAAATAAAAAGCCTTCAATTTCTGATATTTTGCCTTTTCATTTGGGCTTCGCAATGGAAGCCCCGCCCATAGGGTGGGTACCGCTGCTAGTTTTTAAAATTCATTTTCTCAGCAACCGTTGGTCCGATTGACATGAACTTTTACCATAGGAGCTCCTCCCCCCGTACATTTTTACGGAATAGTCCATAGGGCAAAGACTTCTAGAACAATGTTTGTCCGTCCGTATGTACGTACGTACGTATGTATGTATGTTTGTCCCCTCAAACGTATACCAATCAGAGTTGAGGATCTGCCCACATGACAGGGTGATGTCATTACGTCTGGTCTGATGTCATTAAGGCGGTACAGCGGCTGACTCTCCACATTCCGGCATTTTGATTCCAATTTCGTTCATGCCGAACATATCGTCTAACCCGTCATATATCACAATCGCCATGCTCTACCTTTACGCTTTTTATTCAGTGTGAAACACAATCAAACCGATTGTTAAAATGACCATCAAATATCGAAATCATTGACGTTACGGGTCTTCCGACAATACGGTGCGTATAGGCCTTCGGCGTTATACCTCACCTTCGGACCGCTTCAGACAAATTAAGCCCAGGTTTCTTCATACAGTCGTGTATCGTTTCAGTATTATCGTTTTCGTAATAGTAATAATAATAATAGAGTAAATATGACCATAACACTTTAATCCCAATATCGTGAATACAAAGGTAATGGATTGAAGTGGTGTATGGTACATGAATCAATGATAAGTGGTGTACGGTACTAACAACCACGGAAGTAAGGAATTCGCCTCCATTTTTTTGATGGCATGTTATTAACCCAATCCTTGTGGGGTATATAGATTACAGTAGATCTTCCCTCAGTTATGTAAGTAAAACTTACCTCACGGATGTCAGGATTCCTCCAAATTTCTTTGTTTAATGTTATAATCAGCATTAGCGACTGTTTAAAAAGCTAATCATATATGTTTTTGGTTTATAATATCTTACAAGCCCGGCTACGCCACTGTTAGACTTTCGGTCTTGTTTTTTTTATAATAATTATGACGTTATAGGTTACGTGGTACGGACGCCATCTTGGAAAAACGTTGCACCTCTACATCTAGAAAACCAATCAATGGAAGAAATTGAAACGAACATTGTCAAATACTCCCCATTGGGAATGAGATATATTACTGATGATGTCATCGGTACCTTCGTTATGATGTCATAATTTAACAAGTACAACAGCTGATTCAATCAGTATGAATTTTTTTTCTTCTCTGCAACCGGCTCTCCGATTGACACTAAATTTTCACCATGGGAGCGTCACATCCTGTATAATTTTTAGTGATAATTATGATGTCATAGGTCACGTGATACAGGAGCCATCTTGGAAAACTTTGCACCTCTATAGTCTATATGTCTGAAACTGCTCCATGGAAAAAATTTAAACGTGACGGAAAAAAAACTCCGCATGGGGAATAAGTGTTGTTTACGATGACGTCATAATTCGACAGGGACAACCCTTAATCTGATCAGTTTGAAATTTATTGAGCGCAACCTACACAACAATTATATTTGAGAATATTAACTTATGATGTCATCGCTTGTATGGTCCGGCAGCCATATTGGATCAAAGGACAAAAGCCTTTAAACACAGAAGAATTGGCTTGCACCAAGTTGTTTGTGTGGGGTAAGTATTCTATGAATACCATCTGGCTTGTTCAGGCAACAAGTCACCTAATCCTTTGTGAAAGACACCGCGGGCCAACAAGTAATGTTAACAGATTAATGTTCATCCCAGGAATGACACACTGTGATGCAACATCCCATTTGTGAAACACCAAACCTTATTATCAGGAAAACCCACCTCTCCACCCCCATTTTTCTACCAAGTATTAGAACGACTAAAAAGTATATTGGTTCACGAGTTATCAAGTGACCACTATATTCGTCGTGTGTGTCTGTGTGTGTGTGTGTGTGTGTGTGTGTGTGTGTGTGTGTGTGTGTGTGTGTGTGTGTGTGTGTGTGTGTCCGTAGCATAACTACCCGATATCATCCGATCTTGATGAAACTTGGGTGGGAGGTTGATATCATGATCTAGTTGTGTCCTGCCGAGAGTGGGCGTATTGCGCCCATTGTGGGCGGAGCCACGCCCGAAAAAGATGTCTTTTTAAGGACCGAGTGGGGTTGAGTTCAAGCTACATCTTCTCCGAAGGGTTTGGTGGAATCTGACAGGGGTTTCGGTATTTGGTTACGCCAATGTCATGTGTCTAGCCCCACCGAGCTCGATTTTTCATTTTTTTTTTTTCATTTTTTTTTTTTTTTCATTTCATTTTTCACCAAATTTTCGGTATTGTGTAGCTAACTAACCTCATTACTGATTATACATTATTTTCTATCTCATTTCAAGGTCAGTAACCTTCGTTTTGACATTTCCAGGATTGGCCTGTCCGGGCCTGTTTCGGTTACAGTCCGTCCTTTGTCATTGAATACCACTCGCTCGTGAACCATCGTCGTCTCCTGACTTGTTCCAATTAGAGTTGGTGTTATATTATACTAACTTTTGCACTACCTTATTTAACATGTTATATTAGAACTCCATGCTTGTTGTTTGTGTCATTTATGATTTCACTGAAAAGAGTAAGTTTCCTGTTTAGAATTTACCAGCGTAACCGACGTTGCGAGTCGCACCTCGCACCCCTCCCCCTGTCAAATCTCCTGGGTCCAACCCCACCCCCCTCTCCCTCCAAACACATATCACTCCCCCTCCCTCCCTCCAACCACGCACCACACTCCTCCTCCCTCCGAACATGCACCACACTCCCCCTCCCTCTCTCCCTTCAAGCACCCACCCCATCCCCCCCTCCGAACACCCACCCCGAACACCCACCCCACACCCCCCCCGAACACACCCCTCACCCCCCCCCGAACACACACCCCCGAACACACACCCCACCCCCCCCCGAACACACACCCCACCCCCCCCCGAACACACACCCCACCCCCCCCCGAACACACACCCCACACCCCCCCCAGAACACCCACCCCCCCACACCCCCCCCAGAACACCCACCCCCCCACACCCCCCCCCCCCCCAGAACACCCACCCCCCCACACCCCCCCCGAACACCCACCCCACACACACCCCCCGAACACCCACCCCACACATCCCCCCCCCGAACACCCACCCCACACATCCCCCCCCCGAACACCCACCCCACACACCCCCCCCCCGAACACCCACCTCACACACACCCCCCCCCGAACACCCACCTCACACACACCCCCCCCGAACACCCACCCCACACACCCCCCCCCGAACACCCACCCCCCACCCCCCCCCCCCGAACACCCACCCCCCCACACCCCCCCCGAACACCCACCCCACACCCCCCCACCCGAACACCCACCCCACTCACCCCCCGAACACCCACCCCACTCACCCCCCGAACACCCACCCCACTCACCCCCCGAACACCCCGAACACCCACCCCACTCACCCCCCGAACACCCACCCCACTCACCCCCCGAACACCCACCCCACTCACCCCCCGAACACCCACCCCACTCACCCCCCGAACACCCACCCCACTCACCCCCCGAACACCCACCCCACTCACCCCCCGAACACCCACCCCCCGAACACCCACCCCACTCACCCCCCGAACACCCACCCCACTCACCCCCCGAACACCCACCCCACTCACCCCCCGAACACCCACCCCACTCACCCCCCGAACACCCACCCCACTCACCCCCCGAACACCCACCCCACTCACCCCCCGAACACCCACCCCACTCACCCCCCGAACACCCACCCCACTCACCCCCCGAACACCCACCCCACTCACCCCCCGAACACCCACCCCACTCACCCCCCGAACACCCACCCCACTCACCCCCCGAACACCCACCCCACTCACCCCCCGAACACCCACCCCACTCACCCCCCGAACACCCACCCCACTCACCCCCCGAACACCCACCCCACTCACCCCCCGAACACCCACCCCACTCACCCCCCGAACACCCACCCCACTCCCCCCAGAACACCCACCCCACTCCCCCCAGAACACCCACCCCCCTCCCCTCCGAACACCAACCCCCCTCCCCTCCGAACACCAACCCCACTCCCCTCCCCTCCGAACACCCACCCCACTCCCCTCCGAACACCCACCCCACTCCCCTCCGAACACCCACCCCACTCCCCTCCGAACACCCACCCCACTCCCCTCCGAACACCCACCCCACTCCCCTCCGAACACCCACCCCACTCCCCTCCGAACACCCACCCCACTCCCCTCCGAACACCCACCCCACCCCACTCCCCTCCCCTCCGAACGACCACCCTACTCCCCTCTCCCCCCCCAATACGAACACCCACCACACCCCACAAATGGTCATGGGTGCATAACCATATTTCCCGAAACGGTTCGGTCCACGTAAGAAAGGTGAATCGAGATGACCAACAACAACAACTGAACAATGATCCGATACGAGTGCTTTAATTGGTTTATGCGGTGTATACGTACACCCGGGGTGTGTTCAGTTGCCAAGCGAGCCGTTCCTTAACGGTTTCGAATGGAGCGCTTAAGCAACTTGGCGACCGATCTACATCTACAAGAAACGTGCGAACTGAGCAAACCCCGGAATCGTGAAGCATTCAACTGAAAACGGAAGACTGCAGTACAATAAATAAATACCACGTACAGTTTAGGTTTATCGAAGTTTCATGTACGAGCTTAAAGTATTCGACTACCTGCTAGAATACCGTGCCTCGGAGGTCGTACCGAGGGACTCGTGAAGCTTCGTTCTCGACCCCGCCGGGATCCGGAGGCGAAGAAACGCCGAGGACCGTCGAAAGGTCCCACATAGCTGGTCAAGAACACGGGACGCCATAATAATAACCTACATGAGCATCCATTAGGCATTACCATGAACCGCTCGAGGAGCGGGAAACTATTACCACACGAATTATTACAATTTCATGAATATCTATGGGTCTGTCGCTGCACATCATTTCAAATCGGCTACATTCGTGAAATTTATTACTTCCTGAGGAACATGAAGAGACCACCGCGCCATAAATGTAGTCCATACACCGACCATAATAAATCGAAATCCCAGCTTAAATTGGTTGATTATTATTTCAAAAAGGTGACATTTATTTTATAACGTGTTAAGTTACACATGAATGATCTTTGTTAAAAATTCACCTTTTGGCACGAATCAGGCGAGCGTGACGTCACACGCACGCAACGCTACAGCCACGTTTGTTCGTGGGACGAAGTGACGTCACACGCACGGCGGTTGACGTATTATTTTTGCGATTGAGTAAACCTCTAAATACACAAAGCTCCAGCGACTGAGGCTTGCATAATAATACATTTACACAAGGAACCTAAACACACCATTTGGCCCATCATACCTGCGCTATATCAAAACATTACAATCTATAAATGTAATGACGACGTCATTGTGGCGAGGAAAGCAATGAGGACACCGCCGGAGGGATTTTTCTCATTTGGAGTGAGGATGAAGAGATTGTAGGTTGAGGAATGAACAATTCACCTTTAAAAGAGTCCCACACATACGTCACAATCACGATACATGTGCCGACTGGTAATGAATGGAGGGCATTGCACCTGCAGCACAGCCGTGCCCCCAGAAAATGATGCAGCCACAAACCGGCGATGGAACAATAAGCAAAGGGGCAACAGATGCAATGAATACATTTTATTTCCAATCTGGATTTGCCCCTCACCCCACCCAAAAATTAATTGTACACATTGTATGATATTATAACGTCTTTGGCCCAAATGACCTGACCCACAGGGTTCAATCAGTCCGTGTGTCTGTGCAAGTCTGTACACAGACCTAATTTAATGTATATCGTTAATTTGTCGATCAGAGCTAAAAGGAGGTACCTAGTAGTACACACTTTCACCTTTAAGCCGTCTAGCATGGGTTCGAATCTTGATCCAGCTATAAACTCATTCCGGTGTTTCGCAGGCCGGATGATCCTCCAGCCATGTGTGTGCCGTCCCTCGGATGGACGTTAAACGGGTGCCGTCCCTCGGATGGACGTTAAACGGGTGCCCCCATCTGCCAACATAAGTTGGTAGACGTCAGCGATCCCACGGTGTCCTTCACCAAGAGAAGGCGAGCCATTGTCGGCACCATGAACAAATTCCAAATTTCTGCCCTAACCGCTGGGAGAGGGATGGCAGACCGTCGAGCACGACCTCAGGCCGAGAAACAGCTTCAACAGAACCCACGCTCTGTAACAAAGTATGGCACATCGATTAGAATCTCAGATCAACTGTAATTTATAGACGCCAGTGAGACTTTTCATTGTAAAATGCTCAGATATGTAAATGCAACCTCGTGATGGATGCACCAAGTCATTGCCAAACAACAAAAGGAAAGTCTGGAGAAGAACAGACAGATGAGATGTCGCAATATCAATTACGAATAAAAGAAGTAAAATCCAGGAGCGCCTTGCCCATCATTCTCCAGTATATCTTGGTGGTCTTTTCTCGCGGAATGCAGCCAGACCTTCTTGACGATCTTGTGTTGGAATAACCTGCGTAAGGAACCAAATAGTCTCAGAAATCACAAGCACGTGAATTCTCCTGCTGAATTTTTGGTTTTCAAAATCTTAATTTTTAACAGTCATCTCGGATTCGTACTTTTATTCACACGTGTGATGAGGACGTGATGAGTTATCCGTGTACTTTATGAAAATTAGCATGAGCATTAAGATGTGATGGACAAAAAAAAAAAATAATAATAATTTTTGCTTACATTATTATAAATAGGCACACATTGTGGTGTTTTCGTTTATACAAGATCTAAGGCTTGCAGTGGAACACACACACACACACACACACACACACACACACACACACACACACACACACACACACACACACACACACACACACACACACACACACACACACACACACACACATCCCCTTCAGGGCGAGACTAACTAGAGAGTTCATAGAACACCTTACCCTGCACAATCCTGAAATAAATATTATAATAATATAACTAGAGGAAAAATAAAATACAACATGGGCGGGGCCTACAGACGACAAATTTGATTGGTTGAGATGATGTAAAATCCAGAATATTTTATCCAAGTACTGTACTGCTAAATGGGTGTTTTGAAAATGCTAAAAAGCCGATTTGTGTTCTACAGTATTCAGGTATCTAAATATCTATAAAGCTCAGTTGACTTTTTGCTCCACCAAATAACAGCGAAACGGAGTTGAGTAAAAGGGTGAAAATTCAACAGATGCTGTGATAAATAACTACCTCTGTCGGTTTGAATGTTTGAATAGTGGGGCGGCTTAGCCCAAATATTCAAAAGAATTGTGCATTTTGTGATACAAGCACCAAATTTGGCACACTAGTAGACTATCATATTATGAAAAGATCTGGATATTGGGCCATCTCAGATTCAGACATTTGATTTTTGCAAGATTTGCAGATTTTGCAAGCTGAGATTGCAACGCCAGGGACGGCCGACTCCTTCCTACGAGCTGCCCACGTCACCCACACAAGAAGAGCTCATCAAATCACTGCAGCGGCACTGCACATCCTGCAACACCGTGCGTATGAACGCCACTGTATGACATATGCTGATGATGCAGAAGACCTGCCTGAGTTCGAAGACTGGTGTCACCAGAGAGGACAAGACATTCCCAACTTTCAGTACTGGGAAACTGTGCTGGAACTAGAGATGTTGGTACTGGTCTACGTGCGTTCTCTGCGGCAGGCTTCATTCACGACGTACCTTGATGCCCTGACGGAACTGGTCCCATGGTTCCATGCCTTAGACCACACACACTATGCCAGGTGGGTCCCTGTTCACCTGAGGGACACGGTTGCACTCCCAATGAAGCACCCAGATGTAGCCAGAGAATTCAGGGCTGGCAACTTCACTGTACAGAAGACGAAGAAGGTGTTCTCTTCGATCCCAATCGAATCGAAATCTTGCAAAAATCAAATCTCTGAATCTGAGATGGCCCAATATCCAGATCTTTTCATAATATGATAGTCTACTAGTGTACCAAATTTGGTGCTTGTATCACAAAATGCACAACAGGTTTGCTATGCTGCTACACTAGAAAGGGAATAGACGTCTGGATCAATTTTTGAATTAAATTTAAATCCCGATTTATATATAAGATATATAAACGCGAGTTGTCTGTGTGTGTCCGCGTTTTCTTCAGAGATGGCTGAACGGATCTTCATCAAACTTTCAGACGTTCATCAGTGAGTGCCTGGAAGTGTTTTAGGCTAAACAAACAATTTGAAAAAAAAAAGTTGGTTTTTTGGAGTTTAAAAAAAATGAAATAATAAAAACATGAAATAAAATTAATCGCTCGATAGTGCCGAAACCTTTTAAAATGAAAGACAGTTATATACAAGTACACATTCGCATAAATAAATACAAAACAATTACCAGACATTTGAATACAAATAAATCAAACAATTCCGGAAGTGTACGAATTTGGTAGTACGGCTTCTTCTTCTTCCTGATCGGCATCACACTTAACTCAGAAACGTGAGCCACATTCACTCAGAAACGTGAGCCACATTCACTCAGCAACATGAGCCTCATTCACTCAGCAACATGAGCCACATTCACTCAGCAACATGAGCCACATTCACTCAGAAACGTGAGTCACTCCCCTAGCTCTCCCACCTCAACCCTCCCCCCCTCTCCCCTCCTGCCCCCCTCCCCTTCCCTTCCCTTCCAGATATAAATTCTCTGTAAAAGAGCTTCCACTTTTGACTGTTCCCCTTCTCCCTCTCCCCACCCTTCCCCCCCTCCTCCTCTCCTCCCCTTCCCCCCTCCCCTCCGACCATGCCCCTCCCTTTTAAGATATAAGTTCTCCGTAAAAGAGCTTCCACTTCGGACTGTTAAACATTTCTCCATGGGTAGGCGCTCCTACGTTGAAAGTTTTGTGTCAATCCCTCAAGCAAATTTAAAAGCAAATAGAAGTGAAAAGTGTATTTTTTATTTTTATTTTTTTTGTATACAAGATCGAGGCTCGTGAAAGAGCTAACATTAATCACACAAAAAGTCAAACCGACACATAAAACACAAAATAAGGGGAGCGGTAGACAAGATGGGAAGAGAGAGGGAAGGACACAAGAACAACATTTGAGAGCAGGGACATCAAGAGAACTGTGGGAGGGAGAGGGCTTGGGGGGAGGTGGGAGAGGTATAAAACATATGGACACTGCAAGGACTTCCAGGAAAGAAGTTGGAATTTCGAAAAAGTGTGTCTGGGGTGAATTAGTGGGGGTAGAAGAGATCAAGGTTTTGGATGGAGGAAGACAAGAGATAGTGGTGAACAGCTGTTTTAAAGACCTGGAAGGAGGAGTGGGATTGAAGGGAGTGGGGGAGCTTGTTCCAGAGGTGGGGAAAAAGGGGAATGAAAGAATGAAGGTGAGCAGAGAGCCAAGATTTTGGCAGTTTAACCACAAGAGGGTTGCTGGCAGATCTTGTGCGACCTGTAGGAATATTTGGGGGACAGAGCACAGAGAGAGCTGGGGGAGCAAGGCAGGAGAGGAGTTGGTAGAAGACAGAAAGACCACCAACCTGCCTGCAGTGAGTGAGTGAAAGGCCCTCGGAGTTAGCTTCATCACAGGAGATTCCAATGATTCTGAAAGCTTTGGTTTCAACAGCGTGAAGTCGAGCTAGGTGTGAGGCAGGATCACCGGCCCAGAGGGGGGAACAGTATTCCATTGAGCTGCGGATGAAAGCCTTGTATGTGGTGAGGAGCTCAGGTGTGCCAAGGAAGGACCGCATGACGAAGGATGCCCAGTCGGCGACTGGCTTTGGAGGCCAGCTTGGAAATGTGGTTTTCCTAAGAACGATCATGGCAGATAGTGAGACCCAAAAGCTTGAGCGACAGAACTTCTTGGAGAGGATTGTTGAGAAAGTAGATGGGAGGGTTTTCCAGTCGGTCTTTTCGGAGAGACAAAGTAAGAGTGTGGGATTTGTCAGGATTGAAAGACATGTTCCACTTGTTTGACCAGTCTGTGATTTGTCCAGGTCTGCAGAGAGTGAGGAGGCTGCAGACTACCGATCTGAGGGATGAGGAATGGAGCGGCAGAGAGTGGAGTCATCAGCAAAGAGATAGAGAGGATTTTCCAGAGAGTCGGAGAGATCATTGATGAAGACCAGAAAAGCACAGGGCCCAGAACACTACCTTGGGGAACTCCAGCCAGAACAGGAAGGGGCGATGAGAGAAATCCATTCAGGGCCACACGTTGACTTCGATCAGAGGACGTCCGCAAGCCAAGCGTGGAGATTTCCATGGATACCATAGGAGGAGAGTTTGGTGAGCACAGCTGGGTGCCAGACCATATCGAAGGCACGTGATATGTCAAGGGAGACAGCTCTGATTTCCTGTTTGGCATTGAGGACGTCCATCCATTGTTGAGACAGCAGAAGCGACATGTCCAGCGAGGATCTGTTTTTGCACATTTTTTGGGTAAAGCAGTAATGTTTGCTGATTTCCAAGATGCTGGCAGATGACCTTGAGCAAAAGAGAGGGTGAAAAGAACAGAGAGAGGGTGAGATAGAGCGGCAGAGCAGGATTTTAGGACCCGTGGGCTGATGCCGTCTGGTCCAGTTGCAGAATCAGAGTCGAGGTTTGACAAAAACTTCTCCACCTTGTCAGGAGAGAAGGACACAGAGTCCAGGAGCAGTTGGGTTCGACTGGGTAAGATGGGAACAGAGAGAGATGGGTTTGGGACAAAAGATTTTGAGGCAAACACAGAGTTGAGGCATTCGGCTTTGTCACGTGCCGTGTCAACTGTGTAGCCATTTGAGGTGAAGGAGGGGATGGAGGGGGAACAAACACCAGAAACGGGTTTGACCAGATGCCTCCAGGATTTGGAGGAAGGAGACAGGTTTGAGAGTTCATTCTTGAGTGTGGCGAGATAGTGCTTCCTGGCACTGCTGAGGGTAGACACACACTTGTTCCGAGCTTGGTGGAAGGAACTGAGATTGCCTTCAGTTGGATTTGCCTTCCAAGAAGCAAAGGCAAGTTGTTTCAGGGCAACTGCCTCACCACAAGATTCAGTGTACCATGGATGGGAGGAAGGGTAAGACAACTGAAGATGAGATGGGATAAATCTGTGCATGAGAGAGCAGTTTGCTTTGGAAGAATTCCCAGGAAGAATTGATGTCAGAGGCAGGAGAGATGGGAGACCAGTCCAGATGATTGATGGCTGCTTGCAGCCCGTGCCAGTCAGCCTGAGTGAAATGCCAGACTCGTCGACGCTGAGGAGGCTCTCTGAGAATGGCCAGAGAGATGTCCATTTTGAACATGAATCGGACAAACGAACCTGCAGTTTAGCAGTACTTTGGCTTTGAATTTGTCCTGATCGTGCAAGCGCAGATAGGAGTGAGATAATTTTTTTACTCTGTCTGCCTGTCTAACAGTCAAACGGAATTTAAAATCATTCCAAACAGGAAACTTACAGGATGCTATATTGTTGAGATTGAACCTTTTCTTTTTTAAACATTACAGGCTCCAGTCACAGATTATATAGCCCTCATCGAGGCTAGGCCTTAAATAAAATAACAACATCGATAAATGTGAGCAAGAGAAATAAAAGAGAGAATGTAAAGGTGTGGAGTGAAAATGAGTAAGAAAAGTCTATGATGACAAGTATATGATGTTTGTTTGCAAGAGAGATTGAACCTAGTAGCTATAGTTTGAGTGAGACAGAAAGTAAGACCAACAATCCTGACACGGAGAGTTCCAGGTACCGCTTTAACGCTCCGAAGTCCAAACGGTAGTCCAACCCTGAGCAGATTCTAACGACAACCTACTACCGAAAAAAACTGGTCCAATCGGATGGGCGTTTTTTAGGAGACACCATCTCCTTACTGGATGGCCATTGGCTCCCGAAGGGAGTTCATCCGCCCTTTAACAGGTATTGTTTTTAGTGTTGCAGGGTGTCACAGTCATCCTCCCGACTGGTGAGCCAGTGAGAGTAGTCAGTTGCGTCGCTGACAACCCGACCATGCGCAGGTAGCACTGGGTTACATGTTACCAGTGGCAGTCAAGAAAGAGACTGACCTGACTAAAATAAAATGCCCTTTAAAGTGGACTTTCAAAATAAAATAAAACTAAAAAAAAAAAAATACTTTTCAACTTTCAGACAACTTTAAAACTTCGAAATAAAATGGACTTTCAAATAAAATAAAAAGGACTTTAAAGTTTGTAGAAAAAAAAATTCAGGAAGTTTACCACCATTGACGCACCATCTTTCACACCACCTTATTTAACACATTACAGTAGTCGTTCATGCCTGGTGTTTGTGTCCTTTATAGCATCCTGTAAGTTTCCTGTTTGGAATGATTTTAAATTCCGTTTGACTGCCAGACAGGCAGACAGAGTAAAAATATTTTCTCACTCCTCTCTGCGCTTGCACGATCAGGACAAATTCAAAGCCAAAGTACTGATAAACTGCAGGTTCGTTTTCCCGATTCATGTTCAAAATATTCACTTTTCACTTCTATTTGCTTTTAAATTTACTTGAGGGATTGACACAAAACTTTCAACGTAGGAGCGCCTACCCATGGAGAAATGTTTAACAAAGTTACATGATGATTGGATGGAAAATGCAGCCAGCGTTACAAAAATCTGTTTTCTGTAGGCATGGGTTGCAGGGTGTTTCACGTATCAGGAATAAACGGCCTTGACCTCGCTTTGCTTGGCGTCAGCCGAATTATTTAATGGCCCCAACTATTTCCACCTTATTGTTGAGATGAACGAGGAAGCTTTTTGGCACAAGACTTTCATGAACCGGCTGGCCAGGTCTGATGCTCAACTGGAGCAATTTGGACAGGAATTTGCAACTTGTTCAAGGTGCTAGCGATAACTCACCTAGTCCTCACGAAAGACATCACAGGAACGTCTACCAACTAGATTAGACACCTGGTTCAACAACAATGTGAAGGATGGCACACTTTGTGAGGCAATGCCCTGCCTGCGAGCCACTAACAGTTTATAGTCGGATTGAGATCAAACCCAGAAAAGCCAGCTCAAAGGTGAATGCACTACCCTGTGCCATCTTGTAAAAACAGAATGGTAGATTCTTAAACAACCGAAATACAGACAGGACAGTCATCTTGGCATCCCATTCGAAAGGATGGTATAATCCATATGTCGTACTCCTGCTGACACTGCAATAGGATGGCAATTACAAGTGAGATTTGACTTTATATGGAAACAAATCCATGACCACAGGGATCAGAAGCAAGTAAGCTTCCAAATGACCTAAATGGGGTGTTCAAAAAGTTCCCAAAACGAGATACTCATAATAATCCAAGGAACACCAACGTTTCCTTATTCTTCAACATTCAAAATCTTACTATAATTCACCAAATGTCCGTCTGTCTGTCTGTCCGTTCCCAGGTACCGCAAAAACGGCTGAACCGATCGCAACGATATTTTGGGTGGGTAATCCTGGGACCCACCTGGAGTAAAATAGGCGAAATTGTTTTTCGAATTTTTTCCAATTTTCCAATTTTCCAGTTTTTCCAAACACTATGGAATAATATTTACCGATATGAACAGTGATGTGGCTTTTATTGAAATTCTACAAATACTGTTTAGATTTTGATGATTTGCGTATGATATGATTTAACGGATGTTTACATAAATCATTTAAAATTTTAAAAAGCCTTCAATTTCTGATATTTTGCCTATTCATTTGGGCCTCCCAATTGAAGCGCCACCCGTAGGGCGGGTACCGTTGCTGGTACATTTAATTTTAAAAAATATTGTTAAAAATTTTTTTTTTTTTTTAAAGGCTTGTTTATTGAAAATAAAAATTGGTTGAGATTCTTGAAGTATTGCATAATCTGGTTTTGAGAACCTTTTGAACAACCCTCGCATGCTGCTGTCCATCAGCTTTGGTCTTCCTTGGAGGTCTCCCATCAAATCAATAGTCATGCTCGACTCTGCTCAGCTTCAAAGATATGATGGTATGAGGTGCATCCAGGCCGAAAAGTAAAAAGCATATTTAAGTTGTATATTCACAAACAATGCAGTTATTTGAGGCAATACAAAAGAGTTCAATCAATAAATTTAGCTTGATTGGGAAAGTGATGTGATGGTTCATTAAAAGAAAAAAATCTTCAACGAGTGATTTTTAATGTCGATTGCAAGTGTTGTGCTGGGCCCACGAAAATGGGCCGATATAGAAATCAGTATCAAAAGGGGTGCAAGAATGTCACCTGCGCGTAACACATCTCCTCGATCGCTAGCCCAGTGCCCAGATCGACCTGCAATAGCAAGGCAGAGAAGGGAAAACAAAACAAATAAATACAAAGAAGATGAATTGGTTACCCTTTCTATCCGAGGTAGGGCATTCACTTGGATATGTGAATTATCTGGTGCAATATTCGATCGAGCAGAAATTCCTACCCAGATAGCAACCACACTCTAAGATATCACAGTGCAAACTGGTCTTCAAGGAACCTCCAAGAAGACCAGATCACTTGCTACTACTACCTGCAGTCCAAGAAGGAATTTTTAATTTATCCACGGTGCCGGCGATAACTCGCCTACTCTTCACAAAGGGTACCATGGGATCTTTAACGTCCACCAATTAATGCTCGCACAACCCAGATCAAGGACTGTCGGAGGGACGGCACACACATTAGGTTTAGAATGAATTGCCCTGACTGCACAACACCAGGATAACAGTTTATAGGTGAACAGAGATTCAAACCAAGTTTAGACAGCTCAGAGGTACACATACCTGTAGTTTTAGGCTCTCCTGCTAGCCCACAATTTACAGGAAGCAGGGAGAAAACAGTGTGAAGTGTTCTCACTTCTGAGCTGTGTAAATGAGTCTCCATGAGACCAGGTTTCCTAATTTTTTTTTAAATCCTTGCAAAAGGACTTTCTGCTATCCTTACATATTAGAGAAGGTGGTTTCCAAAAGAGGAGAGGAAAAGGAAAAGGGAATATAAATGTTAGGCTCTTATCAAAGTCTTGGCTATAAACAAACGCGAGGCTCCAAACTTGCCAAATCTGCTCTTAATCTGCTTACCTCTACACCTCTGTCTATCGCTGCCTTGGCCATTCGCACAGCAAAAGGTCCCTTAAGAAAAAGCAGAAAGTTATTTTTGAACAAGATTCTTTCGACAATTATGTCAACATATTAAAATAGAAAGAGCAAACAAGATAAAAATTTTTAGAATTATGTCAACAAATGAAAATAGAAATACCAAACAAGATCCTTTCGAGGATTACGTCAACAAACGAAAATAGAAATAGCATAGTTTAAAAAGAGCATAATGTGATGAAAATAATACACCAGTATAAATGATTTTGATTCTAAGCATCTGAAAAAGAGCTAATCATCCATATTGTCCACCTCCTACCCTCATTTCTCTCCACTTCCCTTATTTCTATTTCTCTTTCTCTTTCTCTTTCTCTTTCTCTTTCTCTTTCTCTCTCTCTCTCTCTCTCTCTCTCTCTCTCTCTCTCTCTCTCTCTCTCTCTCTCTCTCTGCTGTTGGTGTTTTCCCCCTCTCTCTACTGTTACTTTTGTTCCGTTGCATCCTGATCCGTTCAGTGTTCTGCTTACCTCTACACCTCTCTGTCTGTCTCTGTCTCCCTGTCCTTCTGTCCTTCTCTCTTCTCTCTTCTCTCTCTCTCTCTCTCTCTCTCTCTCTCCAACTCTGCTGTTGGTGTTTCCCCCTCTCTCTACTGTTACTTTTGTTCCGTTGCATCCTGATCCGTTCAGTGTTCTAGCTCTCCCCCGAGCGTTGTATACAAATACCGAAATACCATAAGCTTTGTATACTTTGACTCTGTATACAAAAATAGATAAATAAAATCAGAATCTCGTGTTGCTATTGCGCCGTTAATAAAACCCATCTGGCTCACTAATGGTATTAGAAAGAGGTGATAATATTCTTACCTTGCCCGCTCTGGCCTGCAATCCATACTCTATGGTCGACTCTCAAATTTCCTCGGGACAACTTAGGATGGGTGCCAAGTACGTTTTTATTTCTTTCTTTTTTGTATAGTTTTGTATCTTTTGTATTTTTTGTATCTTTCTCACTCTTACGATGTCTCTCCGAAAAGACCGACTGGACAACCCTCCCATCCACTTTCTGAATAATCCTCTCCAAGAAGTTCTGTCACTCAAGCTTTTGGGTCTCACAATCTGCCATGATCTTTCCTGGGAAAACCACATTTCAAATCTGGCCTCCAAAGCCAGTCGCCGACTGGGCATCCTCCATCGTGCGAAGTCCTTCCTTGGCACACCTGAGCTCCTCACCACATACAAGGCTTTCCTCTGCAGCTCAATGGAATACTGCTCTCCCCTCTGGTCTGGTGCTCCTGCCTCACACCTAGCTCGTCTTCACGCTGTTGAAACCAAAGCGTTCAGAATCATTGGAATCTCCCGCGATGAAGTTAACTCCAAGGGCCTTTCACTCACTCACCGCAGGCAGGTTGGTGGTCTTTCCGTCTTCTACCGACTCCTCTCCGGCCTTGCCCCCCAGCTCTCTCTCTGGGCTCTGTCCCCCAAATATTCCTACAGGTCGCACAAGATCTGCCTGCAACTCTCTTATGGTTAAACTGCCAAAATCAAGACTCTCTGCTCACCTTCACTCCTTCATTCCTCTTTTCTCCCGCCTCTGGAACAAACACCCTCACTCTCTTCAATCCCACTCCTCCCTCCAGGTCTTTAAAACAGCTGTTCACCACCATCTCTTATCTTCCCCCAACCAAAACCTTGATCTTTTCTACCCCCGCTAATTTCACCCCAAATCCACTTTTTTGAAATACCAACTTCTTTCCTGGAAGTCTTTGGTGTCCTTGTGTTTTATACTTCTCCCACCCCCCCCCCCCCCTTCCCACGCCTCCTCCCCCCAAGCCGTCTCCCTCCCACACATCTCCCGATGTCCCTGTTCTCAAATGTTGTGTTTATGTGCTTCCCCTTCTCTCCCCATCTTGTCTTCCACTCCCTCTTTTTATATATTTTGTTTGTCTGTTTGATTTGTTTGTGTGATAAATGTTAGCTCTTTCACGAGCCTCGATTCTGGAAAAAAAAAAAAAAAAAAAATTTGTGTCGAGGCTCATGGAGGAGCTGCAACATAGAACGGATCAGGATGTAATAGCTCGAAAATAACAGTAGAAAGAGAGTGGGGAGGAGGCCTACTAACAGCAGGGTTGAGGAACAAAATAGAGGGAGACTTGGAAAAATAAGGGATATGGGGAAGAATGAGGCAAGGCGAGGGACACAGGTGGTGAACATGATGGAAACAGCTACAAACTTTCAATCAACGAATTGGAAGAACTGCCTATTAAAAGTAGCTTGACCCTCATCCGTTAAAGAGGAACAGATGAATGACCAGAAAACAGAGAAAAAGACTCGGAAAAATTAATAACTAGGTTTACGTTTAGGCATACCTGTTCGGCAATTTCACGTGCTATCCGCAGTGCCGCTGAGTAGGCTGCATCTCCCGTGGGTTGCTGAGGGACTGCTTCGGCAACCAGGCCAATTTTATGAGCCTCCTCACCATCTATGACACGGCCCGAGAACACCAAGAGCTTGGCACAGGCAGCACCTACAATCCTCGCCAGCCTCTGCGTGCCACCTAGAATAAATAAAACAAACCATGAACGCAGTTTCCAACCTCATTGACTACCAACACATACAGTGACCTCCATAAGTATTGGAACAATGAGGTCAAATTTGTTATTATTTTTATATACTTTGAGATTTGAGATAAAAAATGAATATGAGGCAAGAGTACAGAATATGTCAGCTTTTGTTTCTTGGTATTTTTAGGCATACATGTTTAACCATTGCAGAACAACAACCACCTTTATAGGCCATTTTTCCCCGCAAAGCGAGGGTTGGCCTTTTTCGGGCACCATGGTCCCCTTTTTGAAGCAATGTTTTATGGCCGGATGCCCTTGCTGCCGCCAACCCTGTTAGTCGCCTCTTGCGACACACAGGGAATTACCCCCCTGGCGTTAATTCAGCGATCGACCGGGATTCGAACCCGGGATCCAAGGATCCCAAGCCAGCACCCTAACCGCTAAGCCAACACCAGGCTCATTGCAGAACAATAGCACTTTTTCTGTTCAGAACCCCCCCTATTTAGGTAAGTATAAGTATTGGAACAGATTAACTTAAAGGAATTTAAAGTAGTATAATAGTTAGTATTAGGTTACATATTCCTTGCATGCAATAATTGTATCGAGCCTGTAACTCACCGACATCAACAATATCTTCCTTTTAGAGTCTTTGCCATACTTTACTGCAGCCATTTTCAGTTGTTTGTTTTGGGGGGTTTTGACTTTAGTCTCTTCAGCGATCGAAACGCATCCTCCATTAGATTTAAATCAGGAGATCGACTTGGCCAGTCTAAAACCCCCCACTTTTTGCCCCATGATGAACTCCTTAGTTGTGTTGGCAGTGCGTTTTGGGTCATCGTCTTGCTGCATGGTGAAGCGCTGCCCAATGTGTTTGGAGGAATATTCTTGTACGTTGGCAGACAAAATGTTTCTGCACACCTCCGAATTCATTCTGCTGCTGCCATCATTAGTTTCATCATCAACAATGATGAATGAGACAGTTTCAGGGGCAGACATGCAAGCCCAAGCCATGACACTACCTCTGCTATGCTTCACAGATGAAGTAGTCTGCTTTAAGATCAAATGTAGTTCCTTCCTTTCTCCACACTTTTGCCTTTCCATCACTTTGATAAAGGTTTATCTTGGTCTCATCTGTCCATAAAACCTTGTTCCAGAACTCTACCTATTCTGACGCATTGGAAGAACGAAAATAAATCATTCTCCCTTAACTTAATAACTAACAACTCTCCCTGAATCCCTCCTACCCCTCCCACTCTTCCCTCCACCCTCATACAACTCTCTGGACTTCACCGGGCGGTGTTCGTACCTCTATTTCATTTCCGCACACGGTTAAAAACTAAAATGCGTGCACTCTACAAACTCTTAATTTGAACCGATTTTCAAAATTTAAACTGCAGAATTGTGTTTAACATTAACAGCAGTACCGACTACTAAAAGTGTTCATTTGCTAAAAACGTTTCATTCAAAAAACGCGTCTCCGGGTGGTGTTGGTGGTGTTTGGCGTACCAAAAGTGCCGCTCGGGGCGGCCGCCACCTTCATGCCTCGCTACGCTAGTGCATGCAGTGGAGTGACACCCTATCCCATGGAAGTATTAATTAAGTTAAAAATAACCATATTCAAAAACGGTGTTATAATACACCTAAACTTCCCCGACCTTGTGACTAATTAATCAAGAGCCCTCGCGAAGCGGCTTAACCACCCTAGCAAGCACTCCAACGAAATGGGTGATAAGGAACGGCTGGCTTGGCAAGCAATAGCAAGCTGATTGCTTCTGGTTGAAATAGCCGAGGAATTTTAAAAACAGATCGCAGGTACAGTGGAGTGACACCCTATCCCATGGAAGTATGAATTAAGTTAAAATTATTATTAAGGTAAATTACAAAAAACCAACCCCAGAATGAGAATGACAGCCTCACTTAAATAAATGCATATATACACTTAGATATAAAAATCGCTATATATGGTAAATGTGGTCAGATTTCACTCCAGATTTGTTCATTGATTTAGTCTACAGCATCCAATCCTCATATCCGAATCCAGATTTTGATGATATGCTTCAATTATGAAATGATAATAATCGATCGTGTTTCCAAAGCAAGGCACGTTTGAGTAGCCCGAAGCAAAATGGCGGCTTAAGAACCAGCGAGTGGCAGTGGACTGACCAAGATGGCAGGCGGCCATATTGGTAAGCCTTTTTGGGGGTTTTTTTTTTCTTCTTATGGGCATCTTGTTAATCATCTTCAAAAAGTGTGTTATAACACACCCAAACACCCAGTTTTCATCAATGCAATCTGTTGGAGGTCCAGGTGTATGCATGCAAAGTTTGGGGCTGCTAGGTTTCATGGTTTTGGAGTTATGGAGGAGAAAGACGGACGGGCGGACAGATGGATACTGCCTTTTATTATTATAGATATATCCAAATTGATTCTATGTGAAGCCTTTTCTTTGATTAAAAAAAGCAAAAAACAAGGTTTCTAAAAAGTTTCACCAACGGTAGAGATTGTATGGAAACCACATTTTGGGCACAATAGTGAATAACACATGCAATCCAAAGGTTAGTTATTCAGGAAAACAAGGGCCTTTTAAAGATTATTTTTTTTATGCATTTATTTTTTCTATACATTTTTTTTTCTGTGCATATTTAGTAGTTGATCTTTTATTCTCATTTGTTAAAAACACTAAAACACACTCATTCATTCTTATTCTATCTATCTATCTATCTCTCTCTCTCTTTCTTTCTCAAATCATCTCAAATCATCTCAAATCGCAATCAAATATCTCATATATATATATATCTCATATATATAATATCTCATATATATAATATCTCATATATATATATATATATCAAATCTCAAATCAAATATCTCATATATCATATAATATAATATCTATATATATATAATAATATAATATATATAATATATATATAATATATATATATATATATATAATATAATATATATAATATAATATATATATAATAATATATATATAATAATATATATATATATATATATATATATATATATATATAATATATATATATACAGTGGAACCTTGACTTACGAGTGCCCCAACTTACGAGTTTTTCGAGATACGAGCCGTCGCTCGGGCGGTTTATTGCTTTGAGATGCGAGCCGAGATCTGAGTTACGAGCTTTCGCCACCCGGTCACGTGGTTATCTTGCAGTGCAAGTACAGTATCTCTGCCGTATAGCGCTGCATTTTTGTTTTCGCATGTTGGTTATTTTGAGTTTACGCCACCAGGTAGGTTCCGGTCACGTGGTTATCTTGCCGTGCAAGTACAGTATCTCTGCCGTATAGCGCTGCATTTTTGTTTTCGCATGTTGGTTATTTTGAGTTTACGCCACCAGGTGGGTTCCGGTCACGTGGTTATCTTGCCGTGCAAGTACAGTATCTCTGCCGTATAGCGCTGCATTTTTGTTTTCGCATGTTGGTTATTTTGAGTTTACGCCACCAGGTGGGTTCCGGTCACGTGGTTATCTTGCCATGCAAGTACAGTATCTCTGCCGTATAGCGCTGCATTTTTGTTTTCGCATGTTGGTTATTTTGAGTTTACGCCACCAGGTGGGTTCTGGTCACGTGGTTATCTTGCCGTGCAAGTACAGTATCTCTGCCATCAACTTGTTCAGAGTGCCGGCGATAGCTCGCCTTCTCTTTGTGGAAAACACGGTACTGAGAAGAAGAAGAGGATGATGTGCTTGGATATAAAACACGCAATCGTCGAAAAACATGAGCGAGGTGTCGAGGAGGACGTATATAACGGCAGAGGAGAAGAGCATGCCAGGCCACAACTTGTGGATATAAAACACGCAATCGTCGTGTTTTATATAAAACTTGTGCTTGGATATAAAACACGCAATCGTCGAAAAACATGAGCGAGGTGCCGAGGAGGACGTATATAACGGCAGAGGAGAAGAGCATGCCAGGCCACAACTTGTTCAGAGTGCCGGCGATAGCTCGCCTTCTCTTTGTGGAAAACACGGTGAGATCCTTAACATCCAACAACTAATGGGACGCAAACGGGGCGCCCAGTTTAGCGGTACACACATTGATGAATCACCCTGCCTGTGATTCACCCATGACAGGTTATAGCTGGGTCGGGATTCAAACCCAGGCTGGACAGTTTAGACTTTAGAGTCAAGTGTGCGTACCTCCAGTCCAGGCCATCCTGCCAACTTGTATGCTGCATACAGGTGAAATATAAAGCGCGAGATATTTTTATATATACTGTATATTTAAAAAAAAATTGGTGTGGTTTTTGGCGGGCTGGAACGGATTAATAGCATTTCAATGCATTTTAATGGGGAAATTTGATTTGAGAAACGAGCAATTTGAGTTACGAGCTCGGTCACGGAACGAATTAAACTCGTAAGTCAAGGTTCCACTGTATATATATATATTATATAATATATATTATATATATATATATATATATATAATATAATATTATTTATATATCATATATATATAATTATATATAATATATATAATATAATATATATATAATATATATAATATAATAATATAATATAATAATATAATATAATATAATATAATATAATAATATAATATAATATTATAATATAATATAATATATAATATCTCATATATATAATATCTCATATATATATATATATATCAAATCTCAAATCAAATATCTCTTTCAAAACTTTGTTGATACTTGGTGTGTTGGTGGGTTTTGTGAGGTTAAAGAAAACGAACTTAGAATACTGTTGTGAGATACTGATTGTTTCTTATTTGATGATCATTGGGTGCTTCTTCCTTTTCTTTTTGTTGGCATTATTGATTTCATTGCAAAACGTGTATATTGTTACTTTTTATATTTTTGTAATAAAAGGCCTAAAAAGTCAAAAAAAATAAAAAAAATAAAAAAGTCTCTCTCTTTCTCTCTCTCTCGCCCCCTGCAGGCCGTTTTGTGGTGGGCGTGGCGTCATGGCGGCTGTGAGCAACTGCTCTGTGTTGTAGTGAGTTCTTTGTGAGTTTTCCTCCTCTCCTGCCCTCCCCTGCCCCCCCCCCTCCCTCTCCTTTTCCATCCTGTGTGCTTTGGCATTTGTTTTCATCCGTTCTACACCTTTGCCTTCGAGAGAGAGAGGATTGAGAGCGGGCCCATTTTGGGTGCGGCCGACTGGCGTTGACGGCGCGTTGTAAGCCATTTCTGTGCTTATAATGCACGTTTATTATTTACTTTAGTTCGTTTATTTAGGTTTGATACCCTTTTGTCCGGCTCGGACAAGCGGGGGGAGGGGGGGGGGGGGTATTTTCGCCGGAATGGCGAATGCACGCTCTCGTCGCGATGACTTTGAAGGCTTAACCAGGAAGCACGCGTTTGTGTGCGTGCCTCCGGATGGAGTCCCTGTCGAGGACATCATCCTCACTGTGGGGAGCATTGTTGGGGATGAAAATATACGTGCAGCTTCGCGTATGAACCAGAAAGTGGTGGTGTTCGTTTCGGACGAGGAACTCGTCCATGACGTGGTAAGTGCGGGAATAACCACGGAAAGCGGTCACTTTATGATGGCGTCGCCGCTATTAACTCCCGCGATGAGAGTGGTTATTTCTAACGTACCACCATTTATCCCAAATGACAAGTTAATGACCGTGCTATCACGGTACGGTAAAATGGTATCGAGGATTTCAACAATCCCTCTTGGGTGTCGGAATGAACGTGTTAAGCACGTAATGAGCTTCCGCAGACAGGTGTATATGGTCCTTCCAGACCGTGGGGACGACACAGGCCTCAACATCACTTTCAAAATTAATTTTGAAGAGGCAAATTTCCAGCTATACGCATCGTCCACCACCTTAACATGCTTTCAGTGTGGAGCGTATGGACATTTAAAACGTTCTTGTCCCAAAGCCTCGTGTGTCAGGTGTGGCAAGACAGGTCACACTGCCATAGTTTGTAAGGAGGAGGTTGCTCTGCTAATGAATACGCCCAGTGGGAGGGAGGTTAACGTTGCTCCACTAATTGAGATTCCCAGTGGGGGGGAGGTTAACGCATTGCCACCGCTTAAAATTCCTAATGAGGGTGAATCCAGTGTTCCAAGCGTGAACGTATTTATTCCTCCTCAGCAAAATGTTGAAATGGACACTGATAGTAAAGTGGGGACGAGTAAACGAAGGGCTCCGGATGATAGTGACTCATCTGGAGCAGGTAAAAAGGTTGTGCTCGATTTGCAGGCTGTTGGTGGAAAAACTCTTCAGGATGCACCTGGAATCTCTCTACAAAGCGTGGACCAAATAAATAAAGAGGAAAACCCAGAAAAGAGTATCAGGGTTCAGCCGCTAAAACAACGCGCTTCCATTACTCACACAGACGACGTTAATGATGTAAATAATTCAGGCCACGATACCGTGAATGGTGCATCATTGATCCAAGCGAATGTCGCCGAACAGGCTGACATCCAGAATAAATCTGCCAATATAGCAGATAAGGGTGGAAACATAATTCCACAGGAATGTGGGAATAATGATTTCATGCCAATTGAGGAAATCAGTAATCAATGTGCTGATGTTTCCCAAACACAGCACTGCGTGGACCCCCCAGACAAGGGAAGGCTAGGTTGCATAGCAGGAGAAGAAAACGGTATTGACCCAGACCCCATTGGACCACTTTCTGATTTATCAGAATCGGAAGAGGAGGTGGAGGTAACAGCATTATCACAATTAATGGCAGATCAACCCCCAACCCCTCCCCATATTGTTCTCTCATTCCTCAATGAAACATATAGACAGCGAAATGTCATCATTGGGGGTCATTTCCCTGATTTGGCTCCCTTTATTCAGGCTGCAAAACTAGTCATAAAAAAATCTGAGGAACTAAACCTAACAAAATCGCAGTTTCATCGACTAAAGAAAATCATAACAAAGGCAAAGAGTGAGTACTCACAGTGTCAGACAAAATTTACTAATGAGTGATGAAGACGCTGAATCTTGCAACACTCAATATAAATGGTGGTGGGGCCAGTCATGTCCGCCAGATCCAAGTGAATAGTTTATTCAAACGGAAACAAGTTGATGTAATATTACTGCAAGAAACTCATATTATTGAGAAGGTTGAACATGACTGGTGCAGCATGTTCAAAGGTAAATGTTTCTTCAGTAATATGTCATCTGTATCTGCTGGAGTTGGGTTTTTGTTAAAACCAGGACTTGTACCTGAATCTTGCCTCTTTCAGGAGGTGATTCGGGGACGTTTTGCCTCCCTAGAATTGGTGATCAATAGCCTGAAGCTTATTATTTTTAATGTATATGCACCAAGTGAGAGTACTGACCATAAAGCCTTCTTTACTGAAGTGATAAACCATTTAAATTTGTTTGACCCAAATCAGTGCATATGCATGGGGGGAGATTTCAATTGTACGCTAGAGCCCAAAATAGACAGAAATTCACCGGAACCACATCCCGAGTCCCATGGTGACCTCTCCCAGTTTCTTTCAGGTGGGGCTTTTTTGGATGTATGGCGATTGATGCACCCAAATGACCGGCAGTTTACATGGTGTCGATGCTCCAATGGCCAAGTATCCTTAGCGAGGCTTGACCGCTGGTACATCACCCCACGATTAAGGAATATTGTAACCTCCTCAACTATTACCCCTTCCATCTTCTCTGACCACCACATGGTCACGATGGGCCTATCTTTCCCTCAATTCAAACGGAGGAGCGCCTATTGGAAATTCAATACAAGTCTTTTGGATGATACCCTGTTTAAGGAAGCCTTTCGCATCCTATGGATAGCTATAGTTGGAAAAAAGCCCCTCTTTGCTTCCACTAACCTTTGGTAGGATAATATGAAAACTCATATACGACTGTTTTGTCAACAGTTTAATTCCCACATCACTCATGAAAGTCAAATCACATTGGCACGGTTGGAAACCGAAATTCTAAAACTGCAAAACAAAATGGCAGAGCAAGAAAATGAGACAAATTATAAATTGCTCCTTGAAAAAAGGACCCAACTCCGGGAACTATTACAGGAGAAGGCTGCAGGACTACTAGTTAGACTGAGAGTAAAAAGTATTAAAGTATCGGATAGTCCTAGCAAAGCCTTCTTTCACTTAGAAGCTGAAACGAAGCCTCCCCAGCTTATTTTATCAGTTAAGGACCCCAGTGGGAATGAAATTACAAATTCTGATGGGGTAAAAATCACTATTAGAAAGTATTATTCTGAACTATTTGCTAAAAAAGATATATATGAGGATAAAATAAAATGTTTTACCTCCCATCTCCCAACCCTAACTGAGACTCAACGCCTGGAGCTGGATGTGCCTTTAAGCCTTGATGAGTTACAGCGTGCCCTGGTTGGAATGGAATCTGGAAAGGCTCCGGGAATTGATGGCCTGCCAGCTGAGTTTTACATGGAATTTTGGGACATTTTGGGCCCGGAACTATTGATTGTATTCCAAGAATCCTTGCGAAAAGGTGTAATGCCACTAAGTCTAAGGAGAGCAGTGGTGAGTCTTCTCCCAAAGTCAGGAGATCTCCGGCGGATGGAGAATTGGAGACCGGTTTCAATAATGTGCACTGACTATAAAATGTTTTCGAAAGCAATGGCAAATCGTTTGAAAAAAGTCATTGGTGATCTGGTTTTACCTGATCAGACATTCTGCATCCCCAGTCGTTCGATTTACGACAACATTTTTTTCGTGCGGGATTTAATGTATGCTCGCCATGACCAAAATGATTTTGGAATATGTTTTCTAGACTTTGAAAAAGCCTTTGACAGCATTGACCATGTTTTCTTGTGCCATGTTCTTGAAGCATGTGGGTTTGGGGTAATTTTCAGGGCCTTTATAACTCTATTGTACACTGACATCTCCAGTGTAATCAAGGTGAACAATGAACTGGTTCCCCCCATAAAGGTTCAGAGGGGGGTACGGCAGGGTTGCCCAGTCTCAGGTTTGCTTTTTGCGTTAGCAATGGAGCCATTACTTTGCACAATGAGAAAGAATATCTCTGGCCTGACCTGTTTTCCTGGAAGCCCACCAATGACTATATCGGCCTATGCAGATGATGTGTGCGTCATTATAAAAAACCACCAAGACATTGTTGCTCTTGTAAAGTCCTTAAGAACCTTTTTCATGGCTTCATCTCTGAAGGTTAATTGGACGAAAAGCAAAGCTCTTTGGGTGCCATACCTTAATAGTTGCCTACCTGTCTCAACACATCTGCCTGCTCTTCCAGAAAACTTAGAGTGGAAAGCAGATGGTGTTGATTACCTTGGTGTGTCCCTGGGCTCTACACAATTTGAGAAAAGGAATTGGGAAGGTGTGACTGGAGAAATAGACAGGAGGCTGAACCTGTGGAAAAGAACCCTACCGCACCTCTCATTTAAGGGCCGAGTCTTAGTGGCAAACAACTTGGTTGCTACAACGTTGTGGCATCGCTTTATTTGCCTGCAACCACCAGAAGTGCTGCTGGACAGGATACAGGCCAAACTTGTGGACTTTTTTTGGGGAGGCCATCATTGGCTGCGGCCAAGCGTAATATGCCATACTTCATCTGAAGGTGGTCAGAGCCTTGTTCACGTGAGATCCCGTCTCATGGCTTTTCGCCTGTGCTCCATTCAACGCCTCCTATTTGGTGAAAACCTGCCAAACCATGCCTTGGCTTGCCATATTTTACAGCAGGCGGGTAGACTCGGCTATGGTCTCGAAGTATTCCTGACTCACCTTAAGTACATGAATACATCAACGCTCCCCATATTTTACCAGAGCCTTCTCAGTGCCTGGGAAAGACTTTCCGTGAGCCGTAAAGCGGACACTTACTCCCCAGGGATGTTCGAGGTTGAACCCCTGTTCTTCAATCCTCTCTTCCCTGATGTTCTCAAGAGTCGTCATTTGTGCCAACGCTTTATTGAGGCAGGCATAAACAAAGTATGGCACCTTCGGCCAAACTCTGGTGTCGGGTGGAGGAATGTGGAGGAAATTTCAACCATGACGGCGATTCGGTCCAAGAGGACAATTGGAACGATTTTGAGGAAAGTTGTTCAAAAACGTCATCAGCTACAGAAACTTTGGAATTGGAATACTTTTGGACACCCCAACGAGTCCCCTTTTCCGAAACTGATTTTTGACTGCTTTCCCAAGGAACTTCCACCTGTTAGCACAGGGACAAGTGTATTGCACGCTGAGAGCAGCAAGAGCCTGTATAGGTGGTGGTTATCTCAAGTTCTTGGTATTCCTCCGCTAAATGGAGTAGCACGATGGAAGAGGCTACTCCCTGCTGGGCCCCCCAATGAACCTGTATGGGAATCAATGTATTGTAAGCTGATTAACAAAAGAACAGGTGATCTTCAGTGGCACCTTGCCCACTGGATCATCCCATGCAATACATATGTATGGAATTTTGCCCCAATATCTGCATGTTGCCCCTTTTGTTCTGTAAATGAGGATGTTTTTCATTTTTTTATTGGTTGTGAAAGACTTTTTCCTTTATTTGAATGGTTAGACTTTGTGTCGTTCAAAATGAATTTCAGATTTACTTTTCGATCCTTTATTTTTGGGCTCAAAAAGAGACGGCAACACAACAAAGAATATGAACTGTTGTGCTTTTTTGTAGCTACAGCAAAGCTTGCTACTTACCTGTCCAGAAAGGAGAAGCGGATTGGTAAGCCCATTCATCAATGCAATGTCATGACGTTTTTCAATGCACTGTGTGCTGCAAGGCTAAAACATGAGTTTGAGTTTTCCAAGATCATGGGTGAAATTGATGGATTTGTAGAAAAATGGTGTTTGAAAAGTGTCTGTGAAGTCCACCAAAACGAGTTGGTATTATTTTTCTCTTGATTGTTCATAATTTCTACACTTCGTAGTATTGCTGCAGAAGATTGCATTTGTTTTTGGTAAAATTTGAACTGATCAACGCATGTATCTGTATTGTTTCCTCGCTTCATCGTTTTCTCTTGTTTTTGGCTTTGTTGATTTTATACACTGTACATCCATGCACTTTATATTTTTTGGAATAAAAGGACGTCAAAAGTCAAAGTCTCTCTCTCTCTCTCTCGCCCCCTGCAGGCCGTTTTGTGGTGGGCGTGGCGTCATGGCGGCTGGGAGCAACTGCTCTGTGGTGTAGTGAGTTCTTTGTGAGTTTTCCTCCTCTCCTGCCCTCCCCTGTCCCCCCCCCCCCCTCCCTCTCCTTTCCATCCTGTGTACTTTGGCATTTTGTTTTCATCCTTTCTACACCTTTGTCTTCAAGAGAGAGAGGTTTGAGAGCGGACCCATTTTGGGTGCGGCCTACCGGCTTCGACGACGCTTTGTAAGCCTTTTTTTGCTTATAATGCACGTTTATTATTTATTCTAGTTTGATTTATTTCGGTTTGGTACCTACTTGTCCGGTTCGGACAAGTGGGGGGGTGTTAATTCACTGGGATGGTGAATGCACGCCCTCGGTTAGAGGCGTTCGACAACTTAACAAGGAAGCATGCATTTGTGTGTGTTCCACCCGAAGGAACTTACACTGAGGACATTGTTTTGTCGGTGGGGAAAATAATCGGTTGTGAGAATGTACGAGCAGCGTCGATGAATGAATCAAAAAGTTGTTGTATTTGTGTCCGATGAAAAATTCGTTCACGATGTTGTTAGTGCGGGTTTAACCACAGAGACAGGTCTCTTTGTCTTGGCGTCGCCTATGGACACTCCGTCGATGAGGGTCGTCATATCTAACGTACCCCCATTTATAACCTGCAACCAGCTGATGTCCGTTTTGTCCCGATACGGAACAGCTGTGTCGAAAATCACAATGATTCCGCTCCGGTCTCAGGATGAACGTGTTAAACACGTGATGAGCTTCAGACAGCAGGTGTATATGGTGCTTCCGGATCGAGGCGATGACACGGGGTTAAACATCACGTTCAAGGTAAAGGTGAACAACCATGAGTACCAGATGTATGCGTCATCGGCCTCATTAACATGTTTTCAGTGCGGAGCTTTTGGCCATGTGAAAAGGTTTTGTCCAAAGGTATCATGTGTACGGTGCGGTGAAGCAGGTCATAGTGACGCTGATTGTAAAAGAGATAACACCCCGGTCTCTAACGTACGAAACAACGTAAACCGAAATACCCGAACGGTTCCTACCGCCGCTCCCTCGCACTCGAGGAGTAGGGATAATACTCCTGTTCGTCTTAGTCAAAACGACAACACCGCTGATTCGGTAAATAATGAAATAATCCCAGATAACCCACCTGTTGTGGCAGATGCTACGTGCAGTGAGGAGATGGAAGAAAATCCCATTGTGGTGACAAAAAAACGAAGAGCACCTGGTGCTTGTAACTCCAACATTACTTTGAAAAAGGTAGTGTTGGATAAAGAGAGTGTGGGTGCAGACGCCCTGGAACGTCTTTCTCAGGTGTCCACAAGCTGTATTGACACCAGGGAGAAGGAACCTGAATTAATTAATTCTGAAACATTATCGGGCAGCACCGAAAACCTGGGAGAAAAAGTAGATGGTGAGACAAAAAATGATGGTGAGCTCATTAGTGAGCCGCCACCTTCACTACCTGCTGAGACCGAGCACATTGGGAATGTCTCAGCCCCAAGCTCCTCTTTACCACTGCAAGATCTAAATCATGACACTGGTTCGTCAACTGAGCCAGTGAACATCTCCCTGCAGGAGGGTGAAGCCGAGATTTCAGCTCCTGCTGAATGTCCTGGGTACCAGAGTGAGGATGACTCTACCATAGAACATTCCAGCAAATCTTCGGACATGGCTGGAATCAAAATGGGGACTGTGCAGACTGATATATGTGACCTGGGCGGAGCTGTTTCTGATTTGTCAGATTCAGAGGATGAAGTTGAGATGACTGAGTTGTCTCAATCTTCATCAGATCAGTCATCCATAGCCCCTCAACTTGTTATTTCTTTTCTGAATGACACCTACCGACACCGAAATGTGATTGTAAAAGATCATTTTCCTGATTTAATTTCATTCATCCAGGCTGCAAAGGACATAATTAGGAGGCCGGATGAATTTCATTTAACAAGGTCGCTGTTTCATCGGCTTAGAAAGGCTGTTACAAAAGCAGGGAGCGAGATTTCCCAACAACCGCTCACGCCTTTTGATAATCCATGAAAAAAATCACCTTTGGAACCTTAAATATGAATGGCGCAGGTGCAAGCCAAAACCGCCAGGTGCAGGTGAAAAGTTTATTTGAGCGCAAGAAAATTGATGTACTCTTACTCCAGGAAACCCATATAATTCAAAATGGGGAGTATGACTGGTGTCGCCTCTTTAAAGGACAATGTTTTTTTAGTAACATGTCTTCTTCTTCTGCTGGTGTAGCCTTTTTACTCAGACCAGGCCTAGTACCTGAGTCATGCCTCTTCCAGGAGGTGATTAAAGGCCGGTTTATTTCATTGGAACTGGTCATTAATAATTTTCGGTTTACACTATTCAACGTTTATGCACCAAGTGAGAGTGTGGAACGAAGAGCTTTCTTTTCATCTTTAATTCGACACATGCAGTCGATAGATCTCAATAATTGTATTTGCATGGGGGGTGACTTTAATTGCACCTTTAAACCCAGTTTAGACCGAAATACAGCAGAACCTCATCCCGAAGGTAGTACTGATTTGTTAAATTATTTTTCGGCAGTGGGTGTGCTAGATGCATGGAGACTGCATTACCCCAACAAATCTGAGTATACTTGGGGACGATGTGCCAATGGGAGAATGACCTTCGCTAGACTTGACCGTTGGTACATAAACTCACAGTTCAGGAATGCGGTTATCTCTCCAAATCATTTTCCATCTTTGTTTTCTGATCATCATTTAGTTACCATGGGCCTCTTTTTCCCTCAACCCTTACGCAAAAGTGCATACTGGAAATTCAATACCAGTCTTCTCGAAGATGCTTTGTTTAAAGACGCCTTCCGTGCTTTTTGGGTCATCCAACTTTCAAGAAAGCCCTCTTTCTCTTCTTCAGCATTATGGTGGGATAACACAAAAGCTCAGATTAGAGTGTTTTGTCAGCAGTTTGTTTCAAATGATACTGACGTAAAAAATATAACAATGGCTTGTTTAGAAGCTGATATTATACGGTTAGAGTGTAAACTGGCTGAAGATAATATCAGAAGAGACCACAGGTTATTGGTTGAGAAGAAGGCTCAACTGAGAGAGCTGATTCAGGAGAAAGCAGCAGGCCTGTTAATCAGATTAAGAATAAACAATTTAAAGGTATCAGACACCCCGAGTAAATCTTTCTTCCAAATGGATTTTGTAAATAAGTCACCCAAAACCCTTTTCTCTGTACAAGACTTTAGGGGAAACATGGTTGCCAACCCTGGAGATGTAAGGTTGTGCATTAGAGAGTTTTTTTCAAAAGTTTATGCAAAACATAATGTTTGTGAGCAAACCATGGAATTTTTAACTTCTCACCTTTCATCCCTAACTGAGCCTCAGTGCCTGGGCCTGGATTCAACAATTACTTTGCCTGAGCTAACGCAGGCCCTAAGTGAAATGGACTCGGGGAAAGCTCCTGGGATTGACGGCCTACCGGCAGAATTTTTCTTGGCTTTTTGGGACCTTTTGGGCCCTGAATTATTGAATGTCCTGGAATCATCCTTGGTGCTTGGAGAACTCCCACTAAGCTTCAGAAGAGCAGTGGTGTCGCTGATTCCAAAGACTGGGGATCTACGACAGATAAAGAATTGGCGGCCGGTCTCGTTATTATGTACGGACTACAAAATATTGTCGAAAGTGTTGGCCAGTCGGTTGAAGATGGTAATCGGTGACCGAGTCCACCATGATCAGAATTACTGCATCCCAAACAGATCTATTTATGATAATATTTTTTTGATTAGAGATTTAATGGAATGTGATTGCTTGGAAAAAGATTTTGGGATAATATTCCTTGATTTGGAAAGGGCTTTTGACAGTGTGGATCATGTTTTTTTGTATCGTGTGCTAGAAGCATGTGGCTTTGGTGTCAATTTTAGGGCCTACGTGACTTTGTTGTACAACAATATATTTAGTTTATTTAAAATAAATAACGAACTCAGCTCTCCGGTACAGGTTCAAAGAGGGGTGAGACAAGGATGCCCGGTTTCTGGGTTATTATTTTCCTTGGTAATGGAATCACTCCTAATTTTATTTTGGAAAAATATTTCAGGAGTGACTGTATCCCCTGGGAGTCCTTCAGTAGTTGTATTGGCTTATGCAGATGATGTCTGTGTGGTTGTTAAGAAGGAGAGTGATATCCCAGCACTTGTTGAATGTTTAAATATTTTTTGCCTCGCTTCTTCTTTGAAGTGTAACTGGGACAAGAGTAAGGCCTTATGGATTCCCTGTCTCAAGAACATTCCACCTGGAAGAGTGCTGGTACCACCTGTGCGTCTACCAACAAAGTTAAAATGGGTGGAAGACGGAGTCAAATACCTTGGGGTTTTCCTGGGATCTCCACATTACGTCCTCAAAAATTGGGACGGGATTGTTGAGCATGTCAAAAAAAGACTGGGACTGTGGAAACGAGCTCTGCCCCACCTTTCCTACAAAGGCAGGGTTCTAGTGGTTAATAGTTTGGTGGCTTCTTCCCTGTGGCATAGGTTTATCTGCCTTCAGCCGCCAGAGGCACTACTAAAGGCAGTGCAGAGGCTACTCGTGGATTTTTTTTGGAGTGGTCACCATTGGTTGCTACCAAATGTCATATGTAGCCCCTTGTTTGAAGGTGGCCAGGGACTGATCGACATAAAAAGTCGTATCATGGCTTTTCGGCTGTGTACCATACAGCAGTTGCTGTACAAGGAACGACTGCCAAGCCGACTTCTGGCCTATCACGTGCTGCGAAAAGCAAGCGGGCTCGGATACGGCCTTGAACTTTTCTTAGTCCAACTCCAACATGTCGACACATCTCATCTACCATCATTCTATCAGAGCCTTCTGAATGCCTGGCAAAGCCTTTCGACTAGTCGCCAGCAAGAAACCTATGCTACAAGCATGTTTGTGGAAGAACCCCTTTTTTACAACCCACTGTTTCCTGCAATTCCAAGAAGCCGAGACTTTTATCAACACTTTATTACAGCGGGCATAATCAAAGTGTTGGACCTCCGCCATGATTCTGGTTGGGGGTGGAAGACGGTGCAAGAGATAGCTGATATGACTGGAATATGGTCAAACAGAATAATCGGAAGAGTACTAAAGGAAATAGTAAAGAAAAGCTTCCAACTTGGACTAAGATGGACCCAGGAAGTTTTAGTGACATCCAATGACTGGCATTTTCCTGGTTTATTGGTACAGCCTAGTCACGGAGACTTGCCCCCAATTAGTGAGGGACAAAACATTTTTCAGAAA
This sequence comes from Myxine glutinosa, assembly GCF_964187855.1. NCBI lineage: Eukaryota > Metazoa > Chordata > Myxini > Myxiniformes > Myxinidae > Myxine > Myxine glutinosa. Next base: position 48,369,515 of record NC_136261.1, read on the forward strand.
TGCAGTAGTAAAGACCTGTATCGGTTATGCACTGCAGTTCTGCTTGGGAACTCACCGTTAAATGGAGTGGCCAGGTGGAAAGGGCTAATGCCGGAAGGACTCCCATCTGAGCCTGCATGGGAATCAATATACAGTAAGCTGGTAAGCAAAAGGACAGGTGACCTCCAGTGGCGAATGATACACTGGATCATTCCGTCTAATAAATTAGTGAGTCATTTCGTGCCCACATCTACGTGTTGCCCGTTCTGTGTTTACACAGAGGATGTGTTCCATGCGTACGTTGATTGTGCAAGGCTTGTGCCTTTATTTCAATGGCTGAACTACATGGCTGGAAAAATGAAGATCACTTTTTCTCTGCGATCATTTATTTTTGGTTTCAATGATATGAAAGAACATGTACATATGTTGTTTTTGTTTTTAGTGGCCACGGCGAAAATGGCAATTTATTTATCGAGGAAGGAAAAACTGAAAGGAAAGCCGATTGGGCAATGTGATGTCTTGTTCTTTTTTAATGCCTTGATATCTGCAAGACTCAAACTTGAATTTTGTGATTCTGAAAGAAAGAAATGTATTGATGAGTTTATGAACATCTGGTGTTTTGATGGGATCTGCATGGTGCAGGAGAATGAATTAATGATATATTTGTAGGTTTGTTTGGATTGATTCAGTGTGTGGTCGGTTTTTCTGTTGTTGTTTTTCTTTTCTAGTTCATTGTACTGTTTTGATTTCCTGTCATTATCTCTTTTTCTTTTCTGTATTTTTGATTATTGTGCCTGTATTGAATAGTATCTTCACCGACTGGCTTGTATTTTTATGTTTTTGTAATAAAAAGTCAAAGTGTGTCTGTGTCTGTCTGTGTCTGTCTGTCTGTCTGTCTGTCTGTCTGTCTGTCTGTCTGTCTGTCTCTCTCTCTCTCTCTCTCTCTCTCTCTCTCTCTCTCTCTCTCTCTCTCTCTCTCTCTCTCCCCCCTGCTGGTCGTTGGTGAGTCGTGCGTGGGTGTGGCAATCATGGCTGCTGTGTGTGAGGAGCTGTGAGTACTGTGTTGTGGTGTTGCCTTTCCCATCCGCCTTTTCACTCCCTCTGTGTCCTTGTACGTGTTTGTGAAGGTTTTCCCCGTGTTTTTCCTTCTTTGTTGAGACAAGAGAGAGAAAGAGAGCGCGCATGGTGAGTTTGGTGCGAGTCCTAAAGAACCTTGTGTTCTTCGGGCCTGTGCTCTGCTTGCCGTGTTCTTCATTATCGTCGTTTATCGGCTCCTTTATTCTATTTCTTTTCATTTTACCTTCGCCTGCAGGCTTTGCTTGCGATAGGTTCTATTTTGTTTTGTTTTTTCAAATATTTCCTTAGTTTTGGTTCATTTATCGCTATGGCAAGCGGTCGTTTGCAGAATAGTATTTATGAGTCGCTGACTCGAAAGAATGGAGTCATCGTGAGTCCACCCGACGGAGTTCGGGTCGAGGACATTGTGTTGGGCTTGGGAGAGCTCGTTGGGATCGAGAACGTTTTAGCGGCTTCGAAGATGAACCAACGAGTTGTGGTTTTTCTTTCAGAGGAGCGCTACGTAGCCCAGGCGGTCGAAACGGGTTTGTCGGTACCGCCGGACATTTTTGTTAATGTGAGTCCGATGGACACGCCGGCGGTGAAAGTGATTTTGTCGAATATTCCGCCGTGCGTGAAAAGCGGAGATATTGTGTCCGTTTTAAAACAGTTTGGGACCGTGGTGTCACGAGTCTCCATGATTCCTCTTCGTTTGCGATCCGATTCAACGGTTCGTCACATAATGTCGTTCCGACGGCATTGCTACATCGTGCTAAAGAACAAGGCCCAGTCGCTCAATGCGTCGGCAACGCTGGTTGCTGATAAGCGAAACTACATGATGTACATCGCAACGGAGACGATGACGTGTTTCACCTGCGGGGAGCACGGACATTTGAAAGGTGCTTGTCCGACCTCCATGTCCGGTGGCACATCGACACGGACGGAGCCAAACGCTGCCTCAAGTGGCACATCGACATGGACCGAGCCAAACGCTGCCTCATGTGGCACATCCAGGACGCTGGATCAGCCTTCACTTCCGAGGCTTGAAACTGAGGAACCCCCGACGGAAGACGGGGTTTTCATCACTGTGACCTCCAAGAAGAGGCAAAAACGTGGCGGGGTTGGTGAGGACGTGCAATCGAGCCGTCCGAAAAAAATGGCGTCGGCAAAGGAGCTTAACGTTCCTGTTTCAGAAACGGATTCGTCCACGGCTGGTTTTGCTTTGCAAAACAGATTCAGTGTTTTAGGCGAAGAAGAAGAAGAAGAAGACGTTTCCGCACCTGATTGTTGCGAGCCGCGCACAACGGCCCCAGAACCGATCGTAAACACCTCCATGACTACTGGCAAGGTGACCTCTAATGAGGTGCCTGATGCACCCCCACTCCCTGTTGAGTGTGAAATGTCGGAAACCATGGAGGCGGAAAATGTAACGACCTCTTCTCCGGTAGAGTGCGAAGCCTCCGTTGCAGAAACCTCAGTTTCTCACCTGGATTTTAAAACCCCCATTACGGAAACACCGGTCCTGCCTCTGGAAAAGGGCGATTTTTCCGCTGTGGAAACACTCACATCAGAGTGTGTTAATGTTAATAGAAACTACTCTGATGATGACTCAGACGGTGCCTCGTCGCTTGCCTCCGGTGCTAGTATTGAAGCCTGGAATGATCCAGGTTTGGCTCAAGGTTCCGAGGGAGGCGCTGAAGTGTCACCCACCAAGATCTTAAAGTTTCTTCAAGACACGTTTCGAAAGAAACAAATCAAAATCAATAATTTTTTCCCAGATTTGTCTGCTTTCATAACTTCCTCCAAACATCTCCTCCTCAAGGCAGAACAGCTTGGTGTGACAGAGTCACAAGTGTTTCGCCTTAGGAAATGTGTGCTCAAAGCCAGGAAGGAGTTGCAGGCACAGTCTGACTTCTTCCCCACTTAATTATTCATCTTTAAATTTACAAGATGACCTTTTCTATTGTAACCTTAAATATTAATGGGGGGTGCTCCCCCCTGCGTAAGGCCCAGGTAAAGTCGCTTGTCCAGCATAAACGCTTTGATATTGTTCTTTTGCAAGAGACGAGGTGTAGCCCTTCTTGCGTTAGTGAATGGAACAGAATGATGAAAGGACAGTGGTTCTTTAGCAGCTTGGCCTGCTCTCGTGCTGGAGTTGCTGTCTATTTGCATCATTCTTTCTGTGCACAGGGTGTCGCTTTTAAAGAAATTATTAAAGGGCATTTAGTCTCAGTGAATTTCTTTTTTAATGGTTATAAGCACACGATCCTAAATGTATATTCACCGAGTAATAGCACAGAAAGATTTAATTTTTTTACACAGTTGGATTTTACTCTCACGCACCTTGACTTTGATGGTATTGTTTGTCTGAGTGGGGATTTCAACTGCACAATGGACCCCACTCTTGATCGCAATGGAGCAGAGCCCCATCCAGCAAGCTTGGTGCCTCTAAGGGGAGCATTGTCCAAGTTTTCCTTTGTGGATGTGTGGAGGCTCCAGAATCCATCCGCACGTCAATATACATGGTGCCGCTGTGCAAATGGCCGGCTGTCTCTTGCGAGGCTGGACAGAATATATGTCAACAGTGACTCCTTAAATGTTGTGGGCCACGCTGTTGTAGCCCCGAGCGGTTTTTCGGACCACCATATGGCCATTCTTCATGTCCTTTCTCCGGCCCGGAATCGCGGTGCTGCTTACTGGACTTTCAACGTCAGCCTCTTGCAAAATGAAGCGTTTCTTGATGCTTTCCGGGCCTTTTGGGAAGTTATAAAGTTGCGAAAGCCTTCCTTCTCTTGCCTTGGGCAATGGTGGGATAACGCAAAGGCCCAGATTAGGTCATTTTGCCAACAATATAACTCCTTTTGTACGAAGAATGAAACAGCGATGCAAACTCTCATCGCCAAAGAGATCTTGTGTCTGCAATCAAACCTTCCGGCCCAGAGCGCTGAAAGGACTTGTTCTTTAATTGTGAAGAAGAAAGCCCTCCTTGCTAAGCTCTGCGCAAAGCAGGCTCGAGGGGCTCTAATACGATTACGAATGGAGAACCTGCGTTTCATTGATACCTCTTCGAAATTCTTCTTCGGTTTGGAACTGCGAGCGAAGAGAAACCAGCAAATAACTTCACTGTGCACACAAGGAGGTCGAACGACTCAGGACCAAAACGAGATCAGAAATTTGGCCAAAGAATATTTTTCAGATTTGTATTGTGCTAGGAACACAAAGAAGAATGTGATTCTTTCAATGACTGCTTCTCTGCCAACCCTGTCTGAGTCCGCACAGCAGCAACTGGACGAAGAAGTTACCCTAGGGGAACTCTTTGCCGCTTTGCAAACTTTGCCCACCGGCAAGGCTTCGGGGCTGGATGGAATCCCTGCGGAGCTCTATAAGGCCTTCTGGGACCAACTGGGACCCGAACTGCTCGGCCTCTTAATTGAGGGCCTGCATTCAGGCTTATTACCACTCAGTTGCCGTAGGGCTGTACTTGCCCTTATACCCAAGAAGGGAGACCTACAACAACTTCGGAATTGGCGTCCAATTTCCCTCCTCTGCACTGACTATAAAATTATTTCAAAAACTCTCGCAAACCGCCTCAAGCCTGTCATCGGGGATATTGTACACCCCGATCAATCATATTGTATCCCAAAAAGAACAATACATGATTGTATTTTTATTGTGCGTGACGCGATTGATATTTGTACCGCGGAACAAAGAAATATTGGTCTAGTGTTTTTAGATCAAGAAAAGGCTTTTGATGCCATCGATCATTTTTATCTCTTTGCTGTTTTACGGGGGTTTGGTTTTGGTGAAACTTTCATCGGTCACGTCAAATTATTGTATAATAATATTTTTAGCCTGCTTAAGGTGAATAATATTTTAAGTCAGCCTTTTTCTGTGACTCGGGGTATTCGCCAAGGGTGCCCTTTGTCCGGCCTTCTTTATTCCCTCTCCATTGAGCCTCTTCTGAATCGGTTGCGCACACGGCTTCGTGGTTTCTGTCCTCTGCCATTGGCCAACCCGGTAAAGACCGTCGCTTATGCGGATGACCTATGCGCGTTTGTTAATTCGGATGAAGATATTTGTGCCCTGGTCGAGTCCACCAATGAGTTTACCTTGGCTAGCTCCGTAAAGGTCAACTGGCAGAAGTCCAAAGCTCTTTACTTAGGTCCCCAGAATGGTATCCCCCCTCCGACCCTGCCAATGCAGCTTGAGTGGGCACATGATGGGATATGCTACCTCGGGGTCTTTCTCGGCACTCAGGATTTCTTTTCTAAAAACTGGGAATCGCTGATTACCAAGACTGAGCAGCGGCTGCAAAAATGGAGGGGACTATTGAGACAGCTTTCCTATCGGGGTCGTACTCTGGTCATCAATAATCTTGCGGCATCGATGCTGTGGCATAGGTTTATGGCACTACAGGCCCCAGGTTCTATTCTTAAAAAGCTCCAAAGTATTTTTATCAATTTCTTTTGGGATGGGAAGCACTGGCTCCGGCCCGGCGTAATAAGTCTGCCCATTGCTGAAGGTGGACAGGGATTGATAGACGTAACAAGTAAAGTGATGGCTTTTCGCCTCCTTGCATTACGAAGGCTGCTGTATTCCGATGTACCATGGAAAGCCTTTGCTCACTGCTTGCTCAGGCAAGCAGGGAGACTTGGCTTCGGTGACGAAATCTTTCTTCTTGACGCAGCGAGGGTGGACATAACATCGATCCCCTTGTTTTACAGAAGTATGCTGGAAGCATGGCGGACAGTCGCGTTTTGCCGCGACACCAGTGCCTATACTCTCCAAATGTTTTTCAATGAACCAATTTTCTTTAATCCCTTTTTTAAAGGGGTCTGTAGTGACCGTTCTTTTGTGCAAAAGTTCATTGATGTCAACTTTACCAGGGTCAAGCACCTTAGGAATCCCTTTACATATAGATGGAAGCCAGCTGCTAATGTTGCCGTGGCAACTGGTGTGAGATCCATCAGAGTTATTGGAAGGATTTTCTCTGTGATTTCACGAGCTTTTAAACTAACCGGGCTAAAGTGGGATCCAGAGATTGAGGCTGCCCTCCCTCTGTCCCAATGTCCTTTTCCTCGTCTTTTAATTTCATTTCGGGGTTTTATCTCCTTTAACTCGATGGAGAAATCCTTGGTGTATAGTCTAAGTGTTAACACTCTCATTCCTGACAGACCTGCAGAGCCACGAGCTCATTGGAAAGCGTTGCTTCAAGCTGGCCTTTCCGCAACAATCAAATGGCACGTGATGTATAAGGAGCCAATCGTCAAGCGCTCTGGGGATTTACAATGGCGGCTGGCGCACTACATCTTGCCTTGCAATGTTCTGTCCCATCGCATATGTTCTGAAAATTCAGAATTGTGCCCCTTCTGCGATGCCCCTGAAACCATCTTTCATGCCTTCATTGAGTGTTCGAGACTGTCCTCCCTTTTTAATATTTTATTACGTGTGACTCAGGGGCTCGGTTTGATTTTCACACATTGTGTTTTTATATATGGTTTTAATATTTCTCATTTAAGTAAAAATGAATGTTTTTTAGGGAACTTCTTGTGCTCTGAAGCAAAGCTTGCCATTTATCTTTCAAGAAAACGGAAATTGCAGAACATTGATATTTTAGCTGATGACCTTTTAAGGATTTTTAAAGCGTCGGTTACATCTCGTGTCCATTTTGAGTTTGAAACCCATGATTTTGCTGTCTTTGGAAAACGATGGTGTGCCAAACAATCTTTATGTAGCTTGGTCAATGGTGTTCTAGTAATTAATTTATAATCTGGAATCTTTGCTTCTATGTTACCCCATCCACCATGCTCTTCCTCTGCATGTGTTGCATGTATTTTTCTTTGAAGTAAGCCATAACCCTTTTGTTTGGAAATAATTGTCTGGAATCACATTGAATGATACCTTTCAATAAAGAGGAACAAAAATCAAAAAATCTCTCTCTCTCTCTCTCTCATATCCTCTCTCTCTCTCATATCCTCTCTCTCTCTCATATCCTTTCTCTCTCTCTCATATCCTCTCTCTCTCTCATATCCTCTCTCTCTCTCATATCCTCTCTCTCTCTCTCTCTCTCTCATATCCTCTCTCTCTCTCATATCCTCTCTCTCTCTCTCTCTCTCTCATATCCTCTCTCTCTCTCATATCCTCTCTCTCTCTCTCTCATATCCTCTCTCTCTCTCTCTCATATCCTCTCTCTCTCTCTCTCTCATATCCTCTCTCTCTCTCTCTCTCTCTCATATCCTCTCTCTCTCTCTCTCTCTCATATCCTCTCTCTCTCTCTCTCATATCCTCTCTCTCTCTCTCTCATATCCTCTCTCTCTCTCTCTCTCTCTCATATCCTCTCTCTCTCTCATATCCTCTCTCTCTCTCATATCCTCTCTCTCTCTCATATCCTCTCTCTCTCTCATATCCTCTCTCTCTCTCATATCCTCTCTCTCTCTCATATCCTCTCTCTCTCTCATATCCTCTCTCTCTCTCATATCCTCTCTCTCTCTCATATCCTCTCTCTCTCTCATATCCTCTCTCTCTCTCATATCCTCTCTCTCTCTCATATCCTCTCTCTCTCTCATATCCTCCCCCTCTCCCCCTCTCTCCCTCCCCCTCTCCCTCTCCCTCCCTCCCTCTCTCCCTCCCTCTCTCTCTCTCTCTCTCTCTCTCTCATCCAACGTTTACTTGTTTGGCACATTACCAGCATTGGGGCACATTGTTGCTTAAAGTATAGCATCAGGGAGAGAGAAGGGACCAAACTCCCTTTCATGAGTAGAAGTAGGTGTGCTGGAAGAAGAAAGAGGGCAATAGGCAGGACAGAGAGGGGAGAATTTACCACAAAATTATTTTGTAGACAAGTTACGGTTCGTCATGCAGGTGAGTGGGTGAAAAGGCTCAAATTACCGACCACAAAGTATGGCTAATCCTTTATTATTGGTTGTTGCATCAGCCTCTCTGCGGTTCCTGTGACCTCTCCATCAACCACCCAAAGCTCCGCGGTGTGGCTAATAATAGTTCTTTTTCTTTTAGGTCATGTGCTTTAACGTGTGCTCAATCTGCAGGGTGGTAGTCGGTTAACTGGGTTACTGGAGGTGGTGGACAGGAGGGACGGGGGCTCTGAGTCAACTTTGGACAGACTAACAGCCTGTCTCAGTGCACAAGCTAAACCGGAAAAGAGCATTTATTGCTAAATCGAGCTCGGGTTAACTGGATCCACATGGGTAGGGCAAAGTCAATTTTATTTTTCTCTCCATTTTTGCTCATTGTAAACCTTTTTATTCTCAAAGCCACAACACTAGCCAATACTGTTCAGCCCTCTCAACCGCCACCCACAACCCCTCCTTTGCAGATAAGTCCATGACCCAAATACAAAGTGCAACGCAGCGAGGTCTGCTGGATACTGACAAAGAATAGTTCTGTACAAAAATCCATGATGTGTGAAGCTAAATGCATAGTCTATACTTGATGATTCCTGTTTGGTCAAGCAAGGGGTTTAAATCACAATTTCTTTATTCAGTATTGCTTAGAGAAGGAGATGAACGTGGAGGAGTTGGCAATCACATTTACCATGCCGGTTGCAGTAATCACACTATCATTAGACATGGCGGCGATGGTACAGATGAGGTAAAACCAACCTATATAATCTTACCAGCCCCTGGAATGATTCCAAGCCTCGTCTCGACAAGTCCCATTTTGGCCACATCAGCTGTAAAATGAAGAGTATGGGGGAAGTTATTTGTAAAGCCTGACAACCACACTACATACAGTATTGTCATGGTTTCCAAAGTAAAAGTAGTGGTAATAATGACATTATACAGATTCTATACATACACAGTTAACAAACATTGGTACCCAGTGGCGTAGTGATGGTTTGTGGCGCTCGGGGCGAAGGTCAAAAATATCGCCCCCTGCAGGCACTGACAGTCAGAAATTCCTATTGAGGGGGTCATATGGAAGAGCTCTAAGCTTCCCCAGCGGGCTCAGCAGCAGAGCCCTGGTAGCTGTTCAAAATGAGAATAGATTTAGATATGATCTCCTGAGATTATTAGGCTTATTAACTACAAAGAATCCGGAAGAATTCCTATGTTTCTAAACACGCGTCGCCATGTTAAGGTGCATGGAGCAGTTTAATTGGTCCTTCCATGGCATGGTATTCCTATTACAAAATAAATAACAAAAACAATGATAACATTGTAACAAAGCATTTATCTATCTATAATTCCAGTAATCTCTGTGTGTGTGTGTGTCTGTGTGTGTGTGTGTCTGTGTGTTTGTCTGTGTGTTTGTCTGTGTGTTTGTCTGTGTGTTTGTCTGTGACCGCTGTTTCTCGACAACCACGGGTCCGATATACTTGAAACTTGCCAGGTATATTGCTGGGGACCTGAGGATGTGCCTTTTCAAGGTTTCATATTAATCGGAGAAGTAGTTACCGAGCAATGTCCAAAAAACGATTCAACCAATCAGAGAGCAGCGAGCTATCACGTGTGCCGAACGTGGCGAACAGACTCTGCCTCGGACGGCACATTTGAGAGCGTATTCATTTATTTCACGTTGGCAAACTATGTTGGCGCTATGTTGGCGTTAAACTATGTTTTAAAACTAATTAAAACTAATTTGCGATTCATCGTAACTGCGATATGCGACCTTCCGGACAGTCAAATGAGGACGTCACTTCCGGACTTACGGATAGTCATAGTGACGACGTACTGATGCTGAATGTGGCGAGCAGACGCTGCCTCGGACGGCACATTTGAGAGCGTATTCATTTATTTGACGTTGCAATCTGTGTTGATTGTTGTAAGGTACGATCGATTGTAGTACACGTTTATAATAACTCTGCCGATACAGGCCCGATTAACTGCAGCGCCATCCGAGCTGCGGCGTCGGGACGATACATTCATTGTACGGTCACATCACGCACTTACGGGCACGCCCATGGGCCCATGCATGGGCGAAGACATTTTTTTTTTTTTTTTTGGCAAGGAACGGGCACCCACGTACGGGCACGTCCTAGTTAATACTAATAATATTAACAACAATAATACTATTCGTACCATTTGGCAATAATAAAACGAACGTATAATTCCCGCCCTGGTCCAAGCAGACCTGGGCTTGGTGAAAGGTAAACTAGTGCTGAAGCAGTACAGCAGGCAGGTATGCTACAAAATCGTTAACAAAAACTACATCAAACATGCATGCAGCAAGGTGTGGTATTTCTATGGCCTAGAGACTAGAGCTGATGAGGCAGAACAGCAGAGGAAGGCAAGGTAGTTAAAGAACTCACTTGACACGACATCCTGGCCGTCGCTGATTGGGACATAACACTGTGAGATATCTAGATTTGATCGACGTAATTACATAACAAGCGTCCAACAGTTACACCCCTCCATCCCTTGGGCCAATGGGCGATCTCCATGTTATCGAGTGCATATTAAACCTCATTATACAAGATAAGAGATCTACACAGCAACACCGTAACATGGATTTATTTACTGTGAGAGGTGATAGAAATAGGAATTAGGAAAAAAGTGAATCCGGATGGAAAGGAGTTTGTAAGCATCGACCTGACACATTGACACGTAGCACGGAGTTTAAACTGTAAAACATGGTTCTGAAAGTTGCTTCTCGTGATCTCATGAGTTCATTGTATTACAATTTATATACAATGAAACTAAATGGAGCATGAAAACGTTTTTTTTGAGGGTGTCATTTGGCGCCCTATCCACTTCGCGCCTGGTGAGGTCATCCCCTCCGCCCCTCCCCCCCACCCCCATCACTACGCCACTGTTGTTACCTATTGCTTTTAAATTCAGCACATTGATCTGACAAACTTGGTAATCTCCAGATTGCCTTGGCTTGTATCCAAAACTAACACAATACGCATGTCTTACCAGCAACCCTTATATCGCAAGCCAAAGCCAGCTCCAACCCTCCACCAAGAGCTGCACCATCTATTGCTGCAATCGTAGCCATGGGCAGTCTTGCTGAGGAAGGATGGGATAGTTAGAAGAAGAAGAAGAAGAAGAAGAATCCATCAATTAATCATCTTGGTGTGGTAGTGAGGACAACCAACAATGGAATACCACCAGAGGTTGTGCGTTCCAAACTGGCTAAAAGCAGCTTTTTAAACCAAGTTTCGACACAATTAAATTTTTGATAAACCCAGCTGGTTCACTAAATGATATTTATGAAGGGGTTATCCTACCAGCCTTGCATAAAAATACCAATGGAACAAATCCATACATTGTAGTTGTTACCAATACACTTTCATCAAATATTCTGCCATTTATGTAAAGACCCCTCTCCACCATTCCACCGACCCCCCCAAATACCTCCCTTCCCTTCCGCCCACTCCAACTCTCCCACAGTTAGCCCCATACATATTGAGATGTGCTACCATATCCTACTCCAACAGTACGCTGCTCACGTACAACTCCACTGCAGAGAAAGCCTGTGTATGATGAAAGTCATTTCAGTGAATAATGGCCCATATACCACTTCAATGTTGCCATCTCATTGGAGGAACAACCACCAATGTACAGTATATGATCCCATAATCATAAAAACCCACAAAGCTCATTACGAAATTGTTGTTGCGGGCAGTTTTATTTTATTTTTTTGGACGTTTCAGAGCAGAAGTTGAGAAACAAATTCAATGCGGTATCAGGAAAGGTTTCATCTTGACGTTAAAGCCCCCTCCACTTTCTTCTTCCTTTCACTCGAGTCTGGAAGGTCAAATGCAATTATAAACCATTCAATTATATTACAAATAAGATTCTTAAGCACACCTCAGTAAAGCGTTTTGAGGGCAAGGTGAGCCTGGAAAGGAAAAAAGTCAAATAACCCCACCAGCTCATCTAGAACCAACAGGACTCACCAAAATCACTAACAAAGCCTCGCAACTTCGAGACAAATGGTGCAACTTCTGAGGCAGACATCTTGGAGCGCTCCTTAAGGTCTGCTCCTAAAAGAGAGGAAGCAGAGGTGAGACAAATAAGCCAATATTCAAACGGTGTTGCAAGTGAAGGTTGTAGATGAGTATATATATATGGATCTAGTTAATCTCTCATCTTCATCAACAGAATAATGCCTTTTTTAGAAGATCAACCTGTTTCTGAGGTCTTCCTTTCACAATACATCTAATGTATCTAACTTGAGCTATGCAGTACCACGAAAAACAGAGGACTAAAAACAAAAAAAATGTTTTTATGAATGAAGGCCCTCAATGTCAGACGACACCACAGCCATCTCTCGATACATATTGTTGCGGTTTTGAGAAACCGCTAAGAAGTAATGGCAACCACCATACAGGTCCCTTTGAATAGTTATTTCATAGCAGAACATTATCTTAGTCCCTTCCCCTTACATGGGTTAGTATGTCATTATGCGTTGGGAAGGGAAAGACAGGCCCTCCACTCATAAGGGGATAATTTCCCAGGCAGTGCATGCAGGCTCAAAAGCACACCAGCCAAGTGCGTGGTCAAATTTATCTGTCGTGCTGGAGTCCACGAGATGAGGCAGCCTCATGTCCCATCGTGGCCAAAGAGCGTCACAATAAAAGTCCCTTCGCCAAAGTGTGTAAAAGTCCCTTCAAGAGGGCTTGTGGGGGCAGGGTGACAAACTCCACCAATCGGGAGCCCGAAAACCCTCGAACAGCCCCCCACAAACAGCGGGGGCCTAGACAGAAAGGCCTGGACTTTTCCCTCCCCGCACGTGCCTGCATTACGCTCTATGCTAGACAGAAAGGCCTGGACTTTGTTCTCCCTGCACGTGCCTGCATGACACTCTCTGCTGGACAGAAAGGCCTGGACTTCGTTCTCCCTGCACGCGCCTGCATGACGCTCTCTGCTGGCCAGAAAGGCCTGGACTTTGTTCTCCCTGCACGATGCTCTCTGCTAGACCGAAATGCCTGGGACTTTGTTCACTCTGCACGTGATTTTCGCCATATGCACGTGGCCTGCCGGCTTGCCGACCTGTCTGTCCGTCCGTCCGTGTGTGTGTGTGTGTGTGTGTGTCTCTTTCTCTCTCTTTCTTTCTCTCTCTCTCTGTCTGTCTGTCTCTGTCTGTCTGTCTGTCTGTCTGTCTGTCTGTCTGTCTGTCTGTCTCTCTCTCTCTCTCTCTCTCTCTCTCTCTCTTTTTTTTTCTTTCTTTCTCTTTCTCTTTCTCTCTGCTCCCTTCCGCTGCACGTGTGCATGATGGACTCTCTTTCTGCACAAGGCCACGGCTTGATTCTCTCTCTGCTGCCTTGGACTTTGTTTGCACTCTCCACGTGTACTGGCTCTTACCTGCATGGTTCCCGACACACTCACTCCGCCGAGTTCCCGACGCTTTTTGCCTGCTCGTGTTAATGCTGGGGATTGCCTTTGCCTCTTCGTGTTCGTGCTGGGATCACCTTTGCGTCTTCGTGATCGTGCTGGGGGTGGCCATCTTGCCGGCGTAGTGCTCGTTGGTGGCCACGAGACGGAGTCGTTGCGGTGGACACAACAAGGTCCTGGTAACATCGTGGCCATTTTGCTGACAGGATCCCAACATTCGTTTCCCCTCCCCTTCCCCCGTGAATGTGTGCTGGGCGCCCTTGTTGTGTTTATTTATTGTAATCTTCATAAATCATAGAATAAGCTAAGTTTCTGCCTCTTGTCCTTTTTCCTTTCCTATCGATACGTTCACTGCAAATACTTGCAATTAAATGAAATTGTTAAACATTTCCTTTCCAACTGTCCACAAATGTCCTTTCTTTTATTGGTCCGCCATTGTCCGCGACCATGGCAATTTTGGTGTTCAGGAGCAATTAGCATCAGCCCGGCAGGTATCGGCAGTTGCTCGGCCGTCTAGGTTTCCACCCAGGAACAAAGGTGGCACACCGCCGGAGGGTATGTTCCCCGATTGAAACTGCCACGTGGTACAGGTAAGCAGTGTTCGACGATTGGACCCTGCTATCATGCGACGGACCAATTGGCGTTCGTAGTTGCTGGTTCGCAAACTGCCGAAGTACGAAGTTATTTGTGCGCAGCAGCCTCAGGTCCAGTAAGTTCAGGCTGACACCTTCATAGTAGACCCCAACCCCAGGCCGTAACAATATCTTGTGCTTTCGATATAATCTGGCATCCTAACTTACTCTCCAAACTCTCTGCCTGTAGCATCCAAGACCAACCCCACACATGGCTTACTGGCTTCCTCTACTCTAGTAGCCAACATGTGGCTCTCAACAGAATCCTTTCATCTTCTCTCCCCGTCAAGGCTTGAGTGCCCCAAGGCAGTTTTCTCAGCCCAATCCATTCTGAATCTATGGAAAATCCTCTTTATCCATTTGCTAATGACTCTACCCTCTGCCGCTCCATATCCCCACCCTAAACCCTCAACGCAGCAGCCTTTCACTCTCTGCAGACCTGGACAAAATCACAAACTGGTCAAACTAGTGGAACATGTCTTTCAATTCTGACAAATCTCACACTCTCACTATATATCTCCGTCTGGAAAACCCTTTCAGTTACTTTCTCAACAATCCTCTCAAAGAGGTTCTGTCACTCAAGCTTTTGGGTCTCACTATCTGCCATGATCTTTCCTGGAAAAAAAACACATTTCCAAGCTGGCCACCAAAGCCAGTCACCGACTGGGCATCCTCCATCGTGTGAAGTCCTTCCATGGCACACCTGAGCTCCTCAACACATACAAGGCTTTCATCTGCAGCTTGATGAAATACTGCTCTCCCCTCTGGGCTGGTGCTCCTGCCTCACACCTAGCTCGGCTTCACACTGTATAAAAGAGTTCAATTTTCATCTCATCAGACCACAGAATATTTTGCCTCGTGCTCTCAGAGTCTTTCAAGTGCCTTATTCCAGGCATGCTGTCATGTACCTTGTTCTCAGGAGTTGCCGTCGTCTGGCACTCTCCCATAAAGCCTAAATTTGTGAAGTGCTGCAGAGACTGTTGTCCTTCCGGCAGGTTCTCCCATTTCAGCGAAGAACCTCTGTAGTTCTGTCAGAGTGGTCATTGGGTTCTAGGTCACCTCCCTGACCAAGGTCCTTCTTGCCCGGTTGCTCAGTTTGGTCGGACGGCCAGCTCTAGGAAGAGTCTGGGTAGTTCCATATCATTTCCATTTCCTAATGCTGCAGCTCATTGTGCTCTTGGGGAACTTTCAACACTCTATGAATTGTTTTATACCCTTCCCCAGATCAACGCCTCCTCCAAATTCTATCTTGCAGTTCTACAGATTGTTTATTGGACTTCATGGAAGAGTTTCTGTTCTGACATGCACTGTCCTCCTTAGTGGTACTTTAAATAGAAAGGTGCGTTTCTTTATAAATCGTGTCCATTCAATTGAATTGGCCAAAGGTGGACTCAAATCAAGTTGTGGAGACATCTGAAGGATGATAAATGGAAAATGGATGCACCTGAGCTCAATTTGGAGTGTAATAGCAAATAGTGGGGGGGCCAATGTTTTCCCGTTGAATTCAAATGTTAATTTGTGGACACTGGTTGGGTTGTCTTTAGGGATGATAGAAGTTGTAGAAAAAATATGTCTCCATTTTTTTCAAGTTCTTTATAGCGGCCATTTTGGATTATCAAAATGGCGTTTGTTGAAAACCGAAATTGTCATTATCTTGGCTTCTAAATGACCTAGAGTGTTAATTTTGGTGTCCAAATGTACATATTTGTGGATACTTAATCCAATAAACACACATTTATACACCTACATATGATCAAAAGGGTTCTTATGGCAGCCATCTTGGATTTTCACGCACTTATGCCAACACATATATATATTTTTTTCCATCATTTTCACTTCTAAATCACATAAAGGCTGGACTTTAGTGTTCAAATGTACACTTATAATGTCTTTGTGCAATATTTTTAGTTGGCAGTGTTCATTGTTACATTGAAGGATCTCCATCCTCCTCATCATCAGTGTTATCGATTCCCATGGGGCGCTCCTGACCCGTGTTACCACACACCTCTTCATCTGCCCCACACATACACATCTCAGAACAGTTGAGATGCTGAGACATGCATGAGCAGTGAGACATGCATTGGGTCTTCTTGCAGTTACATTTGATTAGATGTGTGATGGCAGCTGGGGCTGGAGGGTCCTTGGTTGTGATGG
Source organism: Myxine glutinosa (assembly GCF_964187855.1). Taxonomy (NCBI): domain Eukaryota; kingdom Metazoa; phylum Chordata; class Myxini; order Myxiniformes; family Myxinidae; genus Myxine; species Myxine glutinosa. Next base: position 48,385,635 of record NC_136261.1, read on the forward strand.
GCACCAGCTGATCTCCTTCTGCTCTCCATCCATGTTCTGTTGGTTGTGGAAGCTGGGGGTCCGGTACATCAGCCTGATGCCACACCATGGCCTGGAAATGTGCACGAGCAATGGCTTCATGTAAAGCTCCCCGTGTTGGTGGCAGCTTCTGTGCCTCTAGCTGTTTCTTGGTAAACAGTCTCCACCTCAGCTTGCCCACATCCACAACTGTAGTACGAGGCTCATACAGCTGGCATACAAATGCCTCAATGTCACTTTCTGTGTCAGCTCTCAGCTCCTCAGAGGCCCCAAGGTCATGAAACGCAGATACCACCTCAACAGAGCACCTATTGAGGGCTTGCCAACATGTGAGCTTTCCCTTGCCGGCAAACCGACCAGTCTGGTCTGCTCCCGTGAATGCATGGAATCCTGGTAGGGCTGCAGCCTTCCTGACACCAAGTTCATGTACTATTGGTTCCAGTGAGATTTGCCTCTTCTTGTTCCCCACACCCGTGATGAAGTATGTGTCTTTGCATAGTTCATGGTACCGGTGGAGTGCTAGGATGAATACATCAGTATCAGGTGACTGAATGTACAGCTGTGTTGCACCTCTTCGGACGGCATCTAGACTGTGAAGAAAGATCCTCGTATCAGCCTCCTCCTGGGAGCTACGGAGATGCTGTACATCCATGCAGTTGGAGAAGACATCCTGCCTTGAAGTGACGATGAAGACCTTGGTAGTCCCCTCAAAGTGACACAGAGCTTTCTTTGCCAGATAGACAGTTAGCTCATCTTTGGTGTTGGTGTGCGACAGGAACTGTTTTGCTGTCAGTTTCCCAATCGGGGTGCTGTCTTGAACGTGGTAAGCAGTGGGCGGCTTGCCACCTTGGCGCCTCTCCCGTGTGGCCTCTTTCAGTGAATTTGGCAGATCATATCGGTCAAACACGAGATGGACTTCATCATACCCGTTGGTCTTGCAGTCCAGTGTTGCATTGAAATGGCCAGCCCACTGGGCACATGTTTTGACCCATTGTGGCTTACCCATTACTTGCACTAATGCCATGCCGTCTATGACAGTCACCTTCTTGGGAGGGGGTGGAGTATGTTCAGGATTGTCGTCGTCTGGCTGCTGACCAGTGCCAGTTGACTTCTTGGGTAGATCTTCTAGGATGCCCATGAGCTTGCTTTTGTCTGTGCATGGTAGTAGTGTCCCAGCCATTGCAAAGAGGGTTCGTGGAAGCGCGGTGAATTCATATTGACCTATGGCATCCTTCAAGTTGATCTCTGGTCGTGAGCGGGCCACGATCAGCATGCGCGCAAACAGTGACCTGTCGTCTTTCAGCTCTACAACCTTGTCTGCCAGTTTGTGCTTCACAGCTTTCCTGGCACTCTTCCACATCTTCAGTTTGACCTTTCCCATTCTGGCCCAAAGGTTGATTTCATTTGTGTTGATGCGCTCTGCAACAAACGTGTTATACGCTTTCTGACCAATCTCATCTTGGTTGCAGACATCCTTCTGTACTTCAGCTGGCATCACCACCTTGGTGATGATAGTCGTCAGGTCTTCACCCTCATGCGTCATGGGATTCATGGACTCTCTGATCACATTCTTCAGTCGACGAATGCTGTCTTCCTGCCGAGCCCAGACTGTGGTTGATAGGTCGTGGTGCTCCTTGCGTGTAGCTGATTGTGAGCCAGCCATCTGACGGGCTTCTTCAGCAAGCCTACTCAGCTCTGGTGCTGTCAGAAAGAACCTTTCGCGGGCACTGGCATTCTGGGTAATGCCCACAATACCCCCTGTCACCTTCATGATCCTGTTGATGTGCTCCAGTGCATGGTCCACACCTACAGCACAGAAGGGGATTTCATTCTTATGGACACTGAAGTTCCCATCCATGAACTCTTGGTAGATCCCTGGATCTGTCATCTTCAGGGCCTTCATCTCTGCAAGGTACCGGGGAGTCAGCCTGGCATATTTCTGTTTGTCATGTGCAAAGACGTATATGCACATCTCATCCAGTGAAGACAGGTGAAGCTCAAATTGTCCATCACGGGTGGCACGGATGAATGTGTATATCAGCATTATCATCCGCATGTAGCGTCGCACAAACTTGAACAGTGGACTCTTGGCTTCTTTCCTCTCATCAAACTTTGCCATGGCCTCCAGGACTTCGTTTGACTCGAGGACAGCTAGCATGTTGTTCTGCGCGCTTGTCATCTCCTCTCGGTTGTGTAGATGACAGCTCTGGGCAACCTGTTGTGCTGACTGGGTACATGGGCCCCTCAGATGGGGATGCTCTTGGAAGAATTCGTCCACATAGAGGTCGAAGAGGGCTTGGACAGTGGTGATGTGGGCCTCCAAAGCCCTCTTCATGTGCTTGGCTTCCAGTATTTGTCTGGTCGTTGTTGGGCCATAGATATCAGCCTCAGACCAAGCCTCGTCAAGACCACTGTCCTCTATGGCATTCCCAGCAGCCCTCAGTGCAGCCATCACAGTGTGCATCTCCCCTAGTCGCAGTACCCACTTGCCTTTGCAGTCATCTCTGGTCATCTCCAGCTGTTTGGCTCGCTCATACAGGGCCATGTCTAAGGTGATCACTGTCTTCCTATCGGGACCCATGACCATGCAGTTGATTTGCTGTGTCTGTTTCAAGACTGTTATCAGTGTTTGCCATTCATGGGCTGGTGCTGCTACCAATGGCAGGGCGTTGACCTCTGTCAGAGGCTTCGAAGAGGAGAGCAGTGAGTTGTAGGCTGTCCAAGTTGGGATATCGTGATGCTTGATCCTACTGCCAGGTGGTTGTTTTGGATCGTGGACGAGTGACCCAACAGGGTCAGCATGCTGGGGTTCTGCAGCTTGCAGCTGGTCATCTGGTGGGATGATGTCGTCTTGTACGTCCTCAGCTTCAGCTGTTCGCATGATTGTGCGTGAAAGTAGCCACACTGTGTCTGTCGCAGAGTACGGCTTGGTGACATCTGGGTTTGACCGTGTCTTGAAGCTATACGTGGTACCTGTGGCAGATTGTTTGTTTGGTGCTTGGCAAGGAACAAAGTCTGGAGCAGTCAGAACCTTGAGTGAGCGGTGTCTGGCCTTTCGGTCATGTAGTGTCAGTGTTCTATGTTCATCTGTGGAGGGTGCATGTTCCCGTCGTTGGTAGAGTGCCCAGGCTGTAGCATGGAGTGTCCGCTTCCCATCAGGTGTGTCTTCATTGAAGTCACTGTTGTCCACTGCAAAGAAGACAAACGTCCCTATGCGCATGGTTCTTGGAAAGTATACACCCTGTTCTGTCGTAGACTCTATGACTGAGTTGGCCAGCTGTGTCTCCAACCGCAAGATCCGACTATAATCAACAGACAGACCGAACCCATGCAGGAAATCCAGAAGCTTCTTGTTTCTGGTGGACTGATGGACTACAATGGCAACGGCAAGCTGCTGTGGCCATTCTAAGCGATGGCGGAATGGTGCATCTGGCTCTTTGGGCTTGTACGTGACTTGGCGTTTTGACTTGTAGCCGTACATGATGTTCTGACTGATGGTTATAACATCTCGATGAATAGTGGCTGAGCGCATAGTCTCTGGCTCAATGCTCGTGGCTGGTCCTTCCAGTAGCCAGCGGAGGAAAGCATAGAGTACTTTGGGTACATGCTTTTCAGCATCATCAGTGTTCATTTCTCCTTCAAATTGCCATGGGTGCTTGTTCTGACAAGCAATGGCACTGCGGAGAACAGAGGCACTCTCAAACAGTTGTTTGATGTTTTTTTCATTTGTCTTCGTCATTGCATCTTCGACAGCTGCATCACGCACGGCAGTGGAGAATACACAGTCTGACTCGTTTCGACGTTTTGGTTTCATGAAGTGAACGTCATCAATGTGAGAGTTGATTTTCTCCTTCATGCCTTGGGTAGTAGGTGATGGGACATTGTGCACACCATTATTGTCAAGAATCCTGGAGTAAACCGACTTCAGGTTAGACATGTTGAGAATTTCACCAGCTTGGAGTAGAGAGCGAACAAGGCTGACAAACTCAATGTCTGCGGCTATTTTGATAACATTAGTTTCTTGCAGTATGTGTTCTTTGTCATCACTTGATGTCCCACTCTTGGGAGCACGTTGGACATTCTGCACCCAGCATGGGAGATGATACTTGACGTCGATCGCATGAGCATCATGTGCACTGATGGCAGCACTCAGCTGAACTTTCCACTTGTGGTTGCTGCCTTCTTCAACAGCTTTCTTCAGCTGTTTACCTGCGTTGAACGTGCATACAACATGTACACTTTCCTTAGTGACCTCTTGACAGAAGAAACAAAGGTCTCTGTTGAATGGAGTTGATGATGAACGTGTGAAGCGAAGAGTCTCGTCTTGCGTAGAACCTGAGGTACTTGCAGCGGCAGGTGCAGAAGAAGGACGTCCACACCTCTTATGAAGATGCTGGGTGTCGCCATGTTCGCAGGCTTTCTGGTGGCGAACTCTAGCACGCTCCAGGTGAGCAGTGTTGCATGTAGATCCATAACATGCCCGGTGCCACTTTGCTTTATTGTTCCTCAAGTCAGTGGCAGTGAAACAGCTTAATCGTTCGCTGATCTGTTTGAAGTCGGCATCACCATATCGTGCCCTCTCCTGGATGAACTGGAGAAACTTTGCATATGAGCCCAGTGCTGGCTCAGTCACTAGTGCACCTTGGGGATCCTGGCACTGAATGCAAAGTGTGAAATCAGTTTCTTTCTTGGTTTTCTTGCTTTTTGGCTCCATCATAGCTCAGGGTCACGAATATGGAACATACAAATAACAAATAACAATTAAGATAGATGTGCATTAAGTTAGATTTTGGACACTGGTTCGGCTGTGCCATAAAAACCTATTTTTATCCCTTGTAGGTTATTAAAGAAGGTTTCATTCAATTCTCTATCCCCAAAAATGTACAACTGGACACCAGAATCGAAACTCTAGGTCATTTAGAAGCCAAGATAATGGAATTTTACGTTTTCGACATCCGCCATTTTGAAAATCCAAAATGGCCGCCATAAAGAACTTGAAACAATTGGAGACATATTTTTTCTAGAACTTATATCATCCCTAAAGACAGCCCAACCAGTGTCCAAAAATTAACAAGCAATTTCACCGGGCATTTCAATCTGCTACATTGGCCCCCCCACTAAAAGGGGTTGAATACTTATTGACTCGAGCCATTTGAGGTTTTCATTTCTCTTTTTTTCTTTTTTTTTTCTAAAAAAAAATAAAAATAAAAATCCACTGAAATTATGGGGTGTTATGTGTAAATCAGTGACAAAAAAAATCTCAATGTAATCCACATTAAATTCAGGCTGTAACACAACAAAATGTGAAAAAGTCAAGGGGTGTGAATAATTTCTGAAGGCACGGTAACTCTCTTAACAGCAAATATATCGCGGCATATTTCTTAACAGTAAATAACAATTATTTTTTTAAAATCTTGGAGTGATCAAAGCAGCAGTCTGTTGCCTGTTACACCGCCCAGGTTGAAGTTTTGGTCCGATTTAAAATTTCAATTTCCCCGAAGGTTTTGATTGACTTGAAGCAACTTTTGGCGAATTGTTTTTCCTCTAGAAGGAATGTTTCTGTGTTCAGGGTCGGACAGACAGGCAGACAGAGACGACATTAGCCTATTTTATATTCGGTATATATAGATTGTGCTAACATTTTAAATTTCAAGCATTATTAAAAAGATCAGTGGTGTGACTGAGAAATTAACGTCGTTAACTCACCAGCACAGAAGATGCCCGGAACATCACTGCGAATAATTACTGCACGAACTGATTTGTCATGCTTCACCGACTCCATTGCTTCATAAATCTGCAGCACATGCAGGATCACGACAGTCTTTCAAACACACATCAGCCTCCCTCGGGTTTAATCCATATACATGGCGATTGTTAAACAGACATTTCTACAGCAATAACCATCTCCAGACAGCCACCAACAGACCAATCAATGGCTTTCCTATGATTGTTATCCTTGATTGGTATGATTGGTACCCAATAGTTGTGTGGATAGATTTGCCCAAACAGATCAGTACCCAGAAACTCACCGATTCGTTGTGGTCGAGTCTATGCATCGAACATTAATGAGTCAAACAACCAGGCTGAGGCCCAATGACAAGTCTAACATGACGAAGAACATACATTCAAGCTGTTTGGGGAGGATATATGATGATTGCTATTTTTCTAGTTATTACTTGGCAAAAACATTTTTTTGACAAGTATGTTGATCACTCCGGTTTGTGTGTTTGTCTGTCCACTAACTTATACTGTACTTGCCTACAGGTCACAATTTTAAACCGATCTTCACGAAACTTCACCAAATGGTGGAGTTGGCGGTCCGACAGAATGCTATTTATTTTTGAGGTCAAAAGGTCAAAATTGGCCAAAGGTCAACCCCTTTTTTCGAATGCCTAAAATCCTCAATTTTCATCCGATTGACTTTAAATTTGAATAGGATTTTCATATCAGCAAACTGAATTCAACCACCATCTATTTTTGAGGTCAGCATAGGCCAAAAGGTCAAAATAGGCCAAAGGTAAACCATTTTTTTCTAATTGCTAAAATCCTCAATTTGCATCTGATTAACTTTAAATTTGAACACGATTTGCATGTCAGGTCACTGAATCAACCACCGATTATTTTTTAGGCTAAAAGTATGCTCTACTGAGTGCCATTCCACTTTGTTCTCTTTTGCCAAGTGTCGCTCTAAGAGTGATTTTTCATTTTTCCATTAATCTATTAACCACATGATAGGTAGCATCTCATCACAAGAAGTTGTATACAACAACAACAACAACAACATGCATTTTAAGGCCATTTTTCCTGCTAGAGCGGGGGTTACCCTTGCGGTCCCCATGACAATCTTCTCCATTTTGCCCTATTTTCTGCATCTATCCTTGTTAACCCCCTTGCCCGCATTTCTTCTTCCACCGTCTTTAGCCAAGTCTTTCTCGGTCTTCCCCGTCCTCTACTTCCTTCGACATTCATTTCCATCACTCTTCTCAACCAGTCACTTTCATCCTTCCTCAACACATGACCAAACCATCTCAACCTGTTCCTCTTCACAGCATCAATCACAGGCTCTATTCCCATAATTTTTCGCAATTCATCATTTGTCTTCCTCTCTCTCAACGATACTCCACACATCCACCGAACCATTCGCATTTCCACCCTTTCCAGCCTTCGTTGCTGCTCTACATTCATGACCCATGTCTCGCTCCCATAAATCATAACACTTCTCACACATGCAGCATACACCTTTCCCTTCAGCTTCAACGACACTCCCCTCCTCATCAGCACGCCACTCAATTCCCGAAACTTCTTCCATGCACATCTCACTCGAGCAACCGTTGCCGAGTCTGATCCACCTTCTCCATTCAGCATGTCTCCGAGGTAGCAAAATGTTTTCACACCTTCCAGCTTCACGCCGTCTCCAAGATCCAACTTAACATTTCCTCCATCTGCAGCTCCCTCTGTGTACACCTTACATTTGAATGTAGCTGCCACACTGGTTAATCACCCTCTCAGACCGCTACATTTTTGATGAACCCACTCAGCGCACATTGTACATTGAATGGAGTTCACTCCGACACCCTTCCTGCACACAGCACATGGCCACTTCCCAGTTCTTTCCACCTCACCACATGCTTTACCACTTGCCATCACCTTCGTCTTTCCTATATTCACCTTCAGACCTTTTGTCTCCATACATTCCTTCCACTTGTTCATCTTTTCCTTCAGTCCATACATACTTTCCGCAATCAACACCAGATCATCTGCATACAACAACTCCCAAGGTAAACCCTCCTTTACGTTCTGAGCCAGCACCTCCATCACAGCTACAAATAGTAGTGGACTTAGTACCGACCCCTGATGCACTCCCACCTTCACCTCAAACTCACCACTGTTCCCGTCCTTTGTCCATACAGCTGTGCATGCTCTTTTGTACATTGCCATCACTACTCTGATCAACCATTCCTCCACTTCTAACTTCCTCAATGGCCATGTCAATACTTTGCATGGATCCCAATCGAATGCTTTCTCCAGATCAACAAACACAAGAAACAACTTCTTCTTCTCCATGTACTTCTCCTGCAACTGCCTCACAATAAAGAGCGCGTCTGTCGTTCCTCTTCTTGGCATAAATCCAAACTGCATTTCGTCGATCTTCACCTTCTTCCTTATCCTCCTCTCCAACACCCTTTCCAATACCTTCATTCCATGCTCCAATAACTTTATCGCTCGGTATGAGCCACACTCCAGAGGGTCACCTTTCCCCTTGTATAGAGGGACGAGGGTACTCAGTTCCCAATCCATTGGAATGCGGCCTTCTTTCACCACCAGATTACAGATCTCTCTCATTCTCTTCACACCCCAACTTCCTGCTGCCTTCAACATATCTCCCACAACTCCCGTCGGCCCTCCCGCTTTCCTACTCTTCATTGCTTTTATTGCTTCCTCAACTTCCTTCTCAGTTATCTTCTCTGCCGGTCCTAAAACTGGGTTACTCTCTATGTTGCCACCCCATTCATTCTCTGTATTCAACAGCATTTCCATATATCTCTTCCATCCTCCTTTAATTCCATCTAGGTCCACAACGATTTGTCCCACTTCATCCTTCAAGCAACTCACCCCCATCACATCATACCTCTCTTTCGCTATCTGCTTTGAAATCCTGAATACCGCTCTCTGACCCTCTTCTGAATCCAAGCATTCTCCGAACATTTTCCTCCATGCTTCCTGCGCCTTTGCTACCTCTTTCTTTGCAGCCTTCTTGGGTGCCTTATAACTTTCATGCTCTGCTTATTCTGCTCCCGTACCCTTCGCCTTCTGCCACTCCTTGAACTTCTTCCTCTTCTCGTCAATCCTCTTTCCAACTTCATCATCCCACCACCATGTTTCCGAGTGCCTCGGTGGTCCTTTTGTCCATCCACATACCTCACCAACGGCTCCCAACAGACTAGCTTTCATTGACATCCAACCACGTTCAAGCTCAACCGCATCATCCTCTACCCTACTCAGCCTCTCTTTTAATTCCTCCCTTACTGTCACCTCTTTCAACCTCCACACCTTCATTCTCGGTTGGTACTTCACCCGCCAAGCTCTCCTCGCACCTTTCACCCTTATGTCGCAGACAACCAAGTGGTGCTGTGAAACAGCCTCCTCCCCCGGGATCACCTTTGTGTCCCGGAGGTGCCCCCTATCTCGCCTGCGCACCATCAGGTAGTCAACGGTTGTCGTCGACCCACCTGACGTGTATGTAACAAGCTTATTATCCCCTTTCTGGAACTGAGTATTACAAATCAACAAATCAGCTCCATCAGCAAACTCCAAAATCCTTTCACCTTATCCATTTCTCACACCACATCCATAACCCCCATGAACTCCCTCAAAACCATCCATACTCCTTCCCACATGTCCATTTAGGTCTCCTCCTTCCACAACAACTTCCTCGTCTTTCACGTTTTCCATCAGCTTCTCTATCGCACACCAGAACTTGTCCTCTTAATCGCTCCGACCAACCTGTGGAGCGGAGATGACGTTCACCAAGAGCTTTCCAATCATCATTTTCACCATCATCAACCTATCACTCACTCTAGTCACACTCACCACACTGTCTGAGTTGTTGTTGTATCACAAGAAGTTGTATCACCAATAAAAAGTTAATTGTAGTTGAAGAAAGTCACAGAATCACTGAGATCTTAAAAACTTGCACACACAAGAATCACACACATTTCCTCGCTGTACGTTTGCAGATGACAATTGCGAGGAGTAAGGAAATGCAATGAGAGTCAAGAAGACAAAAGCTATGAGGGCTATACACACACGACCACAACTGGCTTGGTGTTTATGATTCATTCATGCAAAATCATGGTAACATGCAAGTATTGCTTCAAGTTACAATATGAACTTACCTTTCATGGCAATATTAAAATTCTGAGCCCCTTTGTCGATTCAGTTTCTGTATTTTCTATCTTCTTAAATACATATTTTGTTGTGCTGCCATTTTTCTTTGTCTGATTCACAAAGGCTTACCAAAATTCATGTTGATTTTTTTTGCCTCGTGATTAAATGATCACATGCTTTTCACCTTCCTTTCACTTTACTGTGAGTACACAAATCTCTGAAAATGAAGCAGTAGCAGAACTGGGGAGTTCATAGAACATGTTACCCCACGCAGTGTTAATGTATATGCATTTATATAGTACTGTACTTCAATTGAAATAAAATCATGATTTTAAAGATCTTTTTTTTAATTCAGGAGGTTTAGAATTATTGAAGCAGTCTTATAGACCACCTTATTTAACATGTCCAAGTATAGTACTGTAAAACTGGAGGTTTTTGGAAGTGATGGCAAGGCGATTTGTGTTCTACACTGATCAAGTATGTAATTTGATTTGAATAAAATAAAGATTGTAAAGGTAGTATAAAAAATATTAATTCCGGAATTTACCGCCATTTTTGCAGTGTCTATTACACCACCCTATCTTACACATTACCTTACTCCTTCATGTCTGTTGTTTGTGTCCTGTATGACATCCTTAAAACAGTAAGTTTCCTGTTTGGAATGATTTTTCAATTTTGTTTGACTGCCAAGCAAACAGACGGAGTAAAATTATTATCTCACTCATCTCTGCGCATGTGCGGTCAGGACGCATTCAGAGCCAAAGTACTGATAAATGGCAAACTTGTCTTCCCATTCATGTTCCGATTTGTGTTGAAAATATAACATTCGATTGAAATTCAGTTTTTGCTCGACTGATGTTTGTGGATGGTTGGACGGACATACCCAATTGCTTAACCGCGCTTTTTGCTTCACGTGTGCGGGGTAACTACAATGGCACGCGGTAGAGCACATACCTCCTCCAGGCTGAAAAGTTTACATTTTGTACCCCACTGATAGGCCGGGACTGCATCCGGACCTTAACCAAAATCTAATCAGTTTGTTCTTGTCACTTACCCAACTCATCCACCAAGTTTTGTATTATGCTGAGTATATATCGCTTTTAGCTCTCAATGGTGTAGCTGCATAAAGCTAAAAAAAGGTAAGCCCTTGGCTGTTTCAATCCCTATCTGGGTTCCTCCACAGCTGCAGACATTCACTGGAAGCACATACATGAGAATCCTGATGCTACGCACTCCCTCAACCACCAGAACAGTTTCATTGCTTATTAACGAATCATCAGCGATAGCATAGACAGAAACACGCACCACCTCGGCTCACAAGCATGTACCATATGCATTGTCAATAGCAGTCAACATATAAATAACAAGACCCAATCACGGCTCTCAAAATAATATGCAATATTTTGGGAATCATTATTTATAAATAACTAATGGTTCCCAAAATCATATACAATCTTCACACAAACATTCTTCTCCCATAAAAAATCTAAATATCTATAAAGCTCAGTTGACTTTTTGCTCCACCAAATAACAGCGAAACGGAGTTGAGTAAAAGGGTGAAAATTCTACAGATGTTGTGATAAATAACTACCTCTGTCGGTTTGAATGTTTGAAAGAGAATAGACGTCTGGATCAATTTTTGAATTAAATTTAAATCCCGAATTATATACTGTATATATAAACGCGAGTTGTCTGTGTGTCCACGTTTTATTCAGAGATGGCTGAACGGATCTTCATCAAACTTTCAGAGGTTCATCAGTGAGTGCCTGGGAGTGTTCGAGGCCAAAAAAAAAAAAAAAAGTTCGTTTTTTTGGAGTTAAAAAATAAAAAAATAAAAATAAAAATCGCTCGATAGTGCCGAAGCCTTTTTAAATTAATGACAGTTATACACAAGTACACATTCGCATAAATAAATACAAAACAATTTATTACCAGACATTTGAATAGAAATAAATCAAATAATTCCGGAAGTGTACGAATTTGGTAGTATAGCTTCTTCTTCTTCCTGATCGGCATCACACTTAACCCAGAAACGTGAGCCACATTCACTCAGAAACGTGAGCCACTCCCCTTCCCCCTTCTCCTAAATCTATAAAAATTTAGTAAATAGGATTTTGACAGATTGTGAAAAGACAATGAAAAAAAAGAATGCAGGTGCATCTCATGCCGTTTGACTATGCTAGAGCTTCCTTGTATAATATTCTGACCATTGCGCAAAGTCTAGCAGTGATCTCGACTTCTCGTAACAAATATCCACAACCTTCCCTCCCTCCCATTTAACCCGGTTTCCCCCTCTCCATACTCACAGCGAACACCATGCTCCTGCTGAAGGCATTCTTCGCTTTTGGCCTGTTCAAGCCAAACACCACAATACCTACAAAAACAACAAGAGGGATAATTACTTTGCAATACCTGTCCCCTACCGGTCCCAATGAATGTTCTTCTTCCAAGTAAAAGGGCACAACTCGGTGAAAAATTTGCGAAATGTCCTGAAACTCAAACTTTTTCTGTAACTTGTCAGAATAAAGCTATGTACCAAGTTTAGGTTCAATATGTCAAAGGGTATGGGGAAAAAGTGCAGAAAACCACAGGTGGGATTGACAGACGGACTGACAACGACAGAAGGGGAGAAAACATACTCCCCTCCAGGTAGGGAACTAATAAACATCGTAATGACAATGATGAGGCAATGCAATACACAGCTGTGTGGTAAAGACATGCTTCTCAGGTATTCAGCAACAGTTGTGCTTGAGATGATGGCGAAAGGAGAATGAGGAAGTGGATCATGGAGTCGGATCGAGAGGTTGGTTATGAAATTGGGGTGTTGTGGGATTTCGTCCAATTGTTTTTACTCGCTCAGAGATGCTAGCGCTGGGAAGTTTAATCATCCATTACAGGTTACCAATTGTTTAATAAATTAATAAACACCTTCTCTATTTTTTTGTCTACGACTCATGGGATTGGCTGTACATATATTACAAGCATTGCACATTCACCTCTGACCTGTCCAGCCTGGGTTTGAAGCCGGACCATGACAAACTCTCACCCTGATGTCTTACAGGCAGGGTGATTCATCAATGGGTGTGCCATCCCTCGGATAGATGTTAAACTTGGCATCCCATTTGCCAGCAGTACTTGGTAGACGATAAAGATCCCACAGTGTCCTTGGCGAAGAGAAAGTGAGGCATCGCCCACATTTTGAACAAATCCCAAATTCCTACCATGCCTGATTACTGGACAGGCAACGGATGACGCCAAGCATACACAACCCGTGCCAATAAACTGCTTCAGCAATACCAACGCTCTGTAAAGAGTATACATGCAGGACAAAGGTATGAAAAGACGTGTACTTCTACAATACTCGTTTACAGTTTTATCCCATTAAATGGTAAGTGTTCCTACAGTTAAGCGGTCAAGTCGCATATAAAGTGATGAAAAGTTTTTCACCCCTCAGCCCAAATTGGGCGAAGGGGTATTGTCGTCACGGGCGTCGTCCGGGCGGGCGTCCGTCAACTTTTGGTTTCCGTCAATTTCGAGCAGAACGGCTTGTCCGATTAAATCCATTTTTGCAGTGTGTGTTGGGGTTGAGTCGAGGAAGGTTCCTTTCGAAAATGGGCGCGCTGCGATTTTCAATATGGCCGCCACGGCAGCCATCTTGAAATTGGTTTCCGTCAATTTCGAGCAGAATGGCTTGTCCGATTAAATCCATGTTTGCAGTGTGTGTTGGGGTTGAGGAGAGGAAGGTGCCTTTCGAAAATGGGCGCGTTGCGATTTTCAATATGGCCGCCACGGCAGCCATCTTGAAATTGGTTTCCATCAATTTCGAGGAGAATATCTTGTCCGATTAAATCCATTTTTGCAGTATGTGTTGGGGTTGAGTCAAGGAAGGTTCCTTTCGAAAATGGGCGCGTTGCGATTTTCAATATGGCCGCCACGGCAGCCATCTTGAAATTGGTTTCCGTCAATTTTTAGCAGAACCGCTTGTCCGATTAAATCCATTTTTGTAGTGTGTGTTGGGGTTGAGTAGAGGAAGGTTCATGGGTGCACTGAGATTTTCAATATGGCCGCCACGGCAGCCATCGTGAAATTGGTTTCCATCAATTTCGAGGAGAATGTCTTGTCCGATTAAATCCATTTTTGCAGTATGTGTTGGGGTTGAGTCGAGGAAGGTTCCTTTCGAAAATGGGCACGCTGCGATTTTCAATATGGCCACCATGGCAACCATCTTGAAATTGGTTTCCACCATGCATGGGCTGAGGGGTTACGCCCGCTTTGCGGTGCTATTTATTTTACCTCATAATCACACATTCAAGGTTCTTGAAATTGCATTATCTCTGCCTGATTACATCACTGCCGTTAAATTTTACCTACTCGAATACCACACCGTGTAAGGAATACAAAGTACTCTAAATATTCAACACTTGCTCCTGGCTAAAAAATAAATTTTATCCTTATAAAGAACTAATTAAATTAGAGGGCTGCGACCAGAGATCACTAATGGTTCCCGGTATAGCCAACTCACAATATTAGTTATTACCTTCGCAAAAGCGGAAGGTTATGTTTTGATCGCTGTGTATTTATTTGTATGTCTGTGTGTGTGTGTGTGTGTATGTTATTCGCATAACTCAAAAAGTATTCAACCGAATTGCATGAAATTTGGTGGGATGATTGGTTATTATACGGGACACATTTGATTAGATTTTGGGAGCAATCGGGTCAAAGGTCAAGGTCAAGGTCACGAAAAGGTCAAAATCGTATTTTTACCATAGCGCGGTCAATTTTTATCCAAATGGCATGCAACTAATGCCAAAATGTTCAGAATTCAATGCCCGATCTTGTGATATACGACATGACCCAGTGAAGACATTACCCTTGTTAGCGGTTGGGGGTCAAAGGTCAGGGGGGTCACGACCTTGCAAAATGTGCGTTTTTTGTCATAACTCGGTCAATTCTTATCCGATTTGCATGAAATCAGCACCAAACTGTTCACTGTTCTGTTCCCTACACTCCCATGCCAAGTACAGAACAGTAGCTGCGGCGAAGGTATGCGCTCTACCGAGTGCCCGTTCTAGTTATACCTTGAAATTCTGCCTCATAATGAAAACAAACGTTTTTTGTTTTTTTCCCCCAAAAAGTGGGACACCACAGACACCAAGACTAAACACTTAATGTATCCCTCTGGTAACCATAATAATAATAATAATAAAAAATAATAATAATAATGGACAAATTAAATAATCAAAAAATGAAATAAATGAAAATGAAATAAATGAAAATTGAAAAATTCAAAAAAGAAATATTAAAATCATAAATAATGAAATCTTTGAAAATTAAATTGAAAAATTAAAGAATTGAAAAATTAAAAAAAATTGAAACATGGAGAAAATTAAGCAATTGGAAATGAAATAATGGAAAATCGAAAAAATTCTTCTTCAAAACACGGGCACCACAAACATAAAGACTAAACACTTAATGCCTCCCTCTGGTAACCATAATAATAATAATAATAATAATAATAATAATAATGAAATAATGGACAAATTAAATAATCAAAAATAGGAAAAAGAAATGAAAAAAAATTAAATAAATGAAAATTGAAAAATTAAAAAAGAAATATTAAAATAATAAAAAATTAAATATTTGAAAATTAAATTGAAAAATTAAAGAATTGAAAACCCACCTTTAGAGGCCATTTTTCCCCGCAAGCGGGGGTTGGCCTTTTTCGGGGACCGTGGTTGTTGTTGTTTTTTTGGTCCCCTTTTTGAAGCAATGTTTTACGGCCGGATGCCCTTCCTGCCGCCAACCCTTTTTGTCGCCTTTTTACGACAAACAGGGAATTACCAGTGAACTGGTACTCAATTAGCCGACCTCGGAAGGATGACAGGCTGAGTCAACCCCCCTGGCGTTAATACAGCGATCGACCGGGATTCGAACCCAGGATCCTAGGATCCTAAGCCGGCACCCTAGCCGCTAGCCCAACACCAGGCTCTAGCCCAACACCAGGCTCGTGTGTGTATTACGTGTGTGTGTGTGTATTACGTGTGTGTGTGTGTGTGTGTGTGTGTGTGTGTGTGTGTATTATGCCGTCATTTTACGTCAACACCAGGTCAACACCAACACACAATTGTGTGTGTATTACGTCAACACCAGGCAACACCGTCATTTTCAAAGAATTGAAAATTGAAAGAAAATTGAAACATGGAGAAAATTAAGCAATTGGAAATGAAATAATTGAAAATCGAAAAAAATATTCTTCAAAACATGGGCACCACGGATACCAAGACGAAACACTTAATGCCTCCCTCCGGGAACCATAATAACGTCTTGTTGGAATCCAATTCAATGTCAACACAAGGGCTTTTGCACAATTTATATGCTTCACCGTGCAGATCAAGTCAACACAGTGGTGGTACACACAACATACATGACGAAAAATTAAACGTTTGTTAAATGCATATATAAAGCTGGTTTATTGTTTTTGCTGTTCACCATTACATGTACGGCATTGTCTACCTATGTAGACATATGGTACTTAAGTTGCTTTCTTCAGGTTTTACCTACTCTCACAAGAAAAGGTACCGTAATGACCTGGGACAAGCATAATAAAAAATTATTTCAGAAAAGCATTTCAATAACAGATCAGAGGGTGTCACTTGTGCTACATGGCATCAATTAGGTTACATTCCAGCGATGGATTTGTAATGGTTACGTTCCAGCGATGGAACATACTCAGCTGTTGCTAAACAAACCGACACCGACAGATCTATTTGAGAGAACATTTACTGGCTTGTAGTCGGTGGCATCAGCCACTGGAGCCCAGAGAACATGGTGGAGAGACTTCATTTCAGTCTCCATTGTGTCTTCACAAACAAAAAGCAAAACTTCTCCTGGAAATTTACCATCGTGTTGAACAACTATCCAATCTCCTACATTACAATGTTTAACAAGAAAAAGAGCAATCAGAGATTGCAAACCCTCGCCAGGATGTATTTTCAGTGGTTTTTTAAAGGCTTTTGTGTTAAAACAAATATGGGGGCCGAACCACGTGACCGATGACATCATTTTTTTCCTAAACTAATTTATTCCTAGATTATGCTCAAGAAATTTAATCTTGATTGGATGAAGTTTTATACTTGTCGAATTATGATGTCATAATGGAGGCACCTATGACATCCTCATTAACATATTTTATTCCCCATGGAAAGTTCTTTACAATGAGCCATGTCTCAATTTTTTCTATCCCGCCCTTTCGGAGATATAGAGGTGCAACATTTTTCGGTTTTTCCAAGATGGCGGCCGAACCACGTGACTGATGACGTCATCTTTTTTTCCCCTCCACCAGTTTATGCCGACATGGCGCTCAAGAAAATGCATCTTGATTGGATGAAGTTTTGTACTTGTCGAATTATGACGTCATAATGGAGACACCTATGACATCCTCATTAACATATTTTATTCCCCATGGAGAGTTCTTTACAATGAGCCATGTCTCAATTTTTTCTATTCAGCGCTTTTGGAGATATAGAGGTGCAAATTTTTTCGGTTTTACCAAGATGGCGGCCAAACCACGTGACCTATAATAATAATAATAATAATTCATTTATTTTGTATAGTGCTTTTCCAGAAGCCCAAAGGTGCTTTGACAGAGTGGAAAACATAATGCATAACAATACATGAAAAGAACAATTGCAAAAAGACAAGAATCAATAGGGAAATATTTAAAGCAAAAGGAGGGAGAAGGAGAAGAGATAGTCAGGGGTTAAATGCTGTGGGTTGAATGTTGAATGCAGTGTTGAACAGGTGGGTCTTTAGTGATGTTTTGAATGTGGTGAGTGAGGAGGAGTCTCTGATGGTGTGAGGTAGTGAGTTCCAGAGGGTGGGAGCAGCGATGGAGAAGGCCCTGTCCCCCCAGGATCTGAATTTGGTCCGGATGGAGGGGGTCAGGAGGTTGGTACCAGCAGAGCGGAGGTTGCGGGTGGGAGTGTGTCTGGAGAGGAGGTCAGCCAGGTAGGATGGTGCCAGGTTATGGAGGGCTTTGTATGTCAAGAGGAGGATTTTGTACTGGATTCTCTGGGGGATGGGGAGCCAGTGAAGCTTGTAAAGGACGGGGGTGATGTGGTCACGGGTCCGGGAATGGGTGAGTAGACGGGCAGCGGAGTTCTGAATGTATTGGAGTTTATTGGTGATTTTTGAGGGTGAACCATAGAGGAGGCTATTGCAGTAGTCCAGACGGGAGGTGATGAAGGCGTGGATGAGGGTTTCTGCAGCCGTGGAGGAGGGATGAGCGGAGACGGGCAATGTTTTTCAGGTGAAAGAAGGCTGACTTTGTGATCTGTTTAGTGTATTTGTCGAAGGAAAGGGTTTGGTCAAAGATGACGCCAAGATTCCGGATGTGAGGGGAGGTAGATACTGGGATACCGTCGATGTTGAGGGCAAAGTTATGGGTTGATTTTGTGAGCGTTTTTGGGCCAATGATGATTATTTCAGATTTATCACAGTTAAGCTTGAGGAAGTTGATTTGAAGCCAGGATTTTATTTCAGTGATGCAGTTTGTCAGGATAGAGTGGGTGTCGGTGGAGACGGACTTGGTGGAGATGAAAAGCTGGATGTCATCGGCGAAGCAGTGGAATTGGAGACCATGACGGCGGATTAAGTGACCGAGGGGGGACAGGTAAAGGATGAAGAGGAGGGGGCCAATAACTGAACCTTGGGGGACACCTTGGGGGAGGGGAGCAGTGGGGGATTTGCAGTTATTGATGGAGATGAACTGGCGTCTGTCAGAGAGGTATGATTTAATCCAAGAGAGGGCAGTGCCGGTAACGTTAAAGGTGGATTCAAGTCGGGTGAGGAGGATGGTGTGATCGATGGTGTCAAAGGCAGCGCTGAGGTCGAGGAGGACGAGAATGTTGAGGTTGCCAGCGTCAGAGGAGAGGAGAAGGTCGTTGGTGATTTTGAGGAGAGCAGTTTCAGTACTGTAGTTGGAGCGGAATCCGGATTGGAATGTTTCATACAGGTTATTGGCAGAGAGATGATGTTTGAGTTGAGTGGCTACAGCGCGTTCCAAAACCTTTGACAGAAAGGGTAGGTTGGAGATGGGTCTGAAGTTCTTTAGGGTGTCAGGGTTTAGACCAGGTTTTTTTAGAATGGGGGTAACAGCAGCAATTTTGAGGGAAGGTGGGACGATGCCTGTAGATAGGGAGGAGTTTATTGTTGCAATGATAAGTGGAGAGAGAGCAGGGAGGGAGGCCTTGACAAAGCTGGAGGGGATGGGGTCAAGAGTGCAGGTGGCAGTTTTCATTCCTATGAGGAGTTCAGAGAGGTCAGTAGGGGAGATTGGGGAGAACCGAGACAGGGGATGGCAGGACAAGGGGGGGCAGGTGGTTGGAGGGGGAGCGGGTGCGGCGGTGGTCAAGCTGTTGTAGATGTTGTCAATTTTGCGTTGGAAGAAAGAGAGGAAGGAGATGCAGTTGTCTACTGTGAATGACTGGGTGGTGGTGTTCAGGGGGCGGAGGAGTTTGTTTATTGTCGAGAAGAGTGCTTTTGGGTTTCCGGAGCCAGAGTGGATAATTTGAGAGTAGTAGGCGGAGCGGGCGCGGGAGAGGGCATCTTTGTAGTGTTGTAGGTGGTCCTTGTAGGCTTGGGAGTGAACTGTAAGACCTGTTTTATTGCGGAGTCTTTCAAGTTGGCGAGCACGAGTTTTCATCAGGCGGAGTTCAGGGGTAAACCAGGGAGCAGAATGGGTGAAAGCAACTGTTTTGGTTTTTATAGGCGCAAGTTCGTCAAGGCAGGAGAGAGTGTGGTTGTAGTAGTCAGTGAGGTCGGAAGGGGTGTGGAGGTCAATGAAGGGAGAAGTGGACATTTTTTCAGAGAGGGTGGATGAGAATGAGGTAGGTGAAAGAGCGTTTAGCTTACGGGAGTTGATAGTGCGATAATGCCTTGGTGTTGGGGCGGGGATGTTGATGGTCAGAGTGATGGCTAAGTGGTCAGAGAGGGTGAGGTCGGAGCCAGAGAGATGGTGCAAATTTAATCCAGTGGAGCAGACAAGGTCCAAAATGTGACCATGGATATGGGTAGGAAAGTCGACATGTTGAGTGAGGTTAAAGCAGGTGAGTAAATCAGTGAAGTCAGTGGTTATTGTGGAGTCAGTTGAGTCCATGTGGATATTGAAATCACCAAGGAGGAGGATTGAGGGGGAGAGGGAACATAGCTGGGTCAGAAAGTAGGAGAAGTCAGACAGGAATGATGGGTGTGGTTTGGGAGGGCGGTAGACGACAGCCATGACTGACTGCGTGCGACCAGAGAGTTTAAAAGCCAGGTGTTCAAATGATGGAGCAGATGAGATGGAGATGAGGTTGGTCTTGATGTCTTGACGGTGGATAACGGCAATTCCACCACCTCGGCCCTCCGAGCGTGGTTTATTGACGTAGGAATATCCATTGGGTGTGGTGAGGTTGAGTGTGTAGTAGTCCAGAGGTTGTTGCCAGGTTTCGGTGAGACAGAGAAAGTCCAGTTTGTTATCCAGGATGTATTCGTTCAGGATGAGGCATTTGTTGTTGAGGGACCGGGTGTTGAACAGGGTGAGCTTGATGTTGTTTTGAACAGCAGGGATGAATTCAGGTGATTTAGCCAGGGTTCGTAGGCAGGAGGTGCGACCGTGTGCGTTGCTGTGACCAGGTGCGCTGGGACGAAGATTGAGAGGGCGCTGAGCCGACCAGAGGACGGGGATGGAGTGACCCGATTGCAAATAAACAAACTTACGACCGGAGCCACGGTGAATGTACCTGGGTCGTCGGAGGAGTCCATTTGATTTGATGGCAGAGATGCATGATGGGGTGGAGCGGGTATTGAGCAGAAGGAGCCTTGCGGCGGAGTACCGCAGAGCCATGCCAGGCAGTAGCGGAGAGACGAGACGAGGCCAAGGTTGAGGAGGTGAAACAATGGTCCCAACCCACGAGAGCGGGCCCGAGGAAACGAAGGAGCCAGGTAGGTGAAGCCAGGAGCAGAGCCAGGACCAAGCAGAGGGCAGGCAGGAGCAAAGAGACGATCACGAGGCCAAGGTTGATCACGGCAAAGCGGCAAATGCAGCGGCAATCGACCGCCGCCGCTACAAATCTAGATCACGGCGGGAAACCGCCACCAAACCGCTGCGATGGTCACAACCCACGAGAGCGTGCCCGAGGAAACAGCGAGCAGGCGAAGGAGCGGGGCAGGCGAAGCAGGGAGCAGAGCCGGGGCTATGCAGAGGGCAGACTCAATGGCCAATCCGCACGACCACCAAAAAAGAAAGCAACTGACAGTGGCCCGGTTGAAGAAGCGGCGAGCATGTGACGCCTGCGTCCTCTTCATACCGGACCGGAAGCGGAATCATACCGGACCTATGACGTCATAATTATCATTAAAAAATTATACACATGGAGTTGCACCTATGGTGAAAATTTCCTGTCAATCGGACCAAGGGTTGCAGAGAAAATCATATTTATTTTGTGCGGACAAACAGACAGACAGACAGACAGACAAACAAACGGACTCAAATGCAATACCCTCTCCTCTGGCGAGGGTAATTATGTAGTGAAAGTTATAATTAGCCCCTCTGCCCGCAGTGGGAAACAGGGTTTTGCAATCACTTCTCTGTGCATGTCTGTCTGTGCGTGTTTGTCGGTGCGTCTCTATCTGCACGTGTCTGTGTGTATGTCAGAGTTGTGACCGTTTTACCATTTGAGCTTTTGTCATCAAATTTTTAACAAAGCTTTATTATGAGAATATGGAAAAGGTCATAGGAAAAGGTCATATGGAAAAGGTTTTTTCAAAGGTCATAGGTCATTAGGTCAGCATCACATAAAATCGTCAATTTTCATCCAATTGACCTGAAATTTTAAGAATTTGCATATTAGGTTACTGAATCGATTCACCAATCAAAAACTTTTAAAAATTTTTTTCAATCAAACGGCCAAAGGTCAAGGTTGCAAAAAAAATTGTTCATTTTAATTTTGTCTTTTTTTAGCTGTTTTTCTCATGTTTAGCATATGGAAGAAGAAGAAGACGTCTGATTACAAAGCAGATGCGGACGGGCTTTACATTTTCAAATGCTTTCTAGTCATGGCTCATTGTAAACTACTCTCCATGGGGAATAACATATGGGTAATGTTGATGTGAACCGGTGGGAATGTGATGGCAATGAATCCGAACCCATGGGAATGATAGCTGGTACTGAATCCAATTGATGGGGCTTACAGGATATCTTCTTGTCACTGTGTTGAGATATCTTCTTGTAAAGTTTACAAACACAAAACCACAAATGAGAAAACAACTTTTCAAGTGTGAGAGCATGTTGTATACAAGTTTTGAGTGCCTCCATTATGACATCATCATTTGACAAGTACAAAACTTCATCCAATCAAGATGAAATTTATTGATCGTCATCTCAGGATAAATTGGTGGAGAAAAAAAAAAAAAGAAGACAATCGGTCACGTGGTTCGGCCGCCATAATTGTTTTAACACAAAAGCCTTTAAAAAAAACACTAAAACACGTCCTGGCAAGGGTCCGCAATCTCTGATTGCTCTTTCTTGTTTATCTTGTTTTGTTTACTAGCAACGGTACCCTGCCCTATGGGTGGGGCTTCAGTTGGGAGGCCCAAATTAAAAGGCAAAATATCAAAATTGAAGGCTTTTTTTATTTTAAACGATTCATATCACACGCAAATCATCAAAAGCTAAACAGTACATGGCGCCCATTTTGAAAAAAGATTGAGTTCTGGAAAACGGAAGCGGCCGCAACACGTCTTTCTCAGTCGCATGTTTATGTGTGAAGAGTGCGCGCCGAATCTGCAACACGGAAGTAGCCGCAACACCTGTTTCTCAGTCGCTTTGCACACGCTGCCATGTTACTTCGGAGCCGCACGTTTATATAGGAAGAGTTCGTCAGGAGTCAATCTACTCTCTCCTGGTACGTAGAATAAACAGTATTTGTAGAATTTCAACAAAAGCCATATATCACTGTTCATATCGGTATATATTATTCCATCGTGTTTGGAAAAACTGGAAAACTTTGAAAAAAATATAGCCTATTTTACTCCCAGGGGTCCCAGGAATACCCACCCAAAATATCGTTGCGATCGGTTGAGCCGTTTTTGCGGTACCTTCGAACGGACGGACGGACATTTAGTGAATTATAGTAAGATTATTATTTAGTTATTTATTTTACAAAAACGGCAAATGGTGTTGTTCTTTACGAATGATTATCAGACATCTGCTCTTTGGAACTTTCTCAAGTTCCGAACCGATGGGAATGATAGCTGGTACTGAATCCAATTGATGGGGCTTTCAGGATGGCTCTCTGTCACTGTGTTGAGATATCTTCTTGGAAAGTTTAAAACCACAAAACCACAAATGAGAAAACAACTTCTTAAGTGTGAGAGCATGTTGTATACAAGTTTTGGGATTGCAATGAATAAAAAACAAAATAACTTTTCTTTTTTTAATCACATGGTCTAAGACTCGTAATGGAGCTCTCTCACACACACACACACACACACGCCAGGTGGCTCTGGTACGCACGGGCAGGTGGCTCAGGTGGCTCAGGTATGCACGCCGGGTGGCTCATATAGACACGCTGGATTGCTCCGGTACAAACACTGGATGTTTTTGGGATGCATGGTGGTTCGTTTATGCTGGGTGGTTTGCTGTTGCCTTCCCAACAGTCAGTCAGGGCAGGTGCATTTGATAACTTATCTTCTCTTTGCAAAGGACACCGTGGAATCTTTAATATCCACCAACGACCAGTGTGCTGATAAGCGAGCCCTCCAGATCAATGGCCCGGTTGCATAAACCATCCTTAAGAAAAGTTTTGAGTATTTACTTCTTAAGTATTTCCTTCACTTTCCCCTTAAGGACATCCTTCAGTTGAGGATGGTTGGACATACGAATATTCCTTAAGTCACCCCTGCCCCAAATATTATGGATGTCATTAAAGAGTGAAAATTATGAAAGTTTTTGTGTATCAGTCTCTGACGTTGCACTTCGATAATCATCCTCTTTGTGACTGATTACAGTGAAGATCCGCATTTGGAAAATCAAAGGTTAGTGTTTAAGGATGGTGGGAGGGGTAAGGTGGGGGCATGGTGTGGGGGGGGGGGGGGGTGGAGGGGGGTTGGGTGGGAGGGTACAGGGTGAGGGTGGGGGTAGAGGGTGGTAGGGTAGTGGGTGGGAGCATCTCCTTTAAGGAAGGATTTAGGGAAAAACCTTAGGATTTATGGAAAAACTTAAGGAAGGATTTAAGGAAATTTTTAAGGAAGGATTTAGGGAAAAACTCAAGGAAGGATTTGGAGGTAAAACTTAAGGAAGGATTTAAGGAAAAACTTAGGGAAGGGAAAAAAAACTACAGGAAATTTTTTTGAAGGATATTCATATATGCAACCATCCTCAACTTAAGGATGTCCTTAAGGGAAAAGTTATGGAAATCCTCAAATTTTTCCTGAAGGATGCTTTATGGCACTGGGCCCAATAGCTCCGCCCACATTCGGTCACAGAGGTAATAAAATGGTGAATGAGAATCGAATGAATTTTACACAAGATTCGTTTTATTCTCGGATCCGATGTGACATCACTTCCTGGCATTGGCCCTGGATACGACCCAGTGACGCTCGGTGTGGGTGAAAACAAAACTCTCCGCTGTATTGATTGCGTCAGCGCTGCAGTTGGTTCACCTCGGTTTTTAGCTTCTGTTTCGTGTTTTGATCGCTTGTTGCTAAGACATTGTATATTTTAATCAAGAGTGTAACATTCTGGGACCAACAAAGTTTGATACCACATATTATGGCGTATAATGATGCAGACGAATTGGATACTGTCGCTCGTGAGCGGAACGAGGAGAAACTCCGTGCCGTGGGTCTGGGTTGGGGTAGTTTGTCCGTCTGTGTTGAGAGGTAGATGGGAATCCGAGACAGTAGTTGGGGTAGTTTGTCCGTCTGTGTTGAGAGGTAGCTGGGAATCTGAGACAGTAGTTGGGGTAGTTTGTTCGTCTGTGTTGAGAGGTAGAGGGGAATCTGAGACAGTAGTTGGGGTAGTTTGTCCGTCTGTGTTGAGAGGTAGAGGGGAATCTGAGACAGTAGTTGGGGTAGTTTGTTCGTCTGTGTTGAGAGGTAGATGGGAATCTGAGACAGTAGTTGGGGTAGTTTGTCTGTCTGTGTTGAGAGGTAGCTGGGGATCCGAGACAGTAGTTGTGGTAGTTTGTCCGTCAGTGTTGAGAGGTAGAGGGGAGGTAGAGGGTCAGTCCCACCACGTGTCATTAATATGCACTTGAGTTTCTGACGTCATTTCGGATATTTCTGGCGGAATTTCATATTTTATTGAATCTGTGAACATGGCAAATAATGATCAGACTCTCATGGATTCATACCTGAAATGAAATGTTCAGAACAAACGTAGGTGTATTTTGATGAAGGCTCCCACCGCTTGTTGGTGTCTGGATTTTTCCTACCGACGGCGTTAACCCATTTCCTCCCCCCCCCCCCCCCCCCCCCTCCCCCTGACGGCGTTAACCCATTTCCCCCATCTTTCGCGGCATTTCACACGATCGGGAAATATGCAAAATGAGTGATTTCCCCACCATCATATTGAAGGAGCTGTGGCTCCCACGTCGATCGAAAGAATGGACGCGACAAAAAGCTTGAATTCATCTGAGCTGCTTTATTCGAATCAAACACTCAGGCACTCTGGGAAAAACGTTTTACGGTCAGCAATATATATCTATTCCGCCAGGGGGTTTGCCCAGGCCTGGCGCCAGGGGGCGTGGCCCCGCGTCCCGGCTGCGGCCTGGCAAGTTGAGGGCGAGCCTGCCCGGGCGTCCCGACCGAGGCCTGGCAAGTCGAGCGCGGGCCTGCCCGGGCGTCCTGGACGAGCCCGGCCTGGTGATCGCTCCGCGTCCTTGATAGGTGCAAGGCGATTGTGTAACCCCAGCGGCAGCCGCTACACACGTCCCCCCAGAATCGACTTGCACCGGCAGGGTCAACTTGAGGGGGGTCCTGATGACCCGGCCGAAGCGACCCCTGGCGGGTCGTGGGAGGGGGTCCGGTGAGGTGGTGGGCGGTCGAGTGGGGGGCACCGTGGACGGGGGGCGGCCTCGCCGCGGCGGGAGGGCCACCCGTGGTGGGTGGTCGACGTCCACGTGCGCCGGCTTGAGGCGGTCCACTGCAATCCGGTCCGACCTGCCGCCGATGTCGATGACGAACGACTTGTCGTCCCGTCGCAGCACCCGGAAGGGCCCGTCGTACGGCGGCTGGAGTGGCCGCCGATGTGCGTCGTGACGCACAAAAACATACTCCGCGGTGCGGAGTGCTGGGGGGACGTAGGACTGGGGGTCACCGTGGTGGGATGTCGGCACGGGGGCAAACCGTCGGGCGGCCTCCTGGAGGTCCGAGCGCTGGCGAGCTGCGGACCAGGGGCTGGTAGCATCGGGCACGAATTCGCCCGGGACGCGTAGCACCTGGCCATAGACCAGCTCGGCGGTGGATGCCTGGAGGTCCTCCTTGGGGGCCGTGCGAAGGCCCAAAAGGACCCACGGCAGCCGGTCGGCCCAACCGCCGTCTTGAAGGCCGGCCATGAGCGCGGCCTTCATGGAGCGGTGGAATCGCTCGCACAACCCGTTTGCTTGGGGGTGGTAGGCCGTAGTACGGTGGAGCTTGACCCCCAGGTTGCGGGCGACCGCGCCCCACAGCTCGGAGGTGAACTGTGGTCCGCGGTCTGACGAGATGTCCGCCGGTGCGCCGAAGCGGGCGACCCAGGTGGCGATGAAGGCCTGCGCCACGTCGGCGGTGGTGGTGGAGACGAGGGGAACGGCCTCCGGCCACCTGGTGGTCCTGTCCACCATGGTGAGCAGGTGTGTGAACCCTCGTGATGGGGGAAGGGGGCCCACCAGATCCACGTTGACGTGGTCGAAACGTCGTTCGGGCACGGTGAAAGGTGCCAGCGGGGCCTGGGTGTGTCGGTGGACCTTGGCCCGTTGGCAGGCGGTGCAGGCGCTGGTCCAATCGCGGACGTCCCGACGAAGGCCGTGCCAGACGAAACGCGCCGACACCAGCTTCTGGGAAGCTTTCCGGCCCGGGTGGGAAAGGCCGTGGAGGGAGGCGAAGATGCGGCGTTGCCAGGTGACGGGCACGATGGGGCGAGGCCGGCCTTGGGAGACGTCGCAGAGCAGGACAGTGTCCGCGCAGGGGATGTCGGCCAGGCGGAGGCCCGTGTCCGCCGCCCGGAGGGCTTGCACCGTGGTGTCGGTGGTTTGGTCCGCCGCCATAAGTGCAAAATCCACGCCCAGGTGGACCGCGTTCGCGCTGGCCCGGGAAAGACAATCGGCCACGGCGTTGTTTTTGCCGGCGACGTGCCGGATGTCCGTGGTAAACTCCGACACGGCGGAGAGGTGGCGCTGTTGGCGGGCCGACCATGGCTCCGTGACCTTGGCCATGGCGTAAACCAACGGCTTGTGGTCGACGAACGCCGTGAAAGGTCGGCCCTCCAGGAGGTGGCGGAAATGGCGGACGGCCAGGTGTAGACCGAGGAGCTCCCGGTCAAACGTGCTGTATTTGAGCTCGTTCGGCCGGAGCTGCCGGCTGAAAAAAGCGAGTGGCTGCCAAACCCCGTTCACCCATTGCTCATGTACGGCGCCCACCGCGTAGTCGGAGGCATCCGTGGTGAGGGCGATGGGAGCGTTGAGCACCGGGTGAGCGAGCAGTGTTGCGTCGGCGAGGGCCCGCTTTGAGCTTTGGAAGGCCGCATCCATTGCTGCGGACCAGGCGATGTCGTGCTTGGCCGGCTTGCCCCGGAGGGCTTCGTAGAGGGGCCGCATGAGTTGAGCAGCGCGGGGCACGAAGCGGTGATAAAAATTCACCATTCCCAGGAATTCCTGCAGGGCCTTTATGGTGCGGGGACGCGGGAAAGTGGTGATGGCCTCGACCTTGGTTGGCAGCGGCACAGCCCCGTTCTTGGTGATGTGGTGGCCCAAAAAATCAACGGCCGTCGTGCCGAAGTGGCATTTGGCCGGGTTGACGATGAGGCCGTGCTCGCTGAGGCGCCCGAACAGTGTTCGGAGGTGGAGGAGGTGCTCGGCCCGGGACGTGCTGGCGACGAGGATGTCGTCCAGGTAAACGAAAAGGAACGGCAGGTCACGCAGCACGCCGTCCATCAAGCGCTGGAACGCCTGAGCCGCGTTCTTGAGACCAAACGGCATCCGCAAGAACTCGAATAAGCCGAACGGCGTGATGACTGCCGTTTTAGGGACGTCGGCCGCCCTGACAGGTACCTGGTGATATCCCCGTATGAGATCAATTTTCGAAAAAATGACCCGTCCCGCCAGACGGGCGGAGAAGTCTTGGATATGCGGGATCGGGTACCTGTCGGGTGTTGTAGCGTCATTAAGACGGCGGTAGTCGCCACACGGGCGCCATCCACCCCCCGGCTTTGGCACGATGTGCAGTGGCGAGGCCCACGCGCTATCGGAGCGCCGCACGATGCCGAGGTGCTCCAACGCGTCGAATTCGGCCTTCGCAACGGCAAGCTTGGCTGGGTCGAGGCGGCGGGCCCTGGCGTAGACCGGCGGGCCCGTGGTTGGTATGTGGTGCTCGATCCCATGCCGTACTGCGACGGCCGAAAACGTCGGCCGCGTGAGGGCCGGGAACTCCGCGAGCAGGCGAGCAAACTCGTTCGCCGCCGGGACGGCGCATGCCAGCTCGGTCGGCGCGGAGCTGCTTAATGTGCATACCAGGGAGCTGAAGGTTTCAGCGTTGATTAAACGACGCCGTTGGACGTCCACCAGCAGTCCGTGTGCGCAGAGGAAGTCGGCGCCTAGCAGAGCCATGGGCACGTTGGCGGTTACAAACGTCCAAGCAAAGCGTTGGCCGCCGAAGCAGAGGGTGACGTTGCGCGGGCCGAAGGTGCGGATAGTCGATCCGTTGGCCGCAACCAAGGAGGGGCCGCAAACCGCGGATTGCCTGTCCTGGTCAGAGGCGGGCATGACGCTCAGTTGGGCGCCGGTGTCGCACAGGAAGCGCCGTCCGGACGCTTTGTCCGTGATGAACAGTAAGTTGCCCGTGTGACTGTGGCCGGCGCTCATGGCAGGTAATGAACGCCGGCCTGGCCGTTTCCCGACCCGCCGAAGGTGCACGGGGGTCGGCATGTCCGGGCCTTCTGTCCGAACCTGGCATGATAGGAACACCACGCTTGGTCGGGTGGAGGCTTCGGACGTCGTGCTGGACGTGGTCGGCTCGGTATAGCGGCCGCCAATTGCGTCGGCAGTTCGGCCGTCGAACGCGCCGGGTGCTCGGGCGCCATGGATGGTGCATCAGGCGGCGGCGGGTCCCATGTCGCCGCTGCGATGCGCTGTCCCGCGGCGGAGATTTTGTCGGCTTCTCTGGCAAGGGCCCGGGGATCTGTGATCGTCGTGCTTGCCAGGGCGAGGCGTACCGGGTTAGGCAGCAGACGGAGGAACAGCTCCCGGAACAGGAATGCCGGAGAGTGCTCGCCGAGCAGCGAAAGCATGTAGTCCATTCGCTCGGAAGGGCGCGTGTCGCCGAGCTCAGGCAAATCGAGCAGGCGCCGTGCGCGTTCCGCCGCTGGGAGGGCGAAAGCATCGAGGAGAAGCTTCTTAATCGCGCCGTATTTGTCAGCAGCCGGCGGGTGCTCGAGGAGGCTCAAGGCGCGGGCCGCGGTGGCGGAACCAAGCGCCGCCACAACATGGTGGAAGCGGGTGTCGTCCGCGGTGATGCCTCGCAGGGCGAACTGAGAGTCCGCCTGAGCGAACCAAACAGCCGCGTGAGCCTCCCAGAAGGTAGGCAGTTTAAGCGTCACTGCCGTGTCCATGTCGGTAGGTCACCAATGAAGGAGCTGTGGCTCCCACGTCGATCGAAAGAATGGACGCGACAAAAAGCTTGAATTCATCTGAGCTGCTTTATTCGAATCAAACACTCAGGCACTCTGGGAAAAACGTTTTACGGTCAGCAATATATATCTATTCCGCCAGGGGGTTTGCCCAGGCCTGGCGCCAGGGGGCGTGGCCCCGCGTCCCGGCTGCGGCCTGGCAAGTTGAGGGCGAGCCTGCCCGGGCGTCCCGACCGAGGCCTGGCAAGTCGAGCGCGGGCCTGCCCGGGCGTCCTGGACGAGCCCGGCCTGGTGATCGCTCCGCGTCCTTGATAGGTGCAAGGCGATTGTGTAACCCCAGCGGCAGCCGCTACAATATTATGATTGTGGCAACCAACAGCACAGCAACTTTTCGGCATTTTTAGTGGTTTGTATTGGACAACACAGGAAAGAAAGCTACGGCACGGCACGGCACGCGACACTTCCTAACACTGAACGCATTCGTTGCTATGTGTTACTACGCAGATGTTTTCACCCAGTGGATTATAGACCGGTCGCTTCCGGTGAAAGTACCCGGATGTTCGGATCCAAGAATTCCTCCTTCATCCGGAAGCAAGTGTTCCCCATCCCACAAATAAGTGTGTATCTGTGTGTAACAATATAACAAGCGCCATTTTAAATCACGTGCAGACGTGCTTATTACGTGTTATTGCTTTCGGACGGTCGGACGGAAAGGTCATATCAGGTCAAGCTCTCCATAGGAAACCAAACAACAATTTAGCAAAATATTTACTTTCTTTAGTCCCGCATGTACAACCCCAACGCAACCACAGGACATCGCCTGTTCACATTCAACTATTCAAGGTCATTGTGGATCAGATGGCAAGCCGGGTGTGCGAAAGGCAACGACCCGAGCCGGGTGTGCGAAAGGCAACGACCCGAGCCGGGTGTGCGAAAGGCAACGACCCGAGCCGGGTGTGCGAAAGGCAACGACCCGAGCCGGGTGCACTCACCCTGATCATCACCGTCCAGACGCCGCACAGCAAACTCGGTTCCCGGGTCAACGGCCGGATTCTCGCTGCACCAGCGGCACGGAACCGCGGCCGCCGCACGCCTGGTCGACTCTGCAAACGCGACGCGGGCTGCACCCGCCACCCGAACCAACTTGAACATAGTGTTGGCGATCAGCACCCCAAACCAACTACACTATTCACACAACAACGTGAACCGAACCGATCAAAGCACGCCAGATAACTTCGTGGTTGTTGTTGTTGTTGTTATTGGCGTGAAATTTTACCCGAAACTATTATCGATGTTGTATTATAAATTTATCTTTTACCTCACAAATGCTCTCGATTAGTCGGTTATGATGGTTTGTAAATACTGCATTTCGTTTCCGGTCACGCCATGTTGGAGGCTATCACTGTCATTTGGCGCAAATATCTGCATGAACTTTGTTAAAACAATATTATATTTTGTAATCTCATTAATATTTAAGTATTATTTACAAATTTAACTTTCCTTTGACGACATTTAATCCCAACACGTGAGAAGAGGAAAAGAACATAGTGTCAACCGAGCTATTCAAAAGGTTGATATACATCTTTTGAAGGAGATGCATCAACTGCACTATTTAAAAGACCAATATACATCCAAATATAAATTGAATATTCATTTATTTCTCGTGTTTTCTTTGCTCTCATGCACTTAAATGTGTCGAAGAATCAAACAAAATTCAGTTTAATACAGCATTTGAAGGGGAAAGCATCAACCGAGCTATTCAAAAGGTTGATATACATCTTTTGAAAGGGAAGCATCAACCGAGCTATTCAAAAGGTTGATATACATCTTTTGAAGGAGATGCATCAACCGAGCTATTCAAAAGGTTGATATACATCTTTTGAAGGGGAAAGCAAGTTTTGTTTCTCGAATATTATTAATGTTCTTCCCTCGCGGTCCCCCTGTGCTGTCTTTCCCTCGCGGTCCCCCTGTGCTGTCTTTCCCTCGCGGTCCCCTTCTGCTGTCTTTCCCTCACGGTCCCCTTGTGCTGTCCTTCCCTCGCGGTCCCCCTGTGCTGTCTTTCCCTCCCGGTCCCCTTGTGCTGTCTTTCCCTCGCGGTCCCCCTGTGCTGTCTTTCCCTCGCGGTCCCCCTGTGCTGTCTTTCCCTCATGGTCCCCTGTGCTGTCTTTCCCTCGCGGTCCCCCTGTGCTGTCTTTCCCTCGCGGTCCCCCTGTGCTGCCTTTCCCTCGCGGTCCCCCTGTGCTGTCTTTCCCTCGCGGTCCCCCTGTGCTGCCTTTCCCTCGCGGTCCCCCTGTGCCGCCTTTCCCTCGCGGTCCCCCTGTGCCGCCTTTCCCTTGCGGTCCCCCTGTGCCGCCTTTCCCTCGCGGTCCCCCTGTGCCGCCTTTCCCTCGCGGTCCCCCTGTGCTGTCTTTCCCTCGCGGTCCCCCTGTGCTGCCTTTCCCTCGCGGTCCCCCTGTGCTGTCTTTCCCTCGCGGTCCCCCTGTGCTGTCTTTCCCTCGCGGTCCCCCTGTGCTGTCTTTCCCTCGCGGTCCCCTGTGCTGTCTTTCCCTCGCGGTCCCCCTGTGCTGTCTTTCCCTCGCGGTCCCCTGTGCTGTCTTTCCCTCGCGGTACCCCTGTGCTGTCTTTCCCTCGCGGTCCCCCTGTGCTGTCTTTCCCTCGCGGTCCCCCTGTGCTGTCTTTCCCTCGTGGTCCCCCTGTGCTGTCTTTCCCTCACGGTCCCCCTGTGCTGTCTTTCCCTCACGGTCCCCCTGTGCTGCCTTTCCCTCGCGGTCCCCCTGTGCTGCCTTTCCCTCGCGGTCCCCCTGTGCTGCCTTTCCCTCGCGGTCCCCCTGTGCTGTCTTTCCCTCACGGTCCCCCTGTGCTGTCTTTCCCTCGCGGTCCCCCTGTGCTGTCTTTCCCTCGCGGTCCCCCTGTGCTGTCTTTCCCTCGCGGTCCCCCTGTGCTGTCTTTCCCTCACGGTCCCCCTGTGCTGTCTTTCCCTCGCGGTCCCCCTGTGCTGTCTTTCCCTCGCGGTCCCCCTGTGCTGCCTTTCCCTCGCGGTCCCCCTGTGCTGCCTTTCCCTCGCGGTCCCCCTGTGCTGCCTTTCCCTCGCGGTCCCCCTGTGCTGCCTTTCCCTCGCGGTCCCCCTGTGCTGTCTTTCCCTCATGGTCCCCCTGTGCTGTCTTTCCCTCGCGGTCCCCCTGTGCTGTCTTTCCCTCGCGGTCCCCCTGTGCTGTCTTTCCCTCGCGGTCCCCCTGTGCTGTCTTTCCCTCACGGTCCCCCTGTGCTGTCTTTCCCTCGCGGTCCCCCTGTGCTGTCTTTCCCTCGCGGTCCCCCGTGCTGTCTTTCCCTCGCGGTCCCCCTGTGCTGTCTTTCCCTCGCGGTCCCCCGGTGCTGTCTTTCCCTCGCGGTCCCCCCGTGCTGTCTTTCCCTCGCGGTCCCCCCGTGCTGTCTTTCCCTCGCGGTCCCCCTGTGCTGTCTTTCCCTCGCGGTCCCCTTGTGCTGTCTTTCCCTCACGGTCCCCCTGTGCTGTCTTTCCCTCGCGGTCCCCCTGTGCTGTCTTTCCCTCACGGTCCCCCTGTGCTGTCTTTCCCTCGCGGTCCCCCCGTGCTGTCTTTCCCTCGCGGTCCCCCTGTGCTGTCTTTCCCTTGCGGTCCCCCTATGCTGTCTTTCCCTCGCGGTCCCCTTGTGCTGTCTTTCCCTCACGGTCCCCTTGTGCTGTCTTTCCCTCGCGGTCCCCCTGTGCTGTCTTTCCCTCCCGGTCCCCTTGTGCTGTCTTTCCCTCGCGGTCCCCCTGTGCTGTCTTTCCCTCGTGGTCCCCTGTGCTGTCTTTCCCTCGCGGTCCCCCTGTGCTGTCTTTCCCTCGCAGTCCCCTGTGCTGTCTTTCCCTCGCGGTCCCCCTGTGCTGTCTTTCCCTCGCGGTCCCCCTGTGCTGTCTTTCCCTCGC
The DNA here is from genome assembly GCF_964187855.1 of Myxine glutinosa. Taxonomy (NCBI): domain Eukaryota; kingdom Metazoa; phylum Chordata; class Myxini; order Myxiniformes; family Myxinidae; genus Myxine; species Myxine glutinosa. The sequence continues at coordinate 48,419,330 of NC_136261.1, forward strand.
GGTCCCCCTGTGCTGTCTTTCCCTCGCGGTCCCCCTGTGCTGTCTTTCCCTCGCGGTCCCCCTGTGCTGTCTTTCCCTCGCGGGCCCCCTGTGCTGTCTTTCCCTCGCGGTCCCCCTGTGCTGTCTTTCCCTCGCGGTCCCCCTGTGCTGTCTTTCCCTCGCGGTCCCCCTGTGCTGTCTTTCCCTCGCGGTCCCCCTGTACTGTCTTTCCCTCGCGGTCCCCCTGTGCTGTCTTTCCCTCGCGGCCCCCCTGTGCTGTCTTTCCCTCGCGGTCCCCCTGTGCTGTCTTTCCCTCGCGGTCCCCCTGTGCTGTCTTTCCCTCGCGGTCCCCCTGTGTTGTCTTTCCCTCACGGTCCCCCTGTGCTGTCTTTCCCTCGCGGTCCCCCTGTGCTGTCTTTCCCTCGCGGTCCCCCTGTGCTGTCTTTCCCTCGCGGTCCCCCTGTGCTGTCTTTCCCTCGCGGTCCCCCTGTGCTGTCTTTCCCTCGCGGTCCCCCTGTGCTGTCTTTCCCTCGCGGTCCCCCTGTGCTGTCTTTCCCTCGCGGTCCCCCTGTGCTGTCTTTCCCTCGCGGTCCCCCTGTGCTGTCTTTCCCTCGCGGTCCCCCTGTGCTGTCTTTCCCTCGCGGTCCCCCTGTGCTGTCTTTCCCTCGCGGTCCCCCTGTGCTGTCTTTCCCTCGCGGTCCCCCTGTGCTGTCTTTCCCTCGCGGTCCCCCTGTGCTGTCTTTCCCTCGCGGTCCCCCTGTGCTGTCTTTCCCTCGCGGTCCCCCTGTGCTGTCTTTCCCTCGCGGTCCCCCTGTGCTGTCTTTCCCTCGCGGTCCCCCTCTGCTGTCTTTCCCTCGCGGTCCCCCTGTGCTGTCTTTCCCTCGCGGTCCCCCTGTGCTGTCTTTCCCTCGCGGTCCCTCTGTGCTGTCTTTCCCTCGCGGTCCCTCTGTGCTGTCTTTCCCTCGCGGTCCCCCTGTGCTGTCTTTCCCTCGCGGTCCCCCTGTGCTGTCTTTCGCTCGCGGTCCCCCTGTGCTGTCTTTCCCTCGCGGTCCCCCTGTGCTGTCTTTCCTTCACGGTTGTCAGCTCTTTCACGAGCCTCGATTCAGTATACAAAAAAAATAAAAAAATAAAATGGTATTCAGTGCCACTGACGAAACGATATATAGTTTGTAGTAGGTAATACTAATACTAATATATAGTAATAGTGTCGATCCAATTGTGGTGCATCAGGTGTCCAGGATGAAACGTTTAATCTCCCACAATCCCCTAAACCGACGTTCTTTCTCTCTTGTCTTGTCCTCTCCTTCTTTCTATTCCTCTTTTCGATTTTTATTTTCTCAACGTGAGCGTCGTACCAGGTGTGTATGTAATAAATGGATGGTCTCCAATATATTTGTCATAAATAATGTTTGAAAATATTATTACAAAAATGGCTTTATTTTACAATAATAAAATTATTTCACGTCTGGTCCTGGTCCGAGCCTACCCCAATCACTCCTGAAATTTCATCAGATTGGTGGGTTGATAAGTTTCTGCCAGCTGACAATCCAGATGCCCTCAATGGTGTTTGTTGTGATTACGATCTGGCCTTTAGAAAATCCAGGAAACGAGGAATGTTTCATCTCCATCCAGATAGATGTTTCTTTCCTGGAAGTTCTAGCAGGGTCCATGTGTTTTTTTTACCTCTCCCCCCCCCACCCCCTCCCCGCCACCCCCACCCTCCACCTTCCCATGCCTCCCCCCCCAAGCCCTCTCCCTCCCACAGATCTTCCGTTGTCCCTGTTCTCTGCTGTTGTACTTGTGTGCTCCCTTCTCTCTCTCCTCCCATATTGTCTCCCGCTCCCTTTATTGTATGTTTTGTGTGTCCGTTTGTTGTTGTTGTTTTTTGTGATTGATGTTAGCTCTTACACGAGCCTCGATCTTGTATACAAAAAAATAATTAAAAAATTAAAAATAGTGATTTCGATATCAAAATTGAATCTAATATGAGTATCAAATACCTGCCGTGGAATGGTCGATGGCTTTAAAACAGATGTACCCAAAATAATTGAGGCACCCTTCAACAAATACCATAAATCATTGACCCATACAAATCACTTTTCATGCTATACTACCCCGTACCCCCACCTCCATACTAGACTGTGAATGGAAGACATTGGATTCCTTTTCATTGGTCTTCTCAATCTGCAGCGTGTGACCTCCAGGCGTACATTGCCGAAAACTGGATTCATCGGGAGTACACAAGTGACAACAAGTGACAACACCATCACTCAAGGTATGCATGCTCGCCTCTGAGCTGTCTAGCCCGGGTTCGAATCCCGACCCATCTATAAACTGGCATCCCGGTGTTTCACATGCATGGTGATTGAATGTGTGTGCCGTTCTTCAGATGGACGTTGAACGTGCATAGCGTCTGCCGGCATTTGTTGGTGGACGTTAAATTGATCCCATGGTGTCATTCTCAAAGAGTAGGCGAGCAATCACAGGCGCCGTGAACAAGTTAGAAATTCCTGCCCAAACGATCAGAGGGCACTGCGACTGTGGCACAGCCGTGCCTTCAGCCAATGATGCTACTCCGCAGTCTTGCGCTGCATATAAAAGAACAAGACGACCATTGCGGTGGCCTGCGAAACTATTCACCCCCTCCAAAGTTTTCACATTTTGATGATGAAAACTGAGCTTATTCCATGAATGAATGATCGTTTTAAGCCCATTTTCCCCTGCAAGAGCAGGGGTTAGCCTTGTGGGCCCCATGACAATCATGGTTCCCTGGTTGAGGCAATGTTTTTATGGCCGGATGCCTTTCCTGACGCCATCCTTTAGTCACCTTTTACGATGCACAGGGATACGGTGCACCTATTCTAAACCGGGGTACACACCGGGATCATTCATCCCAGCAAGCTGGTACTCAAATGTGCCGACCTCGGAAGGATGACAGGCTGAGTCAACCCCCCTGGTGTTAATTCAGCGATCGACTGGGATTCGAACCCAGGACCATAAGATCCCAGGCCAGCACCCTGACCGCTAAGCCAATACCGGGCTGATATTCCATGATAGTTTCAAATCAAATTTAATATATAGAGTCTTCACAAACTACTCCAAAGTGAAAAGCTAAAAAATGCAGATAAAACGTGAATAAGTGAGATCAACAGAGAAAATCAGATGATTCTTTGTTACATAAGCATTCAAACTCTTTGCCTAATTATCCCAAAATTACTTCAGGAGCAAATTATTTGTTTGAAATGTTACAAAATAAGTGTAATAGGTTTCATCTGCAAGTAATCAGTGGTTTAACTTAAAAATTAATCTCCCCCATTTATCCAAGGAGTTTTAAGGTGCAACTCACTTGATCAACCAACAAGGCAAACATGAAGACCAATGAGCTTTCCAAGTAAGTCATACATTAAGTGGTGGAGAAGCACCATTCAGGAGAGGGTTATAAGAAGATTTCAGTCACTCATTATCCCTTTGATTACGGTGATTACGGTCATTAAGAAGTGGAAGACGTATCATACCACCCAAACTCTACCCAGATCAGGTCGCCCATCCAAACTCAGCAGCCGGATAAGCAGGAAACTAGTTTGGGATGTCACTGTAAATTCAACAATGACTGAAAGTTCTGCAAGGCTCTATATCCGAGATGAGAGTCAGGGTTCATCAATCAACAACATCCTGTTCCCTTCACAAAGCTTGCCTATATGGGCAGGTGGATGAAGACCGAAGTCCGGATGAAGGCCGTCTTCCTGTCCGTTTGCGGAGGTGAGACGTTCACACTCGTTAAAAGCCTGATTCGGCCTCGGACAATCCAGGAGCTCACGTATGCAGAGCTCAAGGCCGCTTTGAAGGAACATTGCAATCCATCTCCTTCAGTCATCCTGTGTCGGTTTAATTTTTACATGTGCAGACAGCAGCAAGGTCAGTCGATAGCAGACTTCATTGCACACCTCAAAAAACTGTCACATCTGTGTGAGTTTGGGGACACGATCGATGACATGCTCCGTGATTTGCCGGTGGTTGGCATGTCCGATGACCGCACTCGTAGACGCCTGCTTGCTGAGAGAAGACTGACGTTCCAAATTGCCAGAGACACCGCCATTTCTATGGAAAGTGCTGAACGCAATGCTACAAACATCGGTGCCACTCGCTCGTCTGGTACCAGCCCTGCTGTGAATCGGTTGGATCATGTTCAGCCAAAACGTTGGAACAAGGCTCCTCGTCAGAAGCCAGTGCAGTCTCAAACCCACAACAAATGCTTTCGGTGCAACAGAAAGCACCCTCTGGAGACGTGTCGGTTCAAAGATGCCACCTGCCATTTCTGTTCGAAAACTGGCCATATTGCTCCAGCTTGCATCACTCGCAAATCGGGAAAAGAGAAAGCTGCTGACAAGAAGATTCATCAGTTTATCGGTTCGGAGGAACCTGAGCTTGACCAGGTGAGCTCTGTTTCCGACAACTCAGAATCGTATGACCTGCTTCATATTGATTCTCACCATAAGCGGGACCCTCTTCTTTCCACTGTTGTCAACAATCGACCATTGCAAATGGAGGTCGACACTGGTGCGGCCGTCTCGCTCATCAGCCATGCTGTTTTCACAAACCTGTGGAGTGATGCTGACCGACCCCATCTGAAACCTACTACCTATGGACTCTCCACCTATACAAGTGAGAAGATTGTTCCCTGCGGTACATGTGACGTCACGGTGGGCTACGATAACCGTGAGTTTCACCTACCCCTGATCGTCATTCCTGGAAAGGGCCCTTCCTTACTCGGCAGGAACTGGTTGAGCATAATTCAACTGAATTCGAAAAGCATTCATCAACTCCGGGCAGCCAACGTTTCTCCTACCGCAGCATGCACACTCAAAAATGTGCTGGATACGAACCCAGATGTCTTCAAGGATGAGCTTGGAACCTTGTAAGGACATACGGCTAATCTCAGGGTTGACCGGGATGCCAATCCTATATTTTGCAGAGCTCGCCCAGTCCCTTTCGCCCTGCGGGAGCGGATTGACAAGGAACTGGATCATCTTGAAAATCTGGGGATCATCGAGCAAATCCAGTATGCCGAATGGGCGGCGCCCATCGTTCCGGTCATAAAATCGGACCAGTCCATCTGCATATGTGGAGATTATAAAATGACCGTGAACAAGAGTTCTTCATTGGATAAATATCCAATCCCAAGGATCGAAGACCTTTATGTTCGTCTCACGGGAGGCAAGACTTTTACGAAACTCGATCTCAAATCCGCCGATCTACAGCTCTGCTTGGACGAGAATTCGAAACAGTATCTTACCATCAACACGCATAGTGGGTTGTACAGGTACCACCGACTTAGTTTTGGAGTGAAATCTGCACCTGGAATTTATCAGCGTGTCATGCACAGTTTGTTTGCCGCCGAACGCAACGTCCTTTGTTACCAGGATGATATTCTGGTTACTGATCGTACGGACGCGGAACATCTACAAAACCTGGAGAGAGTTCTGAAGAAGATTTCGGACTCCGGCCTACATTTGCATCGAGACAAGTGCAAATTTATGGTGCCATCAGTCACGTACCTGGGTCATACGATTGATGCCGAGGGTCTACACCCGACAGATGAGAAAGTCCAAGCTATCAAGGATGCTCCTGCTCCATGAGACGTGACCGAATTGAAGTCATACCTTGGTTTGCTTCAGTTCTATGGTCGTTACATCCCGAATGTGACCGACGTTTTGGGCCCCCTTTATCGGCTTTTGAGGAAAGGAGTCTCCTGGAGCTGGGGATCCACTGAACAATCAGCATTCCAGACCTCTAAGGATCTGCTCAAATCGTCCAATGTTCTCGTTCATTTTGATCCAGAGAAGGATCTTGTGCTGACATGCGATGCCTGTCGGTATGGAGTGGGGAATGTATTATCACACGTGATGCCTGATGGTACGGAAAGACCGGTTGCATTTGCATCCAGAACGTTGTCCCCGGCAGAGAAGAACTATTCCCAACTTGACAAGGAAGGATTGGGAATCGTTTTCGGCGTCAGCAAATTTCGCCAGTACCTTCTTGGACATCATTTCACGATTCGCACCGATCACAAGCCGCTGATCAGTCTGTTTGGTCCAACTAAGGCGACATCTGACACACTACCGCCCAGGATCATCCGCTGGTCCCTGTTTCTCGCTGCTTATGACTACACCATATGTTATAAGCCCGGTTCGTCTATCACAAATGCAGATGCCATGAGTCGGTTACCCCTTCCAGAATCCGTTGATGATTCGCCTACACCAGGATCCATTATTGCACTGATGGATCATCTGGAAGATTGTGCTGTCGATTCCGGCCAGATCCGCACTCATACTCGACGAGACCCCGTTCTGTCCAGAACTGTCCAGGCTGTACAGCTTGGATGGCATTTGCTACCTGAGGGTGACCCAGATTTTGCGACTTTTAAAGCACGTAAAAACGAACTCAGCGTGGAAAATGGTTGCCTACTCTGGGGATGTCATGTCGTGATCCTGAAAAATCTGCGTTCCAGGGTCATGGATGAAATCCATGACTGTCACCCCGGGATTGTGAAGATGAAGTCACTCGCCAGAAACTATGTGTGGTGGCCGAATCTTGATGCTGATATCGAACATCATCATGTTCGACATTGTTACCCCTGCCAGAGCACCCGGAATACACCTGCGAAAGCGCCACTGCATCCCTGGGAATGGCCCAGCGAACCGTGGCATCGCCTACATCTCGATTATGCGGGGCCTATTAACGGCAGCATGATTCTAATAATTACGGACGCGCACACAAAATGGATCGATGCCGATGTGACGCATGGTACTACGTCAGCCATTGTCATCGAAAGACTCAGACGCTGTTTCGCCACTCATGGTCTGCCCAGGATGATCGTGAGTGATAACGGTTCGTGTTTTTCCAGTTCCGAGTTTGCCGAGTTCACACGTCGGAACGGCATCAAACATAAGTTTGTCAGCCCACATCACCAGGCTTCAAATGGCTTGGCCGAACGATCCGTGGGAATCATCAAATCCGGATTGCAGAAACTTCAGGAGGGAACCCTGGAAACAAAGCTTTCTCGTCTCCTGTTCAAATACCGCATCACGCCACAATCAACAACCGGTGCAGCTCCGTCTGAGTTATTGATGAAACGACACTTGAGATCGACACTTGACAATCTCAAACCAGACATATCATCAAATGTTTATCAGAGCCAGCTTAATCAAAAGTTGGTGCACGATAAGACGTCCAACAGTCGATGTATCAACATTGGAGATCCAGTGTTTGCCCGAAATTTTGGTGCAGGTGCGACGTGGCTACCGGGGGACATCATCGAGAAGCCAGGTCCACTGTCCTGTGTGATTCGTCGACCCACCACTGCCGGAGATCGTCGTGGCCGCTCCAACCGGCTCGGATGCCCCGAAAACCTCTGCGAACGCTACACCCTTCGTGGAGACCAAAGGAATCACCTCGGACTCTGTATCCACTGGTACACCGCGACGCTCAATGCGTGAGAGAAAAGCACCCGACTGGTTGAATCTTTGAAGAAGTTTTTTTTTCACGGTGACACATGTTCTATTTTCACGGTGACACATGTTCTATTTTCAAGTATTTTCATTATTCTCATAACCGTTTGCACACATATTTTCACATGTTTTGGAAATGTTGCTTTTGAAATGTCAATTCTTGAAATCTAGCACGTATTGCTCTTGGTAATTTTGGACTTAAAGGGGAGGATGTCATGTATGAAGTGCAAATATTCACCGTTGTATCCCTACACCGTGACCGCATTGTATCCCTACACTGCGACCGCATTGTATCCCTACGCCAGAGCTCGGATGGCGCTGAGGTGAATCGGGCCTGTATCGGCAGAGTGAATAAACGTGTACGACAATTGATGGTAGTTTGTCGAGATACTTTACACGTCCCTACTGTCAATCATGGAGGGTGGCAGCATCATGTTATGGGGCTGATATTCATCAGCAGGGACTGGCAAGCTTGTCAGGATAAAAGGGACAATGGATGGTGCAAAGTACAGGAGAATCCTTGATGAAAACCTGCTCGAGTCAGCCATGAATCTGAAACTGGGTAGGAGATTTACATTTCAGCAGGACAATGATCCGAACACAAAGCTAAAGACGCACTGGGGTGGCTGAATAAGAAGAAAATAGATGTTCTGGAGTGGCCCAGTCAAAGCCCTGACTTGAACCCAATTAAACATTTATGGTGAGACTTAAAGATTGCAGTCCATCGACAATCCCAAGAAAGACTCATAGCAGTCATTGCTGCAAAAGGAACTTCCACCAAGTACTGACCTAGGGGGCTGAATACTTTTACAACCAGTGAATTTTCATTTGTACATGTTGTGCAGGTATTCCTGACATTCAAATGTATTCCTGCTCTTTCTATGCATTGTTCCCCCACCTCCCCCCCCCCCTCCCTATCCTTCCCCCCAGGTTTCTGCAGTATGCACACGGTCCGCCATCCACCTGATCAACTTCTCGATTCCCTTCAATGTCATTCTTTCCTCCAGGTCTTCAGGACAGCTGTTCACCACCATCTAAGATCATCTCCATTCTCCATTCCAAAACCATGTTATGATGAGCCAAATGGCCTCCTCCTGCATCAAGGTTCATTGTTGCTATAACCACAGTGTGTGTACTGAAGTCTAATGTCGTAGACCAGAACAGATGGGAAAGACAGAATCCCTCCCATCCTGCAGGTCATTAATGAGCCAGCTGGGTTTTCTCTGACAATTGGTAATTGGATATGGTAATTCCACTTAGCTCCAAAATCTTAAGAAGTCTTATATCAGCCATATAAGCCTTGTGATGACTTACACTGATAATTATATATATATATATATAAATATTCAGTTTGGGCTTTTGGAGAAATCTTTCTGTACACACAACAAATGAGGTATGTCTAATACTTGCACCTACCTTTCTAGCAAGGTAAAAATTGACTCTAATTACCACAATCTACCACCTATGGTAATTTTGATGTATTAGCAGTCTGGAGTTTTGAAACATGATAATGGTATTGGTGTCATGTCCCAATTTGCTCCTTGGTTCGTTTGTTGGCCCAGTGAAAACTGCCCATTCTGGTGTTTTGCAAGCAGGGCGAGTCATCAGTGAAGTGTGTGCGTGCGACGTCCATTGGATGGACGTTCAACCGGGTGTCCCATCTGCTGGGATTGGTTGGTGGACGTTAAAAATCCCGTCTTTTGTCTTTTCGGTGGACGGTGGACGTCTTTTGCGGCGAGGAGGTGAGTTATCTCCGGAAATCCTGAACAAATGAAATTCCTGCTCCAACCGACAGGAGGCGCTGGATCAGTGTCACAGCCATGCTTCCAGAAATGATGTAAAGCAGCAGGCACGTACACTGCAAATGAATCCTCCCCATGGACCATCACGCGTAATAATTAAGAACAATGAGCATGTTTATTACATTGCACACTCATAAATGATAAGCACTAAGGCTGCATTTTGAATGCTAAAAAATATTGGCAACTCAGATGCATATTCAAAATTTCCAAAAGGAAGGAAGTGTGGGTGGGTGGGGGACTGGGGGTGGGGAGAGGGGGTTTAACTGAGTTTTAGCATCGCATGTGGAACAGTATCCTCCCAATGATCTGATGAGTGTCATTGAGTTGTTGGCTTGTGTTTCTCACTGTGATATTAATGTGTTAACATGCAGGGAGAGTGTACTGCACTGACCCTAACATCGTCCCGCAGGTGGTCCCACTGCTGAGTTTAAGTTCCAAGCCAAATAGCATTAGCTTAAGTACTAGATAAGGGTCCATCCCACTCACTGCACAATCAAAATAAAATGTGCACAAGCTCAGTGCATTGTAAAGTGCAGTAAAACCACCCCTTATTCAACATACCCCTCTACGCAACTCCGCTTCACAAGGGGATATATATATATATATATATATATATATATATATATATATATATATATATATATATATATATATATCCACTTAGCTCCAAATATATATATATATATATATCGGTCTGTAAGGAGCCATCTACAAATTACATCCATAAAAGTACGAGAATGCTTTGCACCTCGCTCTGTGTATGCCAAAATCACCCTCCCACCACTACCTCACCCTCTCTATTACCACCACTTCCCCGCCTCTCGTGCTTCATTGTGTACGTAATATGAGGATAACCCCAATCCTTCATCTTTTGACCAAGCAATACACATCAAGCAACTTTGTCCTCATAAATCATTGTTCAGGCATGATTTTTAGTATACAGATGTTTGCATTAAGCGTTGGTAAGATTGTACTTTACCAAAGCATAAGAGCCAGAAATATATACATATCTCTTTATACGTATGGACTTAAGGTATTCAAACCACAGGTTTTGAATCATTGAAAGGAATATCCATCAAGATGCAAGCTGACCTTGAGCATACATTTATTGTGACCAAGAACCTTTAGCCTTCCACCAGTCCAAGTTGCATTTCTGATTAGCAACGGTTTGTAGAGTTTTCTGGTGAATGAAAACAGTGACATAAGGTGTCATGACTCATCGTCATCACATAGCAGGTACACTCAATTGGTTGAACCATTGGAGACGATAGAGTCATTTTCTTCCAAAATATGTTGTAGAACTAAAACTCAGAGGTACAACAAAGTCAAGACAAAGCACGGCAAGTGGTGGTTGTACTCCTGCCTTCAGTGAAAAGCCATTTCAGTTGAGCCACTTCTGCTGAGAGTGTATCCAGTTCACTCCGAAGCGTCTCGTTTTCATTGATTGTCACTGCACTGTGGTTCAGTTTCTCATTCACCCTACTCGATCTCTCATTCACCCCACTAACTCCATTCCTCGCCTGATTCCTGCCACATTGGAGATTCACTGACCGTGATCCGCCAATCTCCATTTGCGGCAATATAGGGCCAGTTATCGCCATCTCTGTGTCGCGAGGTCTTGAAGCGGGAGGATCGCAAGTTGTGGCCATTTTGAACCGTAGCTTATGTGGCAAAGACATCTTCTTGCCTCCATCAGGGCTGCAGCAGCGGCCTCTTCCGCTTGTCTGTCGCAATACAGACACTTGGGCGGCCATCGCTGCGTTAGCGATTGATGATGGAGGCGACGCCATTCCGATCGGTGAGCCCTCGGAAGCTGAGCTGCCATAAGCCGAATCATTGGAAGTTGTCGGCGAGTTTGGTTCATTATTTCCTGTGCCAGCAACATCATGGCTTCCTCGATCGTCTCCAAAAAGGTACACTGGACTAAGACTTCTCCAGGGGCTTCTCGCAGAAGCGTACTCTTCACCTCTAGTGTTTAAGGAGTCACGAGGTTGCTGTGTCACTGCAAATGTCAGGCTTGTTGGGCGTGCTGGTGGTGGTTCAGGTGAGGCTTGTGCCAAACCAAATCTGAATCTCAGGGCAGAAAGCTCGGCCCTAAGGGAGGAATTTTCTTCAAGGAGGCCAACAACCCGACCCTCAAGAACGAGGTCATTTAGGCGACGCTTTTCCCTTGACCGCTTTGCTGCTTCATTGTTCTTCCGACGCTTGTCCCAGTATGAAATGTCCTTCATATCGTCTGGGATAAACTCTCGTTTCCGTCTTCCTCCAACACCTCCTTTTCCCGGGCTTGGTGAGTGAAGAACATCCCACGTGGCGTCCCAGCCTTGGCCAATCACACTTCGTCGGCTTTGACTGCAGGTGTCAGCGACCTCAGGACTTTGCATATCCATATCGACTGACTGCCAAATCAGAAGGAAAAAAAATGTTAGCTTCTTCAAAAAAAAACAAAAAATACTTTTAAGGATTCCAACAAATTTTTATGATGCAGGAAAATTAATATTGCTGAAGATTGAAGGGGGCCTTGATCAAACATGTGCAAATGTGGGATTTTGACCCCTTAGTGTGTACCTGTCCCCTGTATGGACAGGCCTGAGCCGCTCCTCCAACCCCTTACCCCTCCTCATGTGCGTACGTAATAAATATATGACCCTATTGAAAACCAAGCTTCAACCACACTATGCACAACGCAAATTTACAATTACAGAAAGACTATTTACTTTTCCTCCAGAACAGCAATATTATAAACTGTGATCAGTAAATACATGGCCTGGCGTAGAATATCGACGAAAATTTTACAATTTAAACTAAATTGACCTTTAATTCATCCCTATTTATATGGCAATCCACAGACTTACTGATCAAGTTGTTCAATAATATGATCCTGCCATGAAACTTTCACAAGTCTTGCTAATGGTGCAGTCTGTCTCTAAACTTTACATCCTACAACAATTTGTTGAAACAAGAAAGATTTTGCAGTAATTAATGAGTTAAGAGTATAATTACAGGTTTATAACATTCGAGCTACAAGAGAACGGTGGATAGAACACGGAAACTTGAAGAAACACGACAGAGCATATATACGGCAGGATGAAACAGAAATTCATTCGAATAAACACAAGTGGATCGTTCGAAACGTTCACTGAAAGACACAATTATAGTTTATAGACGAGTTTATAGACGAGTTTATAGTTTATAGACAAGCAAATAAGCAGCGTTTATATATTTCCCTACTAATCATATACATATACAGGTATCTATAAGCTGAAAGAATATACATATGCAGGTATCTATAATCATATACAGGTATCATATACAGGTATCATATACAGGTATACATATATACAGGTATCATATACAGGTATCATATAAATATACATATACAGGTATCTATAAGCTGAAAGAGAGAGAAAACACAAATAAGGGAGGGTGGAATGAGGCTTTATAAATAAGCAATAAAATAGGCAAGAAGATGTCACAATTGGATCAACCAAGAGATGATCAAAACGGAATAGCAGATGTGTGAACATAAAATTACCTGGTTATATTGTTGTACAGTATCTGCTTGTACGAGGCGAAATGACTTGGACAATCAAACTGCCTGGTTATCTACGTGAGCTGCTCTCTTTATAAAGCCAACCCTCTTACATCACAAATCTGAAGCCCCATTACACTCTCTCCGCCCATCTGTTCTCCCACTCGTGCCATTCACTCAATCCATTCTCTGTCCAAGACACCCACACACAAAGAGGCGCACACAAACACACACAACATACGTGCATACACACACACCATGCACAAACACACGCTCCACACAAACAACATACATACACACACCACACACAAATACACACACACACACACAACATACATGCATACACACACACCACACAAACAACATGCATACACACACCACTCACAAACACACTCACACAAGATACATACACACACCACAAAAAAGCACACAAAAAGAACATACATACATACACACACACCACACAAAAACACAAACCACACACACACACAAACAACATACACACATCACACAAACCACACACAAACACACACACACAAACAACATACACACACACACACACAAACAACATACATACACACACAGAGACACACACACAAACAACATACACACCACACAAAAAAACACACACACCACACACAAACACACGCACACACAAACAACATACATACACACACCACACAAAAACATACACACCACACGCAAGCACAAACACACACAAACAACATACATACACACACCACATAACAACACACACACCACATGGAAACACACACACACACACACAGACAACATACATACACACACCACACCAAAACACACACACCACACACAAACACAAACAACATACACACACCACATAAAAACACACACACCACGCCAAAACACACACACCACACCAAAACACACACACACACACACACACACACACACAAACAACATACACACACACATCACATAAAAACACACACACCACACAGAAACACACACACACACACACACACACACACACAAACATACATACACACACCACACACAAACACACACACACACACACACACACAAACAACATAGATACACACACCATAAGCTTCTAATGCGATTGCACAATGGAGGTGGATACTTTAAGACCTGGTAGTCTCCATTCCATCTCCTGAAACCCACCCATGTGTGGAGATAGCAGCTAACAACAACTTGCACGCACACACATATGTGCACACACTCATACACACACACACACACACACACACACACACACACACACACACACACACACACACACACACACACACACACACGAAGTTGGATACTTCGAGAGCTGGGAGGGCTCCATTCCACCTTGTGAAACCAGCATATAGAGATATTAACAACCGATGACACACAAACACACAGAACATACATTCATACTTAAATGATCTCCTTATACTTCCTTTGCATGTACAGTATATACATCCCTATTTAGCTGCCGGACTAGTAATCGTTATTTTAAAGTCACAATTCTTCATTGTCGTTTTATCTTGTTGATAACAGTTTGCACTCTTTTTACTCTGCAATGTCCGTTTGCTTTTTCGTGGCTCCCACTCCCACTGGTGCTGTCATCAATCATTTGGGGGTTTTATTTCAATTGAAAACCAAGTCATTGTGGTGCTCTGGATTGCTGCATTCTAGATTGCATATTCCGAATATATAGACACAGTGCCCTCCATTAAGTATTGGAACAGATGATTGACAGGTGTTTCTTCTTGCATTGATTGGTCACACATAAAAGAGCTGTGAATGTGTAGTGTTGGTTTTAACCTTTGATTTTACCTTGTGAGTCTGCCTTTGGAGGCATAGGCCAACATGAAGACCAGATACCTGTCCATGAAAGAAAAGCAAGCAATTTGGAATTCTGAAAGACCAGAATATTTCAACTGGAATCATAGGACAAAATCGGGCACAGCAAATACAACAATTTGGAATATCTTGTAAAAGAAAGAAACCACTAGTGGAGTTAGCAATAGACAACGGCCAGGTCGGTCAAGGAAAACAACTGCAGTTGATGACAGACAAATCATCAGAGCTGTGAAGAAAAACCATAAAACAACTGTCAGTGACATCACCAACAACCCCCAGAGGGCAGGTGTGAAAGTATCATAATGTACCGCTCGCAGAACACATCGACAGCAGAATTACAAAGTCTCATCAGCACTAAAATAAAAAGGCCACATTCGAATTTGCCAAGAAGTAGAGGTGAGCCAGTGAGTTCTGGAACAAGGTTTTATGGACAAATGAGACCAAGATAAATAAACCTTTACCAAAGCGATGGAAAGGTGAAAGTGTGGAGAAAGGAAGGAACTGCATATGATCCAAAGCACACGACCACATCTGTGAAGCATGGTGGAGGTAGTATCATGGCTTGGGCTTTCATGGTTGTCTTTGGATCTGGCTCGTTCGTCTTTATTGATGATGGAACTAATGATGGCAGCAGAATGAATTCGGAAGTGTACAGAAATATTTGTCTACCTATGTTGAAGAAAATTTCTCCAAACTCATTGGGTGGGGTTTCACCATGCAGCAAGGCAATGACCCAAAACACACTGACAACGCACCCAAGGAGTTCATCAGGGGAAAAAGTGGAAGATTTTAGACTGGCCAAGTCAACATCCTGATTTAAATCCAACGGAGCATGTGTATCAATTGCTGAAGACGAGACTAAAGCAGAAAGTATTGTTACGTTTCTGGGGGAGGGGGAGGGAGGGGGTGGGGGGGGGAGGAGAGTAGGTGAAGAAATACATTAGGGAAGTCAGAATGCGTAGGTTTTAGTATGAGCCGTGTAACGCGAAGAATGAGAAACCCATCTCGATGTACATAAGCAGGGTAAATGTTCAGGTTAAGAGTGTTTGCATGTCGCCATAAGAGGCGTGGTTTTTGTGTTAATTTATTCTAGGTCTTAAAGATTAATTCCCTAGTGTGTAGTTTGCCGCCTGTGATCTTCCCTCTGTCTTTATTACAATTAAAATCCCGTCAAACAACAACAGTGATGTAGTGGACTCATTCGCTCACAACGCCGCCAGGACCGACAGAAACAGCATTTGCCGATTGGTAAGGAAACCCCGACGTCATCCGAACATTCCCGAACAGAAACTAGACTCTGGCCCCCACGACTCGTGAAGGGGAGACCACGCCCCAAGCTTAGTGATTGGTCGGATTGATGGATGATGGAATAGCGCTCGGTGATTGGACAGAGTGTGATTTCAGCGTCGCGAGAGCTGAAGGAAAAAGACGCCATCTCGCCATCTTGGTCTTTTTCTTCTGGTCCTGGCTGCGTGGCGGAAGGTTGCTCCTCTCGTGCGCGATCGTGCAGAGAACCTTCGGAGCATTGTGGAGTTTTTGCAACGTTGGAGGAGGGGGATGTTGTTGGACTGTGGTGTCTTTCGGGGGAGCTGGCGATGTCTCACATTAGGAAATAGTTTTTTTTTTTACCTCACCTTTCATTGTCTTTTACATTACTGTAAATAAATTTATATTTGTTGAATTTTACTTTTTCTGTCCTGTTATCGTTTCTTTGTTCTGTGGGTTCGGATTAACCCATGTGTTCCCGATTAGATAAGGCTTTGGACCTTACCATGTGCACGAAAAGATAATCCCGCCAAGTTCAAAGTATGTCTCGGAGTTAAAGCTCGTTTCCGACATCCGTCACCCAGGGGTCTTAACCCCGGGGGTGTGACAGTATGTGTGTGTATGTGTGTGTGTGTGTGTGTGTATGTGTGTGTGTGTGTATGCATGTGTGTGTGTGTGTGTGTGTGTGTGTGTGTGTGTGTGTATATGTATGTGTGTGTATGTATTGTTATGTTTGTGGCGTAGTGATTACTGTAGTACAGGTAGAATGTATAAATTAGCATGCTCCGAATATTGTGAAGAAGAAGAACCACCACCATGTAATAATTAGGGATTTGGTTTAGCCGTTTTGTCGCGTAAGAGTGAACAATTGTGGCCATACGAGGATGACCCTTGTGTTAACTAGTTGTGGGGATTATGTTAACTACTGCCTTGTTCGTCACACCTCTGTAATTTACATCCCTTGTCCCTTATGGCACCGCATTAGACACGTAGAGCAGGAATTGCCCATTAACTGCTTTAAATAACAACAAAAACCAACAGGAAGCCAGTTCTGAGCACTGCCGATGGCACGGCAACCAGCTACATCACCACAGGGTCAGACAGGCCAAAAGGCCACACCTTGAGGAGACACCATTGGTCAGGGTGTTGATTGACTGGCGGACTGCGTCACGAAGGCGGACTTTTGCCTGCTTGGTTCCGGACTTTGGTGGGAGACGGCTGTGCGCTGACATTTCTCTCTTCATTGGGCCTCATCGCAGTGGCCGTGTTCCGGGATGTTACTGGTGGTCGTAAAGAGGCAGAGCGCCAATAACGAAGAGCCGCAGTTTCCGTGCCAAATTCGTGAGGACAGGCACGGCTGGGAAGCGGGCTGCACGCCTGCTCGTTCGCCTCGCGTGGGAGGCCTTCATCGAGGCCTAGTGAACAAGGGCGCATCGAGGCCTTCTTCCTGCCAAGGCAGAAGCGGCGTCGGGCCTGCACGCCCCGGGACCAGTTCGCAGACTGACGAGACCGTACGAGCCGAACTGAGATAGGTTCCACTAAACAACCACACATCTTTATTTTATCTAATGTTATTTTATCCCTTTGTCTGTGTTGAAGTCTGGTGTAAAGGATCCCATAGGAATTTAGTTTTACCATCGCGCTTTTCTTGTCATCGGTATTTTCTTTCAATAAATCCTTTTGTTATTTTTGTACATTTTAAAATCCGTTTTCGTGTGAGTTATTTTTTGCAGGTTTGGGAACTGCCAGCGGACCACAGGTAAGACCCTTCATCCCTCCACTCCCCTTTCTTCCCCTGCATATATTAAATCCTCATCTATCTATAATTCCAGTAATCTCTGTGTGTATGTTTGTTTGTATGTTTGTATGTTTGTATGTTTGTATGTTTGTCTGTGACCGCTGTTTCTCGACAACTACCGGTCCGATATACTTGAAACTTGCCAGGTATATTGCTGGGGACCCGAGGATGTGCCTTTTCAAGGTTTTAAATTAATCGCAGAAGTAGTTACCGAGCTATGTCCAAAAAACGATTCAACCAATCAGAGAGCAGCGAGCTATCACGTGTGCCGAACGTGGCGAACAGACTCTGCCTCGGATGGCACATTTGAGAGCGTATTCATTTATTTCCCGTCGGCAAACTATGTTGGCGCTATGTTGGCGTTAAACTATGTTTTAAAACTAATTAAAACTAATTTGCGATTCTTTCGCTTTCCTGCGATATGCGACCTTCCGGAGCTCCTGTGAGAGCGTGCGCCATTACGGATAGTACGGGTACGGGCATGCCATATGTTGGCGTTAAACTATGTTTTAAAACTAATTAAAACCATTTCATGTAAATAGAGGGGGGGGGATTGTCACTGTACTCGCAAGCCGTTCGCCGTTCGCTTTGGCGTTGCGAATGGACCAAAACATTTCATGAACCAAACCATTTCATGTAAAGCGTTCGCCGTTCGCTTTGGCGTTGCGAATGGACCAAAACATTTCATGGACCAAACCATTTCATGTAAATAGAGGGGGGGGATATAATTTTAGATATATATATAGTACGGGCATGCCCTAGTTTGATCAATGCCTCGAGTTAAAGCTTACTCGGCTATTCTTCCTGAGAAAGATTTTAATCGCCAGGAACACGACAGCATGTATGTATGTGTGTGTAATTGTATGTGTGTGTAATTGTATGTGTGTGTAATTGTATGTGTATGTGTGTATGTGTATGTGTTTGTGGATGAGTGTGGATGAATGTGTATGTGTGTGTATATGTGTGTGTGTGTGTATGTATGTGTGTTTGTTTATGCGTGTATGTGTGTATGTGTGTGTATGTATATGTGTGTGTGTGTATGTGCGTGTGTGTGTGTGTGTGTGTGTGTGTGTGTGTGTGTGTGTGTGTGTGTGTGTGTGTGTGTGTGTGTGTGTGTGTGTGTGAGAAAGAGAGGGACAAAATTGTGAGTACCAGAAAAAACAAGATGTGATACATCCACATATACGCGCGCACACACACACACACACACACACACACACACACACACACACACACACACACACACACACACACACACACACACACACACACACACACACATACACTCACACACACACACACACACACACACACTTCGTCATACGTTTTTGACATGTTCTGCTCGATTGTGAGTATCTTGTTCGTATAATCTTTTTAACTTTCCTTTTAACATAGCGGAATTTGCAGATTGACAATGCATTTTTTATATGTAACCCAGAGGAGTTTTCAGAAAGAATATGCAATCCTGATATAGTTTGGAGGTGATGTAATCGATGTAACTGGAAGGATTTCCCAGATGGATGATGCAAAGCTACAAACCCTCTCTTTTGGGGCAGCTATACTGTTGCTAAGCCAGCAGTTATCATTTAATTCCATGGAAAGTCTTGTGATTATGCAATCAGCAGAGTCTTCTTGAAATAATCTTCGAGAAACTCCATCAAAAGTTATTTAAACATCTCTTCTGTGGATAAAAATTTGGGGGCGTTTCAAATTCGATCTCTGACTTAGTTTTGTTAAATATCGAGGAATGGAAGTACATTAATAATTCTCAGTGAATTTCTCTTCATACCATTGTTAACCAATACCAATAATGGCGTTTCGTGCTGAGAGCGGAGGAGCAAATAAATGTGAAATATCTGGTGAACAAAATTATCAAGGTTGTTGAAATTTACAGATGATTATCTCTACACATTTTGCTGATGATTGACTGTCAAGGACATGAGTGTTTAAAAGCATCTTGGGGACAATGAATGTACAAGGCTATTAAGAATGATTCCCTGCACTGGCTGCGTATTCGTCCTAAAGAATTGTATACTGATAGCACAGGAAAGGTTTCACTCCAATGGAACGCGTTGTGTCCACAGCAGGAAAATACCTTCAGAAGTATAATTTCTGTAATATCGGTGCGAGCTCATAGTTACAAGTATCAGCAAAAGTCCAGGTCAAATATGAAGCATCCTCATTAGTGAGAAATTTTCAGTAGTGAAAGAAGAGTAAATCTCGTGATACGACAGCCCTGCAGAGAACTTACCATATGTCCTCATGGAGAAGCTTTTATTGTCCTATTTCAGGACTAAAACCCTGCTCGATTTGTGCTGGGCCTTTTATACTGCTTCAAATTGCCCTCTGTCTTTGGGCTTTCTCAATGTCACATTAAATTTCACCGCATTGCCATTTGGGCACATCTCTGTGATGTTACTTAATGGACCTTGCAGAATGTTGTTACCAAGCAACCACAACTGAACCCAAACAACAACGGTGAGGCGGAAAGAGAGGAAGAGGCACATGGGACAGAAAAATGGAGATAACTCCCAAAAAACAGTATTGACAAACTAGACTGTCACTCAAAAGGACAAGCGTGCAAAGGTAAAGCAAGTTTGCAAAAATTTACTGCAACACTGCACAATATAAATAGAGAACTAGAAAACAACTAAAAATGCAAAGGCCGTCCGCGTCCGCTTTGTATTTGAACTAAACTTGACGTAAACGACAGTTTAAAAAATTGTACATTTTATTAATTTGTCTTCTCCATATTCTCATAATAAAGGTTTGTTGAAGATTTGTTGACAAAAGCTGAATTGGTAAAAAAAAAAAAAAATTCTTACAGGTCGCACAAGATCTGTCAGCAACCCTCTTGTGGTTAAACTGCCAAAATCAAGACTCTCTGCTCACCTTCACTCTTTCATTCCTCTTTACTCCCGCCTCTGGAACAAACTCCCTCACTCTCTTCAATCCCACTCCTCCCTCCAGGTCTTTAAAACAGCTGTTCACCAGTCTAGGCTGGGCCAAATCAGGGGTGATTTTCAATTTTTCATACTACAAGGTTGTAATTTACCTAAAAGTTGTGGCTGGGTAACAGAAACAAAACCATGAAATTTGTTTTCAAAAATATTGACGTCTTACGGTAAAACAGCCCGTTACCATAGCAACCGTTACAGACGACTCAGAAAATCCTTAAAATCGATGATTTCTCAGGCTGTGTGTGACCCCCAGAGTTGATTCTGGTACCAAAAGATTCAGAATTGAAAGCCAAGGATGATTGGATAGCTTAACAATGTCTGTGACACAATTCAACACAACTTTTATCCCAAAAACTCATTTTTATCTCAAATTTAAGGCATTTGTTTGAAAAAAAAATGAAAATTTTGCTTTTTAATCATAGGATAATCATTAATCAGAGCTATAGTCAAATTAAATGTACTTTAAATTAACTTTTGTCATTGATTAAGCTTTTTTGTCTCAAATTTAAGGTCTGACATTGAACATTGATAACAAAATAAAAAACCTAGTCCCAATTGTAATCAATGGAGGCCAATGACTTCTTAGTCACAACCTCAGTGGATGTTGCCAGTCCATGCAGCTTCTCCCTGACGCCCTTCACAACCCTGTATAGAGCCTGGAGCTGCGCCTCAGATTTGGGGGCCTTGTTAGTGTTCAAATCTGTGGCGAGTCCAAGTGTCCGCTCTGCTGCGTCATTGACAACTGGGAGTTTGGCCACAACTTCCTTGCCATGACGATAGCTGTCTGAGGTGGGCCACTGTGCAACGGGGAGCTTGACAAAACTGGAGTCAATACCCAAGAGTTCAAACATGCTCCAAGAGTCGTAACCAACAAAGTCTTTGAGGGCTTTACTCCCCAATTGCTGTGAGGCTGGCATCTCCTGTATCATGTTATGTGCAGTCCCATGGTACCTGAGCATAGCCCTTCTCATAGTCTGCTTGTCAGATGACGTTCTGTCCGAGAAGAGTGCCAAAGAGACCAATCTCTCTGAGAGGTACCACAAATGGTTTTGTAGCTTCTCTCAGGCCACAGTCACAAAGGACAGAAATTTGGCAGGTCACTTTGTTGGATTCTTTGCGATACTGGCCTCAGCCTTGAGGAGGTTCTTCATCAGGTACAGGTCGTTAGATGGTGCATCTGCAGCACTGGTACATGTCAACCACGCTTTAGTGTAGAAGACTGACATGAATGCAGCGAGACTGGTTATGTCTTCCAGCTCTTCGGGTGTGTAGATATCTCCCAGCTGCCGACGGAAGAGTGCCACCTTTATAGTGTATAAAGTCTTGCTCATCCAACGGGCGTGGTGGAATGCCCCAGGAGCTTTGATAGTGATGGTCCTCATACCATCAGGGACAGTCCCTCCAAGAAACAGCAGTGTGAGGTGTGCCAGCTCCAGGTAGTCGTGTCGAAGAGTCTCCTTTGTGCTATTCTCCATCCACGTCTGAAGGAAGGTGATGGTGGCATATACATGGCCAGCCAGCTCTCTCTGTTGAGCAGACACCTCAACCAATGTGTAGTTGCCCTTGTCCAATTCACTCCAAGTGTTGAGCAGTCGCTTGAACAGCTGTTCATTAGGTCCTGTGGTGGGGCCATACACTATTGAGCAAGAATGAGCCAGTGAATCCCTAGTTTCCTGGTAGATTGAAGATGGGGGGACACTTTTCGAAGAGCCACAACACGGTCTTGGCTTTTGTATCCATGCCTAATTGCCTATGTGATGCACTGCAATAAAAAAAACAATTATTAATATAATGTTTGAATGAGAAAAGTAAACAAAAACAGCATACTTGCCTGATGAATGGTTACAGTAACAACCGAAAGCAGGCATTAAAATTAATGATTGTAAGCTGCTTTTGTTAACTTTTTTTTATTGAAATGAAGATGGCCAAATTTAAACAACGTTATAACAGTTATAAAAACTGGACAATACAAGGTTGTAAAAGACAATTTAAAGTAAATTTAATCTGATTAATGGTTATCCTATGATTAAAAAGCAAAATTTTCAATTTTTTTCCATAAATATGCTTGAAATTTCAGACAAAAATCAGTTTTTTGGATAAAAGTGGTATTGAATTGTGTCACAGACATTGTTAAGCTATCCAATCATCCTTGGCTTTCAATTCTGCATCTTTTGGTACCAGAATCAACTCTGGGGGTCAAACACAGCTTGAGAAATCGTCAATTTAGGCATTTTTTGAGTCGTCTGTAACTGTTGCTATGGTAACGGGCTGTCTGACCGTAAAACGTCAATATTTTTGAATTTTTTTTTCATGATTTTGTTCCTGATACTCACTCACAACTTTTAGGTAAATTACATTGAATTAGGAAAATCACCTCCAATTTGGCCCAGCCTATTCACCACCATCTCTTATCTTCCCCCATCCAAAACCTTGATCTTTTCTACCCCCGTTAATTCACCCCAGATCCACTTTTTGAAATCCCGACTTCTTTCCTGGAAGTTCTAGCTGTGTCCATGTGTTTTATTCCTCTCCCATCCCCACCCCACCTCCCTTCCCATGCTTCCTTCCCCCAAGCCCTCTAACTCCCACAGATCTCCCAATGTCCCTGTTCCCTGCTGTTGTACTTTTATGCTTCCCTCTCTCTCCCATCTTGTCTCCCGCTCCCTTCATTATATGTTTTGTGTGTCCGTTGTTTTTTTTGTGATTAATGTTAGCTCTTAAACGAGCCTCGATCTTGTGTACAAAAAAAAAGAAAAAAAGAAATATGCAAATTTAATTGGTTCTACAAAACAAAAGGTAGTAATTGATTGTGCAGTTGAAAGTATTACCTTCTGACCTACATGGCCCTATGAAATCGGAGCCAGAAGCAAGCTACCGTTTCATGTATTTGGTTAACAAAGGGCCCCTGCATCGTTGAAAAATCCCGGGCACAAAATGGACTTGAGATGAAAATTCCATATCCAATACGAGCAAATATACAGTGCATTCAGAAAGTATTCAGACCCCTTCACTTTTTTCACATTTTGTTATGTTGCATCCTTATGCTGAAATCGTTTAAATTAATTTTTCCCCTCATCAATCTACACTCAACACCCCATAATGACAAAGAGAAAACAGGATTTTAGAAAGTTTTGCAAATTTATTAAAAAGAAAAAACTGAAATATCACATTGACATAAGTATTCAGACCCTTTGCTATGACACTTGAAATTTAGCTCAGGTGCCTCCCATTTCTCTTGATAATCTGAGATGTTTCTACACCTTGATTGGAGTCCACCTGTGGTAAATTCAATTGATTGGACATGATTTGGAAAGGCACACACCTGTCTATATAAGGTCTCACAGCTGACAATGCACATCAGAGCAAAAACCAAGCCGTGAGGTCGAAGGAACTGCCTGCAGAGCTCAGAGGAAGGAATGTGTCGAAGCACAGATCTGGGGAAGCCTGGTTGTCCTGGTTGTTCCAAACTTCTTCCATTTAAGAATTATGGAGGCCACTGTGGTCTTGGGAACCTTCAATGCAGCAGAGATTTTTTTGTAAGCTTCCCCAGATCTGTGCCTCGACACAATCCTGTCTCTTTAGCTCTGCAGGCAGTTCCTTCGACCTCACGGCTTGTTTTTTGCTCTGATATGCATTGTCAGCTGTGAGATCTTATATAGACAGGTGTGTGCCTTTCCAAATCATGTCCAATCAATTGAATTTACCACAGGTGGACTCCAATCAAGGTGTAGAAACATCTCAGATGATCAAGAGAAATGGGAGGCACCTGAGCTAAATTTCAAGTGTCATAGCAAAGGGTATGAATACTTATGTCAATGTGATATTTCAGTTTTTTCTTTTTAATAAATTTGCAAAACTTTCTAAAATCCTGTTTTCTCTTTGTCATTATGGGGTATTGAGTGTGGATTGATGAGGGGAAAAAATGAATTTAAACGATTTCAGCATAAGGCTGCAACATAACAAAATGTGAAAAAGTGAAGGGGTCTGAATACTTTCTGAATGCACTGTATACTATATATATATATATATATATATATATACAGTATATATATATTGTTACAGACGCGGTTTTGGATGTTAGTTTACCGAGCGGTTTGGTATGACCGCGTCTGCACAGTTTACCCGATTACACTCGAACGTTGGCCGAATCGCGCTATGCTAGATCAATGAAGGAAAGGACACAACGGCTGGGTTAAATGACACGACACCAGGGGTACAGTTCTCAAGACCTCCGGAGGAGGTTATAATATTTGTATGCAGAACGTTTTAGATTACACCGACAAGAGGTACAGCACAGGAAGGTGGGCACTTAAACACGGTCTTATCTTAGCCCCGACAGACCACAGATAAACGGGACAAGACTGACTCACACAGGGATTGATGGCAAGGAAGGGGCAGGCAGTCGATGGCTCAAGGTGCACCTTGGCTCAGGGGCAGAATCGACTCGATCCGGTCCAGAGATGCGGGTAGGTATCGTCGCGCTGGAGGTGGCGTCTGTTTCTCTTCAAGCTCGGGGCGCATCTGACGTCACCTCCGGTAAGTGGCTGCGTATATCCAGCGGGGAGTGACACGCCCTCGGCTCGTTAGCTCCGCCCCAGATGGAATCGGCCCGCCGCTTCTTATTGGGTGCGGGGGGGTTACCGGGCTCCGCCCTTGACGAGGAGCTGACAGTCAGCCCCTTCGTGGTAACCCCGTAACCTGGAGGTAACCTGGAGCACATGGGCAATGGCGGCTAACCGAGCCGGAGTGAGGACGCCCACTCCCCGCACTGCCGCCGCGCCGCCCCCGCTGTGGTTGTAGTTGTTGTTGTTGTTGTAGTTCCATGAGATGATGGGAGGATGCGGAGATGAGGTTGTGGGGAGGTATTGGGAGGTCCTAAACTCACTACTGGTGCCATACAATCACATTCTGGTGCAACGAAGAGTCAGAATTAATGGAAACGAGTCCTTAACTGACATAGCCTAAGAATAACTAGCAAGATGTCCTATAGTTGTCTACGTGAGATGCGGTGAACCTGGGCACGACATTTAATGGGGGAAAAAGGGGAAGGTCGGTTCTACAGAGTGTTGTTTACAGACAATGGGACTAGGGAATTGGGGATAGTTGGGGAGTATTGGGGAAATAGAGGAATATTTACAAGCGGATATGGATGGAGGCCAAATCCCATATCCGCAACATTGCACCCTTCTCTACCTCGGGCCGTCCCGACCCGATAAATCTTTACCTACGTTAGTGTGGCACTCAGATGTAGTTCCCTCTACTATTAACTCTACCCTGAGTGCGACAGTTTTACAGATGTTCACAAATGAGTAGATATGTCCCCCTGCGACGTTGCACCCTTCTTCTCACAGAAACACACCCACAGGATAACCGAATCGCAGAAAGAATTCTCAAACTAAACATACAGCCGGTAGGGAGCATTATTTACATAAGACTACACTGATATTTACACTACGATCCAGGACCTGTTTTTGGAGGAACACATGCAGATGTTATGCATAGAGAGAGCACGCATGCCAGCATCGATACACCAACCCACGAGTGCTCTGTGGCCCTACGGCCTTTAATAATGTGCAGAGCACCCCATCCAAGCACCAAAAGCACCACCCCATACATACAGTCAGCACCATCCGGTGCACCAATAAAGCGTTCATAAATCACCGGTGGTGTCGCAGCCGGCCGATGCTCTGCCGCTGGTCTTGCCTTCATGTGGTGCCTTGGCCTTCTTGCTTCTTTCAAAAATAAAGAAAGGCACCAACCGCGTCCATTTCTGTATTGTGGCCGTCAGGGGGCCAACTATTAGTGGTTCACCTGTATGGCATAGGTGCCACGTTGACCAATAGGTCCATCAACGGGTGGTGCTTGCCCGCAAAAGACTGCGGTCCATGGTGGGCGGCCACAAACATTGCGGTCCATATGGTGTATCGATCCCGGCAGCAAGCAGCGAAAGTGCAGGCCCACAACTGCGGAGCCAGCACCTCTCTCTCCTCTCTCTCTGCCCCAAAGCCAGATCCTCGGAGGTGGGAGACAAAAGAAGAAAACAAGTGAGTAAGGTGGTAAGGGCGCAAAAGTGCACGCAACATTAGGTAATGCACACTAGGGGCACATGGGAACCAGGTGAGACAGGTACGTTCCTACCGTACGCCCCCCCCCCCCACCAGGTAACCTACATTGCCCCTCCCTTACCCCTTACTGTTTCCACAAAACACAACACTACCCATAAACATCTACTTTACAAATCAACAAACGTCCCTACTGTCTTCCCCGTTCCTCCCATAAACCAAATTCGTCTTCTCTCCCTCCTAACCAATCAAATTTGCCATTTTCAACTCTCATCAAAATTTGCCATCTCCAACTCAACATCATAATTTGCCATCACCAATTCATCATCAGTCCCTCCTAAGGAGGGAGAGATGGAATCACCCCAACGTCTCATCCACGTCGTGATGCGTCTCACCAATCCACACAACAATTCTCATTTCCTGCACACAGAACAAAGAAACACAGGTGTGGAGTCATCATCACCACCTCAGGTAAGTGGCTGCGTATGGTGCGACAGGTTCATCAATCCTAACTATTTCCTAAATGACTTTAACAACTTTACATTACCCGGGGTCTTTCCCTGCCAATCAATTGGCCAACTTACACTATGGGTTCTAAAAACCAATTCCCATTGACCAAACTGTGGTGCTTTTCAATTTGGGGTCTCACTCCCCCGATTCATCTCCCGGTGCCCTCGCACAATTTCTGGGCCGCGACGTGTAGCTCTCCCAGCAGGTCTACCCACCTGCACACCTCCACCACTGCAGTTGCCTCCGAGCTTACCTGCTCCTTACCCTAACCTAACTACCTGGGGAAGGCCCTCTGGCGCTCTCCCCACTCGGTGCCCTCTCTGGCACTGGGCTACCCGGGTCCGTCCTCCGGATCCTCGGGCCCCACTGACACTAACGGCTCCCAGAGCCCACCTGCGGCCTCACCTGGCCGACATCCTCACAGTGGTGGAGTGCCCAACCAACTACACACACTAACAGGCTACACGCCCAGCCATTTCCACAACACTAATGCACCCATCCACAATACCATTCTGCAACCGCACCACAAATGCCAATATCCAACCACAATTTACCTATACCCTCTACCTAACACTTACACTACCCGCCCCGGGTACTCGTGAAAGGGGTCCACTCTTCCCCCATCCACACCTTCGCACCATGCACACCACTCCGTACCACTTACTCCAACTCTCTCCACACCACTTTTACTTGCACACCTGTGCTCTCACACCTGGTGCCACCTGCACCCTTCTCTCCCCGAAGCGCATTCGCGCTGATCCACACACTCACTACTCATACACTGCTCCACACACCTGTCCAGTTCTCACACAGCATCATCTCATCTAACTATTCCCCTCTGAAACTTGCGCTTCCCAGTCGTCCCTTTAAACTATTGCGCTCCCTCGTCATTATAATCCACACTAAACTACCTGCGTCCCCACTACAGGTATCAGTCACTACCTAACCTTATCGTCACCTAATGTCATCTTCTAGGGCCCTACACACGATATATCCTAACCCACCCGGGCTAGTTTTCACTGCCATACACCCCATAAACTATAGCGCATTTGCCCCACATATGGGAAGGGTGGCAGGGATGCCACCCTTACCCACCGGGCCCATCGCTCACTACCAATTTTGCACGTCAAATTTCAACAAATCAAAAATTTGCCAATCACTGCCCATCATCTGCCAATCATTACTGCCACTCCTTTGCCAATCATCAAATTTTGTTTTTCTCTAATTTTGGGGCCAAAACACTATCCTCGTCACACAGTCTACTCACTAATGCCTCTCGGTGCGCCAATTCCTGTCCAAAGCCCGGCTTCGTAAAGCCAAGCCATGAATGCGGGTTGTGTTGTGCCAGCGGCTGGACGCGTCCCGCATTCGGTGCAGGGAAGGAGGTTTACCCGGGCCGAGATCCCACGCACCACCTCGGCGCGGAGCCATCCAATTGCCCGATCTCGACCTGCCGGCACGTCTCAACAAAACGTGGTCGCCATGACGACCCTTCCTATCCAGCTGCCCGCTCCGCCTAGTGGAGCCCGGACGCGGCCGTTCCAAGCGAGGCCCGGCACGCACCGAGGGCCCGATTCGGCTAAAAGTCGCTCTAACCTCTAACCCGGTTACCTTCGATGCCTCACCTGCATGCTTACCCCCCCCCCCCCCCATCCCGTTCCTTGCTCACACATCCAGCCGTTTCCATGCTCCTCGTACCTTTCCTTACACACCTCGGTACACACATTCCACTCACAGCCTTGGTCACACACCTGACCACCGAACACCTTGGCACACATTCGTTGGTCGCACACCTCACCAACACACCTCTTCGCACCCCCTCCTCGGTCACCTCCTCTGTGACAATCACAGGTGTGCTCTCATTCGCACACCCAACCACGTGCCTCACTACCACTTCCAGCGTGCATTCCCACTCACGCTCTACCATTCCAGGTGTGCATCCTTCCATTCCAGGTGTACATCCTCGCTCACCTGTCACAACCAACTCACGCTCCTTGTCACTCTCACTACTCTCACCTCCACTCTTGACAGCGCACTCACTCTTACTCTCGACAGCGCACTCTTTCCTCATGCACCTGTCCGTCACACACCTTTCTCGCGCACACTCTTGCGCACACTCTCCCGTCACACCCTCTGTAACACTTACCACACCACGCTTCCATGTGCTCCCTCGCACACGCGCTACGACCGACTCACTCTCGCCAGCACACTCACTCCTCGGCGTGCACTTTTTCCTCACACACCCCAGAGTCGGACTTTCTCGCACACCTCCTTTTTCGCACACCAGACCTGTCGCACACTTCACCAACGGCCTCTCACGAACACCCGGGTCCATCTCGACCCCCAAGCTTCTTAAATCACCTGGCGCATCATACGCACGACCATATTGGTCACCACTTACACCGGGTCCTCTTCCTCTTCGCTTCTCCTCCATCACCTGCGAATCCCTCATCCGGTTAATGAGCACATCATCACGATCCAAACACAGACTTTGGACCAATTCTTTTACTTCCTCCTTTATCTCTTTCTTATCCTCTCTCCGTCGCTTCTTAATTTCGCTCACCCCTTCTTCCACTTCTTCTAATTTCTGCTTCACCTCTTTTATTCCCCGGTACGTCTCCTCAAGCTCGTCCTCCAAGGCTACCTTGACCGTTTCCATGTGCGTCCTCACCTGCCGGTCCTTCGTCTCCATTACCTCTATCACCTCGTCCAACCTCGTTGTCAGTCCCTCACGTACCATCTGACATTCCCTCTTCGTCGCTACCAAGTCATTTTTTAGGTCATTTTGTGTCGCTTTTAACCCTCCTATTACCGCTGTGTTCTTCTTTACCTGGTCCGTTAGTTCTTTTTGTCCCTCTGTCAGTTGTTCTACTTCCTGCGTCAGGTCCTCTATGCCCCCTTGTAACTTTACAGTCCCCTTTCTCACCTCCTTCTCCATGTGCTCCTTACAGTGCCTCACCTCCTCGCGCACTCCTCCGACCTCCTCACTCACACCTCTTCTGATCTCCTCTCCCATCACTTGCATCTCCTGCCCAGATGCCACCCTCATCTGCTCCATTTCCTCCCTGTGAGCATCCAGTTTGGTTTCTACCCCCATTCTGACCCCCTCTATCTGCTGCCCCATTTGGTTAACTTCCCTTTCCGCTTGGTCCCTCATGTCCCTCAATTTGCCTTCCATCCTGTTTTCTAACCCCTCTAACCCCTTTTGCATCCCTTCCATTTGATTCTCTTGAGCGGCCATTCTGTTTTCTACCCCCATTAACCCCTCCTGTATTTCCCCTAATCTATTGTCTAATCCCTCTATTCTACTCCCTAAGCCTCCGATCTGGGCCCCCATGTTATTCCTTAAACCCCCGATCTGGTTTCCCATGTCATCCCTCAATTTCTCGCTATTGGACCCCATTACCCCCATTTGGTTTCCCATTACCCCCATTTGGCCCTGCAATCGCTCACTATCAGCCCTCATTTGCTCACTATTCTGGGCTATAAGGGCCCTCATTTGTATTAAAAACAGGTTCAAATCCACCGGTGGCGCTACCACGGTCGCGGGCGTGGTCGCCGTGGCCATGTGTGAGGCGCCATTTTGCGCGCCCGTAACCTCGTGCGCGACGACGCTATTTTGCGACCCTGCCACCCTCACTGCTTCGCTCTCCTCATGTCCCTCATTTTGGTCCTGGATCGACCCTGCCTCACTCTCCTCTACCGGAACCCAGCCGTCTTGGTCTGCCATAGCGCGACTTTCAAAATTCGGGTTTATATATATTTTTTTTGTAAAACACAATTAAATTTCGCTGTTACAATTTCGAGCACGTGAAACGCGCTCCGGATCGAATCCCACTCCTGACACCAAATGTTACAGACGCGGTTTTGGATGTTAGTTTACCGAGCGGTTTGGTATGACCGCGTCTGCACAGTTTACCCGATTACACTCGAACGTTGGCCGAATCGCGCTATGCTAGATCAATGAAGGAAAGGACACAACGGCTGGGTTAAATGGCACGACACCAGGGGTACAGTTCTCAAGACCTCCGGAGGAGGTTATAATATTTGTATGCAGAACGTTTTAGATTACACCGACAAGAGGTACAGCACAGGAAGGTGGGCACTTAAACACGGTCTTATCTTAGCCCCGACAGACCACAGATAAACGGGACAAGACTGACTCACACAGGGATTGATGGCAAGGAAGGGGCAGGCAGTCGATGGCTCAAGGTGCACCTTGGCTCAGGGGCAGAATCGACTCGATCCGGTCCAGAGATGCGGGTAGGTATCGTCGCGCTGGAGGTGGCGTCTGTTTCTCTTCAAGCTCGGGGCGCATCTGACGTCACCTCCGGTAAGTGGCTGCGTATATCCAGCGGGGAGTGACACGCCCTCGGCTCGTTAGCTCCGCCCCAGATGGAATCGGCCCGCCGCTTCTTATTGGGTGCGGGGGGGTTACCGGGCTCCGCCCTTGACGAGGAGCTGACAGTCAGCCCCTTCGTGGTAACCCCGTAACCTGGAGGTAACCTGGAGCACATGGGCAATGGCGGCTAACCGAGCCGGAGTGAGGACGCCCACTCCCCGCACCGCCGCCGCGCCGCCCCCGCTGTGGTTGTAGTTGTTGTTGTTGTTGTAGTTCCATGAGATGATGGGAGGATGCGGAGATGAGGTTGTGGGGAGGTATTGGGAGGTCCTAAACTCACTACTGGTGCCATACAATCACATTCTGGTGCAACGAAGAGTCAGAATTAATGGAAACGAGTCCTTAACTGACATAGCCTAAGAATAACTAGCAAGATGTCCTATAGTTGTCCACGTGAGATGCGGTGAACCTGGGCACGACATTTAATGGGGGAAAAAGGGGAAGGTCGGTTCTACAGAGTGTTGTTTACAGACAATGGGACTAGGGAATGGGGGATTGGGGATAGTTGGGGAGTATTGGGGAAATAGAGGAATATTTACAAGCGGATATGGATGGAGGCCAAATCCCATATCCGCAACAATATATATAATGGTATCTGTAATCTGGTTCTCCAACCTAATGAGCGGACAACATGACGTCATCGCCATGCACGTCCACCTTGCCTGCAAAGTTCCAGAGGAACCATCTAGCAGTGCGTCATTACGGATTATAAAGGTGCAGGTGCAGGTGCAGTGCAGAAGGTGCAGGTGCAGCAGCAGCTGTATGGGACACCTTGCTGGCAGTTCTCCACTGATGATATGAAGGTCGCATAGTGACTGATATAAAAACCGAAAGGGTCACAGAGTTACAAGTGTATGGAAAGCCTCACTGCGTTGCCCTGATGAAGCCCCAACAAGGGCGAAACCAGGTCGGTAACTGTGAGTTTTGCATGCACTTGTGACAGTATCTGTATTTATAATCCGTAATGACGCACTGCTAGATGGTTCCTCTGGAACTTTGCAGGCAAGGCGGACGTGCATGGCGATGACGTCATGTTATCCGCTCATTAGGTTGGAGAACCAGATTACAGATACCATTATTAGTAACTCCCAACCGCAACCAGGTCGACTCCATATGATGAGTGGATACCGGAGATAACGTTGCCGCGTGGCAGGCGGTGCTTATCGCTCCCAGCAAGGTGCAGCAGCAGCTGTATGGGATAACCTTGCTGGCGGTTCTCCACTGATGATATGAAGGTCGCATAGTGACTGATATATATATATATATATATATACATATATATATACATATACATATGTATATACATATACATATGTATATACATATACATATACATATACATACATATACATATACATATACATATACATATTGTTACAGACGCGGCTTTTAGATGTTATATGGACCGAGCGGTGGTGTATTTAACCGCGTCCGAACAGTTACTCCCCGATTAAAACCCGATTTCACCCGACGTTGACCAGATCGCCCCACGGATATTCAATCGGGAAATCTCTAAAGCGATCGCAAGAGAATGAAAAAGAAGAAGAAGAATACGGAGGAAGAACAGATTTATTATACACACACAAGCAATATTTTAGAGCGACCAATATTATTTACAGCAATAGATGGAAAAGAGCAGTCACACAGTGCATTGTTAACTTATTCTATTTCATTTACTTAATCCCCAAGACAAACGAGTAGGACAGGACGTTCACACTCACACGGTGGATATTGCAGGAAGGAATAGCTGAGGTGGACGCGTGGAGGAAGGCAAGGTCGGAGGCCGCAGCACCCCTCGCGGTTTTGGCGGGAAAACCTCCGTCGCGTATCCGCGGCCGTCACGCGCTGGCTCGGCACACCTGCTCCTCTTCCTGGGGTGGAGCCGTCTCCCTCCGTTCAGCGCGTCTCTCCAACGACAGGGGGGTATTGCAGGCAGGCAGGTAGGTAGGTAGGTAGGGCTTGCGGTGGATTGCGCTCCTCTTCCAGGTCATCCCCCAGCGTATCTCTCAAGGCCTCTCTTTGGTGCAGCCTCGTTGCTCCTCTCCAGTCATCTCTCATCTGGACTCGTAAAGCAGTCCCCTGCAGTCGCTTTTATCACCTCCAGCGAAATCAAGCCGCCGACTCCGAGGGCGCGCCTACCGGGTCACTCACCGCGGTGTTGATTGGCTGTTAGGGCTGGTTCACTCCTTGCTTCTTATGACGAGGTGGAGACACGCCTTTCTTCCCCAACCTTACCTCGTGGCCAATGGTGGTTTGAAGAAAACCAGCCAAAATGCGGAAGGCAATTGGAAGGGAGGTTTTGGGGAAATTGGAAGGGCCTACGCTTATTTTGTTTGATACAATGCAAAGTCAATCTAGTGGAAAACACATACTTAGCCTACATGGAATAAGGAAATACACTATTTAAAAGATATATCGTGACCTGCGTGTATGTTCTATGAAATTAATTAGGAGGACGGCTGCGACCATTATTTACATTACCAGGATGTTACCATACCAAAACCATACTCTTCACATCCGTTACCCTTCCTCCAAAATTGTTACACTCCTCAAAACCCGTTACACTTCTCAAAACCCGTTACACTTCTCAAAATCGTTACACTGCACCCTCCTTTCTTCAGGCACGTCCTCGGGCCTACTAGACTTAACTGAGTGTGACATGTAGGTGTAATTCCCTCTACAATTAACCTGACCCTGAGTGTGACAATTTTAAAACACAAATAAGTATGTCCCCCTATTGCATTGCATCCTGTCTAACAGACTCAAGCCCACAGCTAACCGAATTACGGAATTATTCTGAAACTATACATTTACGGTGGGGAGCATTATTTACAATGACGTGATTTCTTATTTACAACGCAACCCAGGACCTGTGTGTTTTTTTCTTTTCTTTTTAGGGAACAAGAGAAAGAAATTCCTGTTGGGAGGGAGGAGACAGCACGCATTGCATCGATGCACCAGTACCAGTACCAATACCACCAAAGCACCCAAAAGCACCAAACGCACCACAA
The DNA here is from genome assembly GCF_964187855.1 of Myxine glutinosa. Lineage (NCBI taxonomy): Eukaryota > Metazoa > Chordata > Myxini > Myxiniformes > Myxinidae > Myxine > Myxine glutinosa. Next base: position 48,453,996 of record NC_136261.1, read on the forward strand.
AGCACCACTCGGTGCGCAGTCACCATGGTTCATAATAAACACAACAAAACAACTGGTGGTGGTCTTCTCCTTGTCTGCTGGGCCGATGTTCTTCCCGACGTCTTCTGGCTTCATGCGGCCTATTTGGACATACTAAAAAAAAAAAAAGCACAACTTGTGTCCATTTTTATTTAGGGCCTCAGGGGCCAACTAAGGGTGGTCCACCTGTCTGGCATAGGTGCCACCTTACCGAGGTCCGCAAGCAAGATTCCCTGGCCACTATGGCCGGTTTCCAACAGAGGTGCCCTGCCCCAGAACCTGGGGTCCATCAAGTGGTACTTGGCCGCCGAACAGCGGTCCATAAAGTGGTACATCAACGCAATGCGTGCTGGTTCTGGGAATCTCGGGCGCACAATGGCCACCTCACGCACGCTCCCCTCGGCACCCAATGGCGCACAGGTCATGTGGGAGACAAAAGAAAGACAATTGAGCGAGGGGTAAGGTCACAAGGGTACACGTCAAACAAGGCAATGCAAGGTGAAATGCGTACGGAGGCCGAAGTGAGAAAGCTCGTCCCTACCGTACGTCACCCCCCTGTCACCTACCTTACCCTTGTTCTCACCCCATATGTACAAAAATCTACACATTTACAAATTCGTCACTACGGTCACGTCTTCCCCATATTTCCCCTATACCAAATTCGTCTCCACAATCCCTTTACTTCAAAATTTGCCATCACCAATTCATCATCAATCCTCATAAGGAGGGAGAGATGGAATTATGCACAATGTCACACCCACGTCATGATGCGTCTCACAATCCAAACATTTGCATCATAAAAAATAATCAAAACATGGCATGGTGTGGAGTACCTGTCACCTCAGGTGAGTGGATGCAGATGGTGCGAGGAGATCCTTCATCCTAACTATCCTCTAAATGACTTTAACACACTTTACACTACCCGGGGTCTTTCCCTGCCAATCCATTGGCCAACTTACACTATGGGTTCTAATAACCAATTCCCATTGGCCAAACTGTGGTGCTCCTCAATTTGGGGTCTCACTCCCCCGATTCATCTCCCGGTGCTCTAGCACAATTTCTGGGCTGCGACGTGTACCTCTCCCAACAGGTCTACCCACCTGCACACCTCCACCACTGTAGTTGCCACCCGAGCTTACCTAGCTCCTCACCCTAACCTAACTACCTGGGGACAGCCCCTCTCCTGGCTCTGTCACCCCATGGTGCCCTCTGGCACTGGGCTACCCGGGTCCGTCCTCCGGATCCTCGGGCCCCATCCACAACAACTACTACCGGCTCCCAGAGCCCACCTGCGGCCTCACCTGGCCGACATCCTTACAGTGGTGGAGTGCCCAAACCAACTGCACACACTAACAGGCTACACGCCCAGCCATTTCCACAACACGAATGCACCCATCCAAACATCATTCTTCCAACCGCACCACAGATGCCAATATCCAACCACAATTTACCTGTGCCCTCTACCTAACACTTACACTACCCGCCTCGGGTATCCGTGATGGGGGTCCACTCTTCCCCCATTCACACCTTCGCACCATCCACTCCACTCCACAATTTCCACCATACTCACTCCACGACCATCCATTCCAATACTCCAGATATTCCACACTACCATTTATTCCACACAGCCACATACACCTGTTCTTCATTCACCTGTCGTTGCACACCTGTGCAATCATACCTGGTGCCACCTGCACCCTCCTTTCTTCCTGGACCATTTGGTCAACACAACACGCAATCACCACTACTCCCTCATACACTGCTCCACACACCTGTTCAGTTGCACACCTGTGCAATCACACCTGTTCCATTCTCACCTGTTCAATCCTCACACGCACGGCATCATCTCCGCTAACTTCTCCCCTCTGAAACTTGCGCTTCCCAGTCGTCCCTTTAAACTATTGCGCTCCCACGTCATTATAATCCACACTAATCTACCTGCGTCCCCACTACAGGTATCAGTCACTAACTAATCTTAACGTTACCTAAGGTCAATCTCTAGATCCCTACACACGATCTATCCTAACCCACCCGGGCTAGTTTTCACTGCCATACACCCCATAAACCTAGTGCATTTGCCCCACTGGTGAGGGATGACAGAGTTGCCATCCCCCCCACAGCGGGGCATCTCCTACTACCATCCCCCCAGTCCTCTGACGCTACGAGCCCCCGTCGCAAGAGGTACTGGGCCCTGCCTCGGCATCTAGAGCCGAGGCGATCCATGAGGGCGCCTGCTCGCCGGCATAAGGTCTTATCCGGTCGGCATGGACGATCCGAGGGGGGGTCCGTGGCCCCATTTTGATCTTAATGACCACGTCACAGATTTGCGACAGGACGACTCCTGGGCCTTGCCAGGGGGAGGTGAGTTTTGGGCACCTTCCCTTCCGCCTCCGGGGATTAAAGAACCAAATCTTCATCCCCGGAGCGTATTGACTCCCCTGGCTCCGGTCGTCGTACCTGCGCTTCATCTTGGCCCCCGCCAGATGGAGCTGGCGGCGGGCGAAGGCATGGACCCGCTCCATGCCTTCCTCCAGGTGACGTGCGTACCCCTCCCTCGGCGGTGTATCCGTGGTGTCTGGCACGGGACCGCATAGCAAGTCGGCGGGAGCCCGTAACTCCCGCCCATACATAAGCAACGCTGGACTGCATGCGGTGGCCCCGTGCTGGCTAGTTCGGTAGGCCATCAACAGGTACGGGAGATGTTCGTCCCAGTCATCCTGACGGGTGGTGGTGAACAATGCTAGTTGTTGGATCAATGTTCGATTGAACCTTTCCACCATCCCGTCAGATTGTGGCCGCAAGGGCGTGGTCCTGGTTTTCCGAATTGACAGGAGTCTGCACACATCTTTTAGCAATTGGCTTTCAAAATTTCGACCCTGATCGGTGTGCAGCTCCTGTGGAATCCCGTGCCGACATACAAATCCTTCTACGAAGGCCTGTGCTACCACCCCTGCTTCTTGGTTGGGGAGGGCATAGGCCTCCGGCCACTTGGTGAAATAGTCCATTACAACGAGGATATACTTATTACCTTGGCGGGTGCGGGGCAGCGGTCCTAGAATATCCATAGCCACCCGCTCAAGGGGGGCCCCCACCTGATGTAATTGAAGGGGGGCCCTCATCCTCCGTGCTGGTCCCTTTTTGGCAGAACAGGCGTCGCATCTCCGACACCAGTCCTGTATGTCGCGCCCCATATTCACCCAATAGAACCTCCGGCGGACCCGAGATATTGTCTTTGTCCTGCCCAAATGGCCGCCGGAGCGGGTACCATGCACCTGTTGCAATATGACGTTCTTGAATTTGTCAGGGACTATCACCAGCCAGGAAGTTCTATCAGAGGGAACCTCCACCCACTTGCGATATAAGATGTTGCCTTTCAACTCCAGGGTCTGCCACTGAGCCCAATATGCCTTTGTTTGCGCCCCGAGGGGGGTGACCTCTTCCCCCTTTGGCCTTTGCCCCAATTTGACCCATTGGAACACCGGCCCCAGAACAGGATCCTCCTGCTGGGCCGTGCTCCAAGCCAACTCTCCAAATTCCTCGTCCGCGGTTAGTGGCAAAATTGGCCCTCTCACCCGGGTTGCCCGGACGACGAGAATCGGGGCGGAATCGCCCAATTGCTCCCTCTCCTCGTGTCTCGCACAAAATTTACAGTTTTCCCCCAGACAAGGACGCCGAGAGAGTGCGTCCGCATTACCATGGGCCTTCCCGGCCCTATGGGCCACATCAAAATCGTACTGCTGCAACTTTTCCAACCACCTTGCAATTTGGCCCTCCGGTTCCTTGAACCGAAGGAGCCATTGCAAGGAGGAATGGTCAGTTCTAACCAAAAATTTCCGCCCGTACAAGTACGGGTGGAAATGGTTCATGGCAGCCAGCATGGCCAATAACTCTTTGCGAGTGACGCAATAATTTCGCTCGGGCCTACTTAAGGCCCGACTATAGTAACCAATCACTCTCTCCACGCCCTCCTGTGTCTGGGACAAAACTGCGCCCAATCCTTCCTGGCTCGCATCCGTGTCCAGGGTAAATGCCCCGTTACTAGTGGGGTAAGCTAGAAGGGGTGCGGATGTTAGACACCCCTTCAATTTCTGGAAGGCCTCGTGGCACTCCGGTGTCCAATTAAATCGCGTCCCCTTCTCCGTAAGCCGGTGGAGGGGACGGGCCAACTCCGCAAATTTCGCCACAAAGCGCCGGTAGTAGGAGCAGAGTCCCAAAAATCCCCGCACCTCTTTGATGGTACATGGTGCGGGCCACTCCTCTACCGCTTTAATTTTGTCTGGGTCCGTTTTTACCCCCTCGCGGCCGATCACGTGACCTAGATAGGCCACCTCTCTTGCAAACAAAGTGCACTTACTCGGGTTCAGCTTCAACCCTGCCTGTCTGAGGCACCCGAACACCTGGTCCAAATTCGCTACTGCCTGGGGGAACGTTTGGGCATGTACCAGGACGTCATCCAGGTACACCAGGCATGATTGCCATGGCATGCCGCCTAGTACATGCTCCATCAATCTTTCAAAGGTGGCGGGGGCGTTACACAAACCAAACGGCATCACAGTAAACTGGTACAGTCCCTTACCTGTGGAAAATGCCGTTTTCTCCTTCCCTGCCCTATCCATCTCCACCTGCCAATACCCACTCTTGAGGTCCAAAGTTGTGAACCAATTTGAGCCCGCAACGGCATCGAGGGTGTCATCAATCCTTGGCAGGGGATATGAGTCCTTGAGTGTCACGTTGTTTAGCTGGCGATAGTCCACGCAGAACCGCGTGGTCCCATCCTTCTTTTTGACCAGCACAACAGGTGACATCCAAGGACTTCCCGAGGGCTCGATCACGCCTGCGTCGAGCATTTTTTCAACCTGCTCGTCAGCTTCCGCCCTCTTGCTCCAAGGGAGCCGTCGGGCGGCCTGACGAATAGGCCGGGCCTCACCGGTGTGGATCTGATGTTTCACCAGGCCCGTACGTCCAATATCCTCGGTGGACAGGGAGAAGAGGTCCAAATGGGACCCAACCAGTTTGTGTAAGGCCTCCCTCTGGGTACCTCCCAACTCTACGCTACTACGATTTACCATCTCGCAAATGGAATCGGGCCAATTCCTAGAACTTATTGAAGGCTCCCCCTGGGGCCGGCTCGGCTGGACGTTCTCGCCCCTCACTGACGCGACTTCTCTAACTGGGGTGCAGCCAGCTACCTTCGTGCCCCTCACTATAGTGCGTGGTTCTGTGCTAATATTAATTACTCGGACGGCCACCACCGGCCCGTCCGTTTTTACAAGGGTACGGCCCACGATTAAACCAGGTACGGATAGCGCTGCCACCGGTTCGACCAGGCCGCAGGATTCCTGCCATGTCGGGCGAGCTGACCATCGGGCCGGCACTACGGCCTCGGCCCCCGGAGGGATGGTCACGGCCTCAGGAGCCTCCAGCTCCACCCTCTCGGCCGTGCTCACCCCCTCCAATGGTAGCTCTTCCACTCCCCATCGCAGGATCCCCCGACTCAAGTCGATTTTACAACCGCTGGCAGTCAACAAATCCAACCCTATTAAGCATGGGTCGCACACCTCCGCCACCCAAACCTCTATCTCTTGCTTTACCGATCCCAACTTGAGGGTCACAAAACCACGCCCTATGATCGGAGCCGTTGCCCCGGTAGCCAACTGCAAACTATGATTTTCCAGACGCTGGATTTTACCCCAGCCGTCTGCACTCGAATTAAGGACCACGGGGCTGATGATCGTGGCGCTGGCTCCCGTGTCCACCACGGCGTCTACCCCCACGCCGGCAATTTTGCACCGAATTGTCAAACTACCCGTCCCAATTTGGCCACAATGAATGACCTGTCGCGTCAACGAGGGCTTCTCTCCATCCCCTACTGCCGAACACCGCCCTGCATGCCCGGCACGTTCTAGTTTCCCGGGCCCTGGCGGGGGGGTGTCTGTGGTCGGCTAGGCCGATCGATACTGGGCGGAGTTGAGGGCATCGGTTGGCGGGAAACGTCCCGGCGCGGAGCTCGACACTCCCACGCACGGTGACCCATCCGAGCACAGTTATAGCACCTCACCTGGTAAGGTGCTTGCCTCCGGTATTCCAAATTCCCCCCCCTGTATGTCCGAATTGGGGTACTCTGTCGGGGACTACCGGGTGCCACCGCTGGGGCCGCCTGCCATGGTCCAGGTCCCGCCAGGCGCCGATCCACTAACCTCTGGACCATGCTTTCCAGATCAGGGCCCCCGTCGGGGGCGGGCCCCCTTGGGGGGCCGCCCCCCACCACGGGCCCCATCTGACGCACCGCCACTGCATGGCGCTCGCCTCCCCGGGCCAGGGGCCTCGCTGCTTCCCAACGGGCTGCAGCGTCGGCCGCCTGACTCATGGTCTGCGGGCGCCACATGGCGAGCTGTTGTCGGAGCTCCAGATCCGGAAGGGCCTGAATAAAATGATCCAGCGCCAGGCTTTCCTGAGAACTCGCTGCCATGTCTGCGTGTGCAATCCCTACTGCGCGGCGAATATCGTGAGCAAGTTCCCCGATGGTCTCCTGGGGCTTGCGTTTACGCTGCGCAAGTTGAGCTTTAACAAGCTCGCTTTGCTGCTCGATACCGAAACGGTTAATTAAAGCCGCACGGAGAGCTGGCAGGGTGAGAGCACCCGGTGGTAAAGCTGTCAGCACCTCCGCCGCCGCACCGCGCAGTGCCCCCACCAGGTGTACTCCACCTTCGTCCGGATTCCAACCGTTGCCTTTACACACATACTCAAACTGCGCCAGGTACGCCCTCAAATCACTCTTGCCGTCATACGGCGCGAGTGGGACCTTGTGGGCGCCCGAAGGTCGGACCCCGCGCGTCACTCCTTGCGGGATCAACGCGGGACCAACCCGTTCGGGCTCCCACAGTACGCTATTCCCGGGGGGCTCCCGCGCATCCCCCGTCCCTCCAAACACTACCCCTCCCGGTGTCGATGCCTGGGTCGCCCCTCCGCAACCCGCTACCCACGCCATACCCCCACAGCCTTGCTCACCAGCACCCCCCTCACTTCCCATAGCCAAACCTCCTTGCACACCTCTTCTGTCCATACACTCCGGACCAGTCATACATCTTACCATTGGTCCCTCACGAACACCCGGGTCTACACCACCCCCCAAGCCGACTGAATCTCCCCTCACATCATGTACATTGCCACTCACCTCCGTACCTCGTCGCACCTCCTCTGCCACCTGCAAACTTTTTATTTGGTTAGTGAGCACCGCATCATGATTTGAACACAGACCTTGTACATATTCCATGACTTCCTCCTTTATTTCCCTCTTAGCTTCCCTCCGTCTCTTCTTAATTTCACTCACCCCTTCTTCCACCTCCTCTAATTTTTCCTTTACCTCTTTCAGCTCCCGGTGCGCCCCCTCGATTTCTTCCTCCATTGCTACTTTAACCGTTTCTATGTGCGTCCTTACCTCCCGGTCCTTCGTCTCCATTGCTTCTGTCACCTCTTCCAACCTCTTCGTCAATCCCTCATGTACCATTTGACATTCCTTTTGTGTTGCTATTAATTCATTTTTTATGTCCTTTTGTGTTGCTTTTAAACCCCCGATGATTGCTGTGTTCTTTTCCACTTGGTCCGTTAGTTCCTTTTGTCCCACTGTCAGCTGTTCTACTCCTTTCGTCAGATCTTCTATTCCCCCCTGTAACTTTGCCGTATTATTTCTCACCTCTTTCTCTATACGCTTTTCGCCTCGCTTTACCTCCTCGCGCAGCCCCGAGACCTCCTCACTCACCCCTCGTCGTATTTCCTCCATCTGGTTCCCCATCTGTTCGATTTCCCGGGCGGATTGTTCCCCTATTTCCCGCAATTTGTCCTCCATCCTATTTTCTAACCCCATTAACCCATTTTTCACCCCTTCTATCCCATTGTCTAACCCCTCAAATTTCTTGTCTAATCCCTCAAATTTCTTGTCTAATCCCTCACCGGTACCCCTCATTTGGCCCTCCAATCGCTCACCCTGAGCATCCATCCGGTTCCCCATTACCCCCATTTGGTCCTCCAATCGCTCACCCTGAGCATCCATCCGGTTCCCCATTACCCCCAATTGGTTCCTCATTACCCCCAATTGCTCACTATTCTGGGCCATAAGGGCCTTCATTTGTATAAAAAAAAGGTTCAAATCCATTGGCATCTCCGGTTCGCCGACTGCGACCATGGGCGTGGCTAAATGTGGCGCCGCTGTAATCACGTGCGCTAGAGCGCCATTTTGTGCACCTGAAATTCCCGCAACCACATTGCCATTTTCCTCCTCCCTTTCTTCCACATACATTTCCCCTGGTTCCTGGGTTACCCCTAACCCGTCTATCTCCCCCACCGACATCCGATCGCCTTGATTGTCCATGGCGCGATCTAAAAATTCGGGTTTTATAAAACACAATTTCGTCCGCTTTATAATTTTGAGCGCGTTAAGCGCGCTTCGGGTCCGATCTCCCTCCTCGACACCAATTGTTACTCTAATAGTACAATTGGTGTTCCAAAATTTGGGCCTAACAAATTTAGTCCCAGGTTCGAATCCCACTCCTGACACCAATTGTTACAGACGCGGCTTTTAGATGTTATATGGACCGAGCGGTGGTGTATTTAACCGCGTCCGAACAGTTACTCCCCGATTAAAACCCGATTTCACCCGACGTTGACCAGATCGCCCCACGGATATTCAATCGGGAAATCTCTAAAGCGATCGCAAGAGAATGAAAAAGAAGAAGAAGAATACGGAGGAAGAACAGATTTATTATACACACACAAGCAATATTTTAGAGCGACCAATATTATTTACAGCAATAGATGGAAAAGAGCAGTCACACAGTGCATTGTTAACTTATTCTATTTCATTTACTTAATCCCCAAGACAAACGAGTAGGACAGGACGTTCACACTCACACGGTGGATATTGCAGGAAGGAATAGCTGAGGTGGACGCGTGGAGGAAGGCAAGGTCGGAGGCCGCAGCACCCCTCGCGGTTTTGGCGGGAAAACCTCCGTCGCGTATCCGCGGCCGTCACGCGCTGGCTCGGCACACCTGCTCCTCTTCCTGGGGTGGAGCCGTCTCCCTCCGTTCAGCGCGTCTCTCCAACGACAGGGGGGTATTGCAGGCAGGCAGGTAGGTAGGTAGGTAGGGCTTGCGGTGGATTGCGCTCCTCTTCCAGGTCATCCCCCAGCGTATCTCTCAAGGCCTCTCTTTGGTGCAGCCTCGTTGCTCCTCTCCAGTCATCTCTCATCTGGACTCGTAAAGCAGTCCCCTGCAGTCGCTTTTATCACCTCCAGCGAAATCAAGCCGCCGACTCCGAGGGCGCGCCTACCGGGTCACTCACCGCGGTGTTGATTGGCTGTTAGGGCTGGTTCACTCCTTGCTTCTTATGACGAGGTGGAGACACGCCTTTCTTCCCCAACCTTACCTCGTGGCCAATGGTGGTTTGAAGAAAACCAGCCAAAATGCGGAAGGCAATTGGAAGGGAGGTTTTGGGGAAATTGGAAGGGCCTACGCTTATTTTGTTTGATACAATGCAAAGTCAATCTAGTGGAAAACACATACTTAGCCTACATGGAATAAGGAAATACACTATTTAAAAGATATATCGTGACCTGCGTGTATGTTCTATGAAATTAATTAGGAGGACGGCTGCGACCATTATTTACATTACCAGGATGTTACCATACCAAAACCATACTCTTCACATCCGTTACCCTTCCTCCAAAATTGTTACACTCCTCAAAACCCGTTACACTTCTCAAAACCCGTTACACTTCTCAAAATCGTTACACTATATACATATATACATATATACATATATACATATATACATATATACATATATGTATATATATATATATATATATATATATATATTGTTGCGGATTTCGTGCCCGTCGACGTACAGAGGGGGGGTTAAACCATTTCCCCCCTCGGGCCTTCGAGTCCACGAGGCCGCTACCCACTTTGTACTCGTGGGGTGGAATGCGGAGCAATTCCAGCCGCCACCCCCGTAGCGAGCGTGCAGAAGGGTCTCTGGTCGAATCCCCAAGTACCTTCTATACACACGCCGCCACGAGAACGGGGACTGGACCTCGCACGAGTCACACTGGTCTGATACGCCCGAGCAGTTTGCATGTCACGTGACTCGTGCCGTTAATTCTTACTGAACCCGATTGAGCAGTTTTATTTCGTACAATGCGAAGCCAATGGTGGGAAAAGACGTGAACGGCCAAATGGAAGCAAAATAACACAGGTTTATTATTACAATTTGTACAAATGATCAGGGCAAAGAGACACAGGGTAGAAACTTAACGTCCTCAACTTGTTTTCCCAGACAAGGGCCCTTTCACTCACGCGGGGAAAGGAAGGAAGAAGAAGGACGCGCTCAAAGCGCGGCCGTTGGTGCCGTTCGTCCCGGTCAGCTCGCTGGGCGTGTCCCTTGAGATGTTCGTGATACGTGCAGGGAGCCCAAGCAGGGAGATCGTTGGAGTCTGTGTCCCCGGGAGAGATCATCCTGCGAAAGCGCTTATAACAGGCGGCAGAGAACAGGGCAGAATGCAGACTACAGAGAGAGAGTTCGTGCTTTCGACCACAGAGCGCAGAGACAGAGCTGGAGGCTTGGCCACGGGGAGAGCGTTCATGCTTCGGAGTCCTGGGCTTGAGAGCTGGGGGCAGAGAGAGAGTTTGGGGGCCAGGGGCCGGGTTTTATATCCCTCCCAGAGTTACACCCGAATGTTCGAAGCACCTCCCCTGGCCGCCGTCGCTGGCCACTCCCCTTTAGCTCGCATTGGCTGCTTGCCGCTTACCGGCCACTCCCCTTCAGCTCCTCCCTCGGGCCTCCCAGACTTGTTCCAGGCCCTAGCACATGGCATTCCAACCCAATGAGGCCTACACTTACTGGCCTGTCTCAACGCATACTAACACAGGAAAGGAGACTATACTTAACATTGAATAAGACATAACTGAACTAAGCGAGGCTACATGTTGTGATGCAACAAACTAAGAGGGGGGTTTGCCTTTATTTCTCAAAACCATAACAATATATATATATATATATATATATATATATATATATATATATATCTATATATATATATATATATATATATATATATATATATATATATATATATATATATATATATATATATATATATTGTTGCGGATATGAGGATTGTATTTTTTTGATTGTGTGTATTGTATTGGAAATTGCTGTGTAACATTGTTGGATTATGGCCCCTCCTGCCTCCAGAGTTGTGTGAAGGTAAAAAGGGCGTCCCGGTAGTTAATTCCATGAAACACCACATTGAAGGACACAATAAAACCCTTGTTCAGTAGCTTATATCTTTATTATGTGTTTTAGAGTAAGGCCTTGTCTTCCAGTAACCTGACACTCCATTGCACCAAGTAAAAGAGATAGATTCCCTTCATTCCCATTCCCAAAAAACCTCCATTTCCCCCTTTCGTCATTGCCAAGCCTCGATTGCCAATTACATCCCCTCCAATTGCCGCCATTGACCACGAGGCAGGGTTGGGGAAGAAAGGCGGGTCCCCACCTCGTCAGAGAGGGAAGGAGTGAGTCAGCCCCACTCAACCAACCACGAACAAGGGGTTGGACTTGGAGAGGGTGTGGAAAGGAACAGCAAGGAGGTTCGCGAAGGTTGAGGGGCGGGGCCTATAAAACCCGCGGCAGGACGTTCCCAAGAGAGACATGAGATGGGCTGAGAAAGGAGAGGAGCTTTTACGAGAGATGAGCTGAGATTTGAGATGAGTTATGACAAGAGCTGAGTTGTGAGGTCCAAAAGCAGAGGTCATCCAGGGAAGCGCAAAAGCCTGCTATTCGTCACCTTGCTCGCCAGCGGCAGCGTCTACAGCAGCAGCAGCAGCAGCAGCGTCCCCAGCAGCCACAACGCTCGCCAGCCATTTGGGGCCTGGACGGCGGTTTGGAGCAGGGCCGCGGAGGAACGGCGGCTGCCCAACGCGCCGATTCGTGCTGCCGAACCAATTGGACTTTCCTCTCCTTCCAGCCAATTCCTATCATCATTCCCCGTGTGAGTCGTCTTTGTTTGTTCTGTCCTGGGTAGGTAACTAAGTCTGTATAAGCTAGTAATTTGCACTGTGTTACCTGTTTTTTTCATGTCCGCTGTAAATACCCGTGACTGCTCTTTTTGGTTATGTGTGTGTAAATAATAATAAACCCCGTTACTCTTCTGTACGTCTTCTTCTTCTTCCTCTTTGCATTCGTCGTCTTAGTCTTTTCCATATTGAGTAGCTGTGGCGCGATACGGCCAACGTCTCGGTGAATCGGGTTTAGTCGGGGAAAAACTGTTAGGTCGCGGTGTCTTCGCTCGGCAAACAACATCCTTAACCGCGGACCGTAACAATTGGTGTCAGAAGTGTCGGATTCGGACCTGAAGCGTAACGCGCTCAAAATTACAAGCTGCTGAAATTGTTTTAAAGAAAAAAAAAAAAAAACCCGAATTTTGAAATCACGCCATGGCTGGTCAAGGCGACGGGATGCCGGTGGGAAAGATAGACGGGGTAGAATCGACCCAGGACCTCAGGGAAATGTATGTGGATGAAAGAGAGGACGAGAACATTGGCAATGTGGTTGACGAGGTTTCAGGCGCGCAAAATGGCGCTCTCGCGCACGAGGTTACGGGCGCGCAAAATGGCGCCTCGCACATGGCTACGGCGACCGCGCCCGTGACGGTAGCAGCGCCACCGGTGGATTTGAACCTTTTTATGACACAAATGAAAGCCCTTATGGACAAGAATAGTGAAAAAATGGAAAACAGAATGAGGGCTCAGAGTGAGCAAATGGGGGCAATGAGGGACGAATTTGGGGGCAAAATGGGGGCAATGAGGGACGAATTGGGGGGCAAAATGGGCGAAATGGGGGGCAAAATGGGGGGAGAAATGGGGGAACGGCTAGAAGCTAAATTTGAGGGGTTAGACAACGGGATAAAAGAGGTAAAGAATGGGTTAACGGGAGTGGAAAATAGAATGGCTGCCCAGGAGAATCAGTTAGAGGGGGTGAAAAATGGGTTAGAGGGGCTAGAAAATAGGATGGAAGACAAATTGCAGGAGATAGGGGAGCAATCTGCCCGAGAAATTAAACAAATGGGAGAGCAGATAGAGGAGGTAAAAATCGGGGTAGAAACCAAACTGGATGCTCAGAGGGATGAATTGGGACAGATGAGGGCGGCATCTACAAAAGAGAGGGAGTAGTTGAAAGAGGAGATACGACGAGGTGTAAGTGAGGAGGTCTCGGGGGTACGCGAGGAGGTAAAGCGAGGTGAAAAGCGTATAGAGAAAGAGGTGAGGAATAATATATATATATACCGTAACAATATATATATATATATATATATATAACATAAACAATGTTTATATATATATACATATACATATATAACATAAACAACAAACAAACAATATAAAACCGTAACAATATATATATATATATATATATATATATATATATATACATATATATATATATATATATATACATATATATATACATATATATATTATATATATATATATATATATATATATATATATATATATATATATATAAATATGTATATATATATATATATATATATATATATATATATATATTCAATACAAATGAGACGCCCTGCTCGTACTTTGGAGTTTCTACTATTTCTTACAGTTATATATATATATATATATATATATATATATATGTATATATATATACATGTATATATATATACATGTATATATATATATACATGTATATATATATACATATATATATATATACATATATATATATATACATATATATATATATATATATATATATATATATATATATATATATATATATATATATATATATATATATATATATATATATATATATATATATATATATATAATATATATATGTATATATATATATATATATATATATATGTATATATATATATATATATATGTATATATATATATATATATATATATATATATATATGTATATATAATTGCACAGGTGTACATATATCTATATATATATATATATATATATATATATATATATATATATATACATATATATATATATATATATAGATAGATATATACATACATACATATATACATACATACATACAGACCGTTGCCTGGGAATGGGAAGGCCCAGGCAACGGTCGGCGTCAAGGTCCGGCTCCAGGAGTCGACGCGCGTTGTGGCGCGAAAACTTGCAGGCCGCGAGCGTGTATCGTTCACCGCGAGCGGACTGGGGTGCTTCGTTTTCTTCTGGACTCTGGGCTCCTCAGCTCCACTTCAACGCCACCTCAACGCCACTCAACGCCACTTCAACGTCAATCAACGCCACACTCCTGGTCCTCCTCTTACGCAACTCTCGACTTGGTCCAACCAACTCTCCAAAAAGGCTTGCGCGCGCGTTTTTATAGCGCGCCTCGACATCAACCCGCGCCACGCCCGTCCTGGTCTCCCACCAGTCCTGATTGGTGGGTCGGGGCTTGTTGGCTCCACCTTGTGTAGACGAGCGGCGGCCAACGCCCTGGATTTGGCGGCTCCTCCCCCTTCCTCTCCACTCTGACCGCGTGGTCAATGGAGTTTTGCGGCGAAAACCACAAAGCAACAGCGGATTGCAAAAAACCGCCCAATAGCTGTTGGCAATTCGTGACCAAAAGGGGAATGGGAAGGGAATCTACCTTATTTGAATTTAGTGCAATGGAGTGTCACTTAATGGAAGCCACAGCCTTAATCTAATACACATAATAAAGAGATAACTACTGAACAAGGAGGAAATCTATGATTGGCTACGTGGATGTTTATGAAATAACTACGGGAACGACCTTTGACCTTTATACACAACGAATGGAGGAAGGAGGGTGATCTTTTACAACAACAATAAAAAAACACAATTCTCAAATCCATAACACTGCACCCTCCTCCTCTTAGGCACATCCCGGGCCTATTACTTTTACCTTTAGTGTGGCACGTAGGTGTAGTTCCCTCTACATTTAACCTGACCCTGAGTGTCACAGTTTAAAAACACAAATAAATATGTCCCGCTGCTCCATTGCACCCTGCCTAACAGACTCACGCCCACAGCTGACCGAATCGCGGAATGGTTTTCAAACTACAACATGAACGATGGGGCCGCATTATTTACAACGACGCTACTTGTATTTACAAAACGCAACCCAGGACCTGTGATTGTTCTTTTGGGGGGGGGGGGGGGGGGGGGAGGGGAGACAGCCTGTGCTGCATCGACACACCAGAAAGCACCAAAACGCACCAAAGCACCAAAACTCCATCAAGCACCAATCGGTGCACAGTCACCACAGTTCAATAAAAAATAACCAAACAAACCCTGCTGGTGGTCTTGCTCTTCGGCTCCCTCTGCTGGCTAATACTCTTCCAGATGTTGTCAACTTGCTCTTCTTGCTGGTGGCCTATTTGGTGGAAATAAAACTTGCACAAAACGTGTCCATTGTTTTTATTTATGGCCCACAGGGCCGACTAGGGGTGGTTCACCTGTGTGGCATAGGTGCCCTGTGACCAAGGTCCGCCAGCAAGATCTCGGGCCGGTTCCAGCAGAGGGGCCATGCCCCAACCCATGGGGTCCATCAGTGGTGCTCAGCCACAGACATGTGGTCCATAAGGTGGTGCATCGATGCAGACAGCTGGTTGCGGGAGTTTCGGGCACACAATGGCGGACTCCCGCACGCTCCCCTCGGCGCCCAGTGGCGCACAGTCCTCGGGTGGGAGACAAGGGGGGGGGAGGGGGAAGAAGACAGGTGAGCGAGGGGTAAGGTCACAAGAGTACACATCAAACAAGGTAATGCAGGACGAGGTGCGTACGGAGAGCGAATTGAGAAAGCTCGTCCCTACCGTACGCCCCCCACATGTGACCTACACTACCCCCCCCCTTGCCCCTCCCCGTATTTACAAAAACCTACACATTTACAAATTCGTCACTACTGTCACGTCTTCCCCATATTTCCCCTATACCAAATTCGTCCCCACAATCCCTCTAACCTCTAACATTATTGCGCTCCCTCGTCATTATAATCCAGCTACCCTCTCTATGTCCCCAACTACCTGTCCAAAGTCGCTACTTAAACTTACAGTTACCTATGGTCATCTTCTCTAGATCCACATCTCTAGATCCACAGAAGCGTCTATCCACATCCACAAGGCTAACCCCTGCTCTAGCGGGGAAAAATGGCCTTAAAACGATCATTCATATTCAATTCAATCCCTCTAACCAAAATTTGCCATCACCAATTCATCATCAATCCTCATAAGGAGGGAGAGATGGAACACAAAGCACAATGTCACACCCACGTCATGATGCATCTCACAATCCAAACATTTGCACAACAAAATAAGAAAAACATGGCATGGTGTGGAGTCCTGTCACCTCAGGTGAGTGGATGTAGATGGTGCGAGGAGATTTCCATCCTATCTACCTTCTAAATGACATTAACACGCTTTACACTACCCGGGGTCTTTCCCTGCCAAACCATTGGCCATCTTACTCTATGCGGTTTTAAGAATCAAATTCCCATTGACCAAACTGTGGTGCTTCATCAATTTGGGGTCTCACTCCCCCGATTCAACTCCCTGTGCCCTTGCACAATTTCCGGGCTGAGTCGTGTAGCTCTCCCAGCAGGTCTACCCACCTGCACACCTCCACCACTGTAGTTGCCTCTGAGCTCACCTGCTCCTCACCCTACCTATCTAACTGGGGAAGGCCCTCTGGCGCTCTCCCCACTCGGTGCCCTCTCTGGCACTGGGCTACCCGGGTCCGTCCTCCGGATCCTCGGGCCCCATCCACAACTCTAACGGCTCCCAGAGCCCACCTGCGGCCTCACCTGGCCGACATCCTCACAGTGGCGGAGTGTCCATTCAACTACACTTACTAACAGGCCACACGCCCAGCCATTTCCACGTCACTAATGCACCCATCCAAACACCATTCTTCCACCACGCTCCACAGATGCCAATATCCAACCACAATTTACCTGTACCCTCTACCTAACTCTTACACTACCCTCCCCGGGTATTCGTGATGGGGTCCATCCTCTCCATACACACCTTCGCACCATCCACTCCACTCCATAGTTTCCACCATACTCACTCCATACCATCCATTCCATACTCCATATATTCCATACTCCATGTATTCCAGACCATTTATTCCATACAACCATTCTCCATTCACCTGTAGTTGCACACCTGTGCAATCACTCCTACTGGTGCTTCCTGCACCCTCCTTCCTCCCTGGACCATTTGGTCAACACAACACAACACACAACACAACACACAACACACACAACACACCTCCTTCCTCCCTGGACCATTTGGTCAACACAACACACATCACCATCGCTCACTCATACACTGCTCCATACACCTGTTCAGTTGCACACCTGTGCAATCTCAATTGTTCCTCACTCACTGCTCCATACACTTCCACGCTCAATACAACTCACAATCACCTTCTCACAATACACTCCTGAGTACACCTCCAACACTCACACGGCATCATCTGATCTACCTGGTTTCCCGCTAACTTGGTGCTCCCCGTCTTCCCTTTAAACTAAGCACATACCACGTCATTAACAACCATTCTAACCTCTCTATGTCCCCGACTACCTGTTCAATGTTGCTACTTACCTTACCGTTACCTATGGTCATCTTCTCTAGATCCCTACACACTTTATCCTAACCCTCCCGGGCTAGTTTTCACTGCCAAACCCCATAGCTATTGCTCCTTTGCCCCCAGTATGTGAGGGATGGCAGAGTTGCCATCCCATCACATCGGTATCTTCTACTATCATTATCAATTTTGTCATCAAATGTCAACCAATCACCAATTCCCTATCCCAAAATTTCGGGTCCAAAACACTATCATTATCACAGTCCGCTATACTTGAGCATCGGTGCGTCGTTATATTCTCAAAGCCCGGCTTCGTAAAGCCGAGCAATGAATTCGGGTGGTTTGGTCGCCTGCAGGTTGGATCCGTCCGCCATTCACGACTCTGGGGAGGAGGCATGCTCGGGCTGAGGTTCCACGGCCCATCGCGGCGCGGAACCTTGCGGTCTCCGGCCCGACGACCGAGGCTCGCCCGGTCGGAACCCCGTCCCCGCCAGGGGGCGAAGGTCCGACCCGGCTCCCTTCCCCCGGAATCGCGCCGATCGCTGTTCTGACGCGGCTCCGACCATTCAGTGCGGGGCCCGAATCGTGCGCGACGCTCCGAAACGGGGCGAAGCAGCATCGATCCGCGCGAAGCTTCGCATCCAAAAAAGCGCGATCCCCGCGAAGCTTTGCATCCAACAAAGCGCGCCGCGCACCGAGCGCCCGCGTCGACTATCCGTCACCCTAAACGCTACCCCGTTCAACGTCGAGGCCTTACTCGCATACTCACACGCACACGCGACCCTTTTCACACTCACAAAACCTGGCGTCTCAGCGCCTCCAGTGCATCCCACACACTCCGGCCATTCCACCACCGCACTCCCTGTTACACACCACACCTCTTGCGCACACTCGCCGCTCGGTACGTACTCCGTACCACTCACCATGGGCATGCACTCTTGCATCCACCCACTAACGCGCTCCAATGGGCGATCCCACACCCGCACCACAACCAACTCAGGTGTGCTTCCTCGCAAACGTTCCACCACCACTTTACTCTCCGTGTCACTCTCACCCTCGCACGTACACTCCGTATCGCTCTCACTCCCTGTGTCACACTCCGTACACCCCGACATGCATTCTCACTCGCACTCGGTTTCACACTCGTGCTTTGTAACATGCTCACTCCTTGACGCACACTTTTTCCTCACACGCGCGCCATTTTTACTCACACGGGACCCTTCACCAACGCCCGGGTGCCATATCGATCCCAATCGCACGACAATTCTCTTCGCGCCAAACCCCCTCTTACAAAATCTCCCGGCACCACATACAGCCCGTCTCACCTTCGGGGTTCTTCTTCCTCCCTGCACCAACACCTGCAAATCTTTATAAGGATTAATGAGCACAGCATCGTGATGTGAGCACGGACTTTGAGCAATTTCCATTCCTTCCTCCAACTGTTGCTCTTCTACGTCTGTCGTTTTGTCGTTTTTACAATTTCGATTATACCCACCACTACTTTTTCTTTATTCACCTCGACGACCGCTGGCTTTATTAAAATTCCCTCTTCTACCTCAGCGGTCGCCGGCTTTTCCATACCCCGGGTCGCGATGTCTACCCCGGTCCAGTTACCTGTGCTTTTCTCCGACTCACTCAACTTGCGCTCCTCGAGTCGCGTTACCTCCTCGTGCACCCGTGGGACCTGCTCGCCCAACCTGCGGTCAACCTCCCTCTCGGCTTCCCCCACCTCATATGCGGCTTGCCCCCTCGCCAACCCCTCATTCATTTCTTTGGCTTGGCCAATTATGCCACCCAGTTTGTCCCCTAATCTGCTTCCGAATCCCTTAAATTTGCTTCCGAGTCCCTCCAATTTGCTTCCGAGTCCCTCCAATTTATTTCCCATATTGTTTAACCCGTCTCTCAATTGCTCACTGGTACCCCTTGCTTCGTCCCTCATTGCCCCCATTTGGTCCCCCAATCGCTCACCCTGAGCCCTCGTTTCTTCCTTTTGGGTGTCTATTTTACTTTCTAATCGCTCACCCATCTTTAGCATGAGGGCCTCCATTTGCACCATGAAGAGGTTCAAATTCACCGGTGCTGCTACGGTCACGGGCGCGGCTAAATTTGGTGCCACTGTAACCACGTGCATGAGGGGCGCCATTTTGTGCACCTGATACCTCCTCAACCACATCCTCTTTGTTCTCCTCCTCCATTTCTCCCACATACATTTCCCCGAGGTCCTGGGTCGACTCTACACCCTCTAATTCCCCCACCGGTATCCCGTCGCCTTGACCATCCATGGCACGATTTTCAAATTTAGGATTTTATAAAACCAAATTTCGGGTCACTCGTAATTTGAGCGTGCTAAGCGCTTCAGGTCCGAATCTCGCTCCCGACACCAAATGTTGCGGAACCCAACGTCGGCCTCTGGTCCCCTTGGAAGGGGGATTAATCCCCTCTTCTATACCTGACCGACGTGGTCCCTGACGCTGCCCAGCGACCTCCGGAAAGGCCGGTGGCACAGCCCCGTTCGTACCGCGGACAGATGTTAATTGCCGAGCGGTTTTAGCAACTGCGGCACGAACTATTAACAATGACTAGACCCGATTCCTGAACGTTGGCCAAATCGTGCCACAGGTATTCAATTTGGAAAAGACAAAGGTGAACGGATGTGAAGAAGAAGAAGGCAAAAGGTATGAAAGACAAATATAATTTATTACTAATATTTATACAATTAAAAGAAACCAAGGAGGAGGAAGGATAATAAAATAAAAACAGAAGAAGAAGCAGACACAGTGCACCTTAGCTTACCTATACAGTCTTACTTAGTACCCCAGGACAAGACAAAAGACAGACTACGAGCACACTTACACGACTGGGAATGGAGGCAGGAATGACTGGAAGGAGGAATGGGAAGGCCCAGGCAACGGTCGGCGTCGAGGTCCAGCTCCAGGAGTCGACGCGCGTTGTGGTGGGAAAACTTGCAGGCCGCGAGCGCATATCGTTCACCGCGAGCGGACTGGGGCGCTTCGTTTTCTCCCGAACTCTGGACTCCGGGCTCCTCAGCTCCACTTCAACGCCACCTCAACGCCACTCAACACCACTCAACGCCACTTCAACGTCACTCAACACCACACTCCTGGTCCTCCTCTTATGCAACTCTCGACTTGGTCCAACCAACTCTCCAAAAAGGCTTGCGCGCGCATTTTTATAGCGCGCCTCGACATCAACCCGCGCCACGCCCGTCCTGGTCTCCCACCAGTCCTGATTGGCTGGTCAGGGCTCGTTGGCTCCACCTTGTGATGACGAGCGGCGGCCAACGCCCTGGATTTAGCGGCTCCTCCCCCTTCCTCTCCGCTCTGACCGCGTGGTCAAGGGAGTTTTGCGGCGAAAACCACAAAGCAACAGCGGATTGCAGAAAACTGCCCAATAGCTAATGGCAATTCGTGACCAAAAGGGGAATGGGAAGGGAATCTACCTTATTTGAATTTGGTGCAATGGAGTGTCACTTAATGGAAGCCACAGCCTTAATCTAATACACATAATAAAGAGATAACTACTGAACAAGGAGGAAATCTATGATTGGCTACGTGGATGTTTATGAAATAACTACGGGAACGACCTTTGACCTTTATACACAACGAATGGAGGAAGGAGGGTGATCTTTTACAACAACAATAAAAAAACACAATTCTCAAATCCATAACAATATATATATATATATATATATATATATATATATATAATATATATATATATATATATATATATATATATATATATATATATATATATATATATATGTATATATATATATATATATATATATGTATATGTATATATATATATATGTATATGTATATGTATATGTATATATATATATATATATGTATATATATATATATATATATATATATATATATATATATATATATATATATATATATATATATACATATATATATATATATATATATATATATATATATATATATATATATATATATATATATATATATATATATACGTATATATATATATATATATATATATATATATATATATATATATATATATATATATATGTATATATATATATATATATATATATATATATATATATATATATATATACGTATATATATATATATATATACGTATATATATATATATATATACGTATATATATATATATATATATACGTATATATATATATATATATATATATATATATATATATATATATATACATATATATATATATATACGTATATATATATATACGTATATATATATATATATACGTATATATATATATATATATATACGTATATATATATATATATATATATATATATATATATATATATATATATATATATATATATATATACGTATATATATATATATATATATATATATATATACGTATATATATATATATATATATGTATATATATATATATATATATATATTGTTACGGATACGGGGGACGGCTCTCCCGTTAGCAAGGGGTGATTAGCCCCTTGTCCTGTTAAGCTGGCCATCTCCCCGGTCCTGGTACTTGTAAAGCTATCCCGCGGGATGGAACGGATCAGGGTTATGGGTCCAGGGTCTATCCCTAATACCTTTATCCGTCCCTCCGCAGACTAGGGAGACAAGTACCGCTCGAACCCCGGTTTGGATGGTCTAGTTAGTTGTCGAGCGGTTTTTAGCAACCCGAAGTTCGAGTCATTAGCCTTCACTAAACCCGATCCTGAACGTTGGCCGAATCGCGCCACGTACACTCAATATGGAAACCTCTAAAGCGACCGAAAGAGCATGAAGAAGTAAAGACAAAGTAGGGAATAACAAGATTTATTACTATTTACACACAACTAAAGCAGAAAAGAAATGGAATATGATTTACAAGGCAATGGAAGGAGCAGGAGACATAGTGCAATGATTAGCTTATATATATGGCAGTCTTACTTATAAACCCCAAGACAACATGAAAGACGGACAAACGGGCACACTTGCACGGGGGAAATGATGGCAGGAATCACTGGAGGGAGGAGAAGGTCCAAGCCGATGGCAGGGCAGGAAGGTCCGGGCAATTCCACACAGTCAAGGTCCACGTTCCGTGCTCGAAGCGAACAGCAGCTGGCAGCTCCGCGTCTCCACAACCGGCAATAGGGCCTAGAGGGTCTCGGCGTATTGCTGCAGTATCAGCACCCCCTCACGTCTCGTTCTCTCTTGGCTGCTTTAGCTGGATCACGCATCTGCCGCACCTCTCTCTCAATCTCCTCCAAAAAGCCAGCAGCTCTATAGAAACCCCCGCGTGTCCTTTTATAACATGCTTTTGGGTTTCTTACCCGCGTGCGTTGTAAACGCCCCTCGGTCAGCTCGCCTCGGCCTTGATTGGTCGCGAGGGCTACTGATCCCGCCCCTCTTGATGACGCGTTGGCAAAGCCACGCCTTGTTCCTCGCGTTTGGCTGACTCCTCCCCCCCCCCCCCCGATGACGAGCTGGAGACACGCCTTTCTTCTCCGTTGGTTACCTCGTGCGTAATGGAGTCAAATGCAGCAAACAGTGGATGAAATGCAGCAAAGTAAAGAAGTCAATTGCAGCAAACCTGGCAAACCTGGCACTTGGAAGATGCCATGGGGCGTCGGAGGGACCTACTCTTATTTAATTCGGTGCAATGAAGAGTCAAACTATTGGGAAACACATCCTTAACCTACATAAAATAAGGGACTAACTATTTAAAAGGATATATGGTGCCCTGTGTGTAGGTTTATGGAATTAACTAAGAGGACGAGCTTCGACCTTTCTTTACCTTACGGAGGGTGCCATGTACACACAACAAAACCATATTTCTCACAGTCTTTACATTTTCTCAAATTCGTTACACTTCTCAAATTCGTTACACTGCACCCTCCTTCCTTCAGGCCCGAACTCGGGCCTATAAAACTTTTAACTTAGTGTGACACGTAGGTGTAATTCCCTCTACAATTAACCTGACCCTGAGTGTGACAATTTTAAAACACAAATAAATATGTCCCCCTGCTGCATTGCACTCTGCCTAACAGATTTGCGCCCACAGGATAACCGAATTACGGAATTGTTTTCAAACTATACATTTACGGTGGGGAGCATTATTTACAGTGACGTTATTTCTTATTTACAACGCAACCCAGGACCTGTGTTTTTTTCTTTTTAGGGAAACAAGGAGAAGGAAATTCCTGTTGGGAGGGAGGAGACAGCACGCATTGCATTGATGCACCAGTACCAATAACACCAAAGCACCCAAAGCACCCAAAAGCACCAACCAGTGCACAGTCATTACTGTTTGTAATAAACACACACAAAAAAAAACAACTGGTGGTGGTCTTCTCCTTCTCTGCTGGGCCGATGTTCTTCCCGATGTCTTCTTGCTTCATGCGGCCTACTTGGAAATATAAAAAGCACAAACCGTGTCCATTTTTATTTAGGGCCACAGGGGCCAACTAAGGGTGGTCCACCTGTTTGGCATAGGTGCCACCTTACCGAGGTCCGCAAGCAAGATTCCCTGGCCACTATGGCCGGTCTCCAACAGAGGTGCCCTGCCCCAGAACCTGGGGTCCATCAAGTGGTACTTGGCCGCAGAACAGCGGTCGATAAAGTGGTACATCAATGCAATGCATGCAGTTGCGCGGGTCCTGGCACACAAGGCGACCTCCGCACGCTCCCCTCAACGCCCAGTGGCGCACAGTTATCGGGTGGGAGACAAGGGGGGGGGGGGGGAAAGACAGGTGAGCGAGGGGTAAGGGCACAAGGGTACACATCAATAAAGGCAATGCAAGGCGAGGTGCGTATGGAGATGGAGCGGAGAAAAGCTCGTCCCTACCGTACGTCACCCCCCGTCACCTACTCTACCCTTGCCCTTACCCCATATTTACAAAAACCTACACCTTTACAAATTCGTCACTACTGTTACGTCTCCCCATATCTTTCCTATACCAAATTCGTCACCACAATCCCTCTAACCAAAATTTGCCATCACCCAATTCATCATCAATCCTCATAAGGAGGAAGAGATGGAACATCAGCACAATGTCACACCCACGTCATGATGCGTCTCACAATCCAAACATTTGCACCAAAAATAATAAAAACCAACAAACCATGGCATGGTGTGGAGTACCATCGTTACCACAGGTGAGTGGATGCAAATGGTGCAAGGAGATTTCAAACCGAACTATCTTCTAAATGACATTAACACGCTTTACACTACCCGGGGTCTTCCCTGCCAATCCATTGGCCAACTTACACTCTGGGTTCTAAAAACCAATTCCCATTGACCAAACTGTGGTGCTTCTCAATTTGGGGTCTCACTCCCCCGATGCAACTCCCTGTGCCCTTGCACAATTTCCGGGCTGAGTCGTGTAGCTCTCCCAGCAGGTCTACCCACCTGCACACCTCCACCACTGTAGTTGCCCCCGAGCTTACCTGCTCCTCACCTAACCTATCTAACTGGGGAAGGCCCCTCCTGGCTCTGTCACCCCTCGGTGCCCTCTGGCACTGGGCTACCCGGGTCCGTCCTCCGGATCCTCAGGCCCGATCCACAACAACTCTACCGGCTCCCAGAGCCCACCTGCGGCCTCACCTGGCCGACATCCTCACAGTGGTGGAGTGCCCATTTAACTACACACACACTAACAGGCTACACGCCCAGCCATTTCCACAACACTAATGCACCCATTCAATCACCATTCTTCCACCACGCACCACAGATGCCAATATCCAACCACAATTTACCTGTACCCTCGACCTAACTCTTACACTACCCTCCCCGGGTATTCGTGATGGGGGTCCATCCTCCTTTCCCCCATCCACACCTTCGCACCATGCACTCCACTCCACAGTTTCCACCATACTCACTTCACGACCATCCATTCCAATACTCCATATACTCCAGACCATTTATTCCATACACCTGTTCTCCATTCACCTGTTCGGTTGCACACCTGTGCAATCACCTGGTGCTTCCTGCACCCTCCTTCCTTCCAGGACCATTTGGTCAGCACAACTCACATCACTATCACTCACTCAAACACTGCTCCATACACCTGTCCAGTTGCACACCTGTGCAATCACACATTTTAACCATACACAGTACACACGGCATCATCTGAACTACCTGTTGCCCTGCTAACTTAGTGCTCCCCGTCTTCCCTTTAAACTAAGCACATACCATGTCATTATCATCCAAAGTAATCTACCTACGTCCCCACTACAGGTATCATTGTCACTAACTAATCTTAACGTTACCTAAGGTCATCTTCTCTAGGTCCCTACACACTATATCCTAACCCTCCCGGGCTAGTTTTCACTGCCAAACCCCATAAATCTATTGCTCCTTTGCCCCCGCTGTGAGAGATGGCAGAGTTGCCATCCCACCACATCGGGTATCTTCCACTACCAATTTTGCACACCAAATTCCAGCTAATTAAAAATTTGCCAATCACTACCAATCATCTGCCAATCATCACTCTGCCAATCCTTTGTCAATCCTCAAATTTTGCTTTTTTCAATTTCGGGTCCAAAACACTATCCTCATCACACGTCTACTCACTTGAGCCTCTCGGTGCGCCAATTCACTTCTACAGCCCGGCTTCACACAGCCGAGCAATGAATGCGGGTTGCTTGGTGCCGGCGGTTGGATACGTCCGGCATTCGGTGCAGGGACGGGGGCTTACCCGGGCCGAGATCCCACGCACCATCTCGGCACAGAGCCGTCCAATGGCCCGATTTCGCCCTGCCGGAACGCCTCAACCACAAAGGGTTGTCGTGACGACCCTTCCTACCGGGCCGCCCGCTCGGCTTAGTGGAGCACGGACGCGGCCGTTCAAAGCGCGGCCCGGCGTGGATCCCGCACGGCGGTTCTTTCGAAACCGCCGCGGGTCCCCGCGGCACACGAAGCTGCCCGGCACGCACCGAGGGCCCGATTCGGCTATACGTCGCTCTAACCGCTAACCCGGTTAGCGTCGATGCTCCACTTGCATGCTTACACCCCGCAGCCCGTTCCTTGCTCATACATCCAGCCGTTCCCATGCTCCTAGTCATTGCACCTTCCCTTACACACCCTGGTACACTCATTCCGCTTACAGACTTTGTCACACACCTGACCACCGCACACCTTTGCACACACTCGTCGTTCGCACACCTCACCAACACACCTCTTCGTGCCCCCTCCTCGGTCACCTCCTCTGTGACAACCACAGGTGTGCTCTCACTTGCACACCCAACCACGTGCCTCACTACCAACTCCAGCGTGCATGCCCATACGCGCTCTACCATTCCAGGTGTGCATCCTTCCATTCCAGGTGTACATCCTCTCTCACCTGCCACAACCAACTCACGCTCCGTGTCACTCTTACTACTTTCACCACCACACTCGGTCGCGCATTCACCCTTACTTTTGACAGCGCACTCTGTACTCATGCACCCGTCCGTTACACACCTTTCTCACGCACACTCTCCTGTTACACCCTCCGTAACACTCACCACAGGCGTGCATGCTTCCGTTACATCCCTTGTAACACTCCCCACGACGCGCTTCCATGTGCCCCCCCCGCACACGCGCTACGACCAACTCACTCTCGACGGCACACTCACTCCTCGGCGCGCACTTTTTCCTCACACACCCCAGAGTCGGACATTCTCCCACACCTCCTCCTTCGCACTCCGTACCTGTCGCACACTTCACCAACGGCCTCTCACGAACACCCGGGTCCAAACCAACCCCCAAGCCGACTGAATCTTCCCTCACACCATATACATTTCCGCGTATATCGCCACTCACCTTGGCACCTCGTCTCCGCACCTCCTTCGCCACCTGCACTCTTTATTTGGTTAGCAAGCACAACATCACGATTTGAGCACCGACCTTGTACATATTCCATTACCTCCTCCCTTATCTCCCTCTTAGTTTCCGTCCGTCTCTTCTTAATTTCACTCACCCCCTCTTCCACTTCCTCTAACTTTTGCTTCATCTCTTTTATTTCCCGGTGCGTCTCCTCAATTTCGTCCTCTAACGCCACCTTAACCGTTTCTATGTGCGTCCTCACTTCTCGGTCCCTCGTCTCCATTACTTCTGTCACCTCTTCCAACCTCTTCGTCAACCCCTCATGTACCATCTGACATTCCTTCTTTGTCGCTATTAATTCGTTCTTGATGTCTTTTTGTGTCGCTTTTAACCCCCCGATTATTGCAGTGTTCTTTTCCACTTGGTCCACGAGTTCCTTTTGTCCCACTGTCAGCTGTTCTACTCCCCTCGTCAGACCCTCTATTCCCCCCTGTAACCTAGCCGTATTATTCCTCACCTCTTTCTCCATACGCTTCTCACCTTGCTTTACCTCCTCGCGTACCCCCGAGACCTCCTCGCTTACACCTCGTCTGATCTCCTCTCCCATTTCTCCCATCTCTTTAGTAGATGCCACCCTCATTTGTTCTAATTCATCCCTCTGAGCATCCAATTTACCTTCGAACCCGACTTTCACCTCCTCTATCTGGTTCCCCATCCGTTTGATTTCCCGGGCGGATTGCTCCCCTATTGCCCGCAATTTGTCATCCTTCCTAGCTTCTAGCCCCGTTAACCCATTCTTTACCTCTTTTATCCCGTTGTCTAACCCCTCAAATTTATTGTCCAACCCCTTAAAATTATTGTCTAACCCCGCAAATTTATTGTCTAACCGTTCACCGGTACCCCTCGCTTCGTCCGTCATTGCTCCCATTTGGCCCCTCAATTCGTCCCTCATTTGCTCACCCATTTTTTCCATATACCCCATCATCCGCGCCGCGAAGAGGTCCAATTTCCCCAGCGCTGCGGTCTCGGCTGCTGCAGCGCCGCCATTTTGTGCCTCTGCAACCACGTGCGCAAGGGCGCCATTTTGTGCACCTGATACTCCCTCAACCACCTCCTCATTGTTCTCCATTTCTTCCCTGTGGTCCTGGGTTACCCCTAACCCCTCTTCTAGCTCACCCACCTGCATCCGATCGCCTTGATTGTCCATGGCACGACTCAATTTGGGATGTTCAACAAAATTTCGGCCGCTCGTAATTTCAACCAAATTTTTTTTTGATGTTATAGAAAATTTGGTTCGGGCCTCGAATCACACTTCCAGACACCAATTGTTACGGCCAATAGTACAATTGGTGTCCAAAATTTGGGCTAAATAAATTTAGTCCCAGGTTCGAATCCCAACTCCTGACTACCAATTGTTACGGATACGGGGGACGGCTCTCCCGTTAGCAAGGGGGTGATTAGCCCCTTGTCCTGTTAAGCTGGCCGTCTCCCCAGTCCTGGTACTTGTAACGCTATCCTGCGGGATGGAACGGATCAGGGTTATGGGTCCAGGGTCTATCCCTAATACCTTTATCCGTCCCTCCGCAGACTAGGGAGACAAGTACCACTCGAACCCCGGTTTGGATGGTCTAGTTAGTTGCCGAGCGGTTTTTAGCAACCTGAAGTTCGAGTCATTAGCCTTCACTAAACCCGATCCTGAACGTTGGCCGAATCGCGCCACGTGCACTCAATATGGAAACCTCTAAAGCGACCGAAAGAGCATGAAGAAATAAAGACAAAGTAGGGAATAACAAGATTTATTACTATTTACACACAACTAAAGCAGAAAAGAAATGGAATATGATTTACAAGGCAATGGAAGGAGCAGGAGACATAGTGCAATGATTAGCTTATATATATGGCAGTCTTACTTATAAACCCCAAGACAACATGAAAGACGGACAAACGGGCACACTTACACGGGGGAAATGATGGCAGGAATCACTGGAGGGAGGAGAAGGTCCAAGCCGATGGCAGGGCAGGAAGGTCCGGGCAATTCCACACCGTCGAGGTCCACGTTCCATGCTCGAAGCGAACAGCAGCTGGCAGCTCTGCGTCTCCACAACCGGCAATAGGGCCTAGAGGGTCTCGGCGTATTGCTGCAGTATCAGCACCCCCTCACGTCTCGTTCTCTCTTGGCTGCTTTAGCTGGATCGCGCATCTGCCGCACCTCTCTCTCAATCTCCTCCAAAAAGCCAGCAGCTCTATAGAAACCCCCGCGTGTCCTTTTATAACGTGCTTTTGGG
The DNA here is from genome assembly GCF_964187855.1 of Myxine glutinosa. Taxonomy (NCBI): domain Eukaryota; kingdom Metazoa; phylum Chordata; class Myxini; order Myxiniformes; family Myxinidae; genus Myxine; species Myxine glutinosa. The sequence goes on from NC_136261.1 coordinate 48,483,789, forward strand.
TTTCTTACCCGCGTGCGTTGTAAACGCCCCTCGGTCAGCTCGCCTCGGCCTTGATTGGTCGCGAGGGCTACCGATCCCGCCCCTCTTGATGACACGTTGGCAAAGCCACGCCTTGTTCCTCGCGCTTGGCTGACTCCTCCCCCCCCCCCCCCCCCCGATGACGAGCTGGAGACACGCCTTTCTTCTCCGTTGGTTACCTCGTGCGTAATGGAGTCAAATGCAGCAAACAGTGGATGAAATGCAGCAAAGTGGCTGAAGAAGTCAATTGCAGCAAAGCTGGCAAACCTGGCACTTGGAAGATGCCATGGGGCATCGGAGGGACCTACTCTTATTTAATTCGGTGCAATGAAGAGTCAAACTATTGGGAAACACATCCTTAACCTACATAAAATAAGGGACTAACTATTTAAAAGGATATATGGTGCCCTGTGTGTAGGTTTATGGAATTAACTAAGAGGACGAGCTTCGACCTTTCTTTACCTTACGGAGGGTGCCATGTACACAGAACAAAACCATATTTCTCACAGTCTTTACATTTTCTCAAATTCGTTAGACTTCTCAAATTCGTTACAATATCTATATATATATATATATATATATATATATATATATATATATATATATATATATATATATATATATATATATATATATATATATATATATATTGTTGCGGATCTCGGACGTCCGCTCTCCCCTTATCAAGGGGGGGTTAATCCCCTTGTTATTTTTATCTGGCCGACCGGAGTCCTGGAAGTTATACGCTCCTTCCGGTCGGTATTAGGTAGGGCCCACCAGGGGGCAAAGGTCCGACCTGGCCTTCTCCCCCGGAATCGTGCCGGTCGCCGCTACGACGCAGCACCAACCATACAGGGCGGAGCCCGGCCCGAATCGTGCATGGCGCTCCTTGCAAGGGCGCCACGGCAACGATCCCCGCCAGCCCCCGCAGCACACAAAGAACACCACGCCCCGAGAGCTCGCGTAGACTATCCGTCAGCCTAACCGCTGCCCCGGTCAGCGTCGATGCTCGGATCGCATGCTCACACCACGCGCTCCTTTTCTCACTCGCACATACCATACACTCCGTGCACTCTATTACCGCACTCTCTCTCCGTGCACTCTCTTCTCTTGCACACCCAGGTGCACACCACTCTGTTACACACTCCTCTCGTGCACCTTCTTGCGCACTCTCCTCCGGTACGTACTCCGTACCACTCATGGGGGTGCACTCTTGCACATACCCACTCAGCGCACACCTACCCACGGGTGTGCAATCTCCTGTTGCACACCCAATCACGCGCTCTGGTGTGCATCCCCGCACACTCCACAACCAACTCAGGTGTGCATCCTTGCACACTCTCTCCATCCATCTCACTCTCTGTATTACACTCACTCTCACTCCCATACTCTGTTTCACACTCACGCCTCGGCGCACACTTTTTCCTCACACGCGCGCCATTCTCTTTCATACACCTCTCCACGGACCTTCCCCAAGCGCCCGGGTGACGTCTGGATCCCAAGCGCGCGAAAAATATTTTCGCGCCAAACCTTTTCACGCCATATACAGCCCGGCTTACCTTTGGGATCCTCCTCTCCACACGCACCAGCTGCAAACTTTCATTTTGGTTACGAAGCACGGCATCATGGGGCGAACATGGACTTTGCACATATTCCATCTTTTCCTTCAATTCATGTACTAACTCTGCCCTCTTCTGAATCCCAATTTCCACGATAATTATGTCCTTCTCTTCATTAAGCTCGACGACCGCTGGTGCTAATAAAATAAAATTTTCTAATTCTGTGGTCGTCGGCTTTTCTATCCCCCGTGTCGCGATTTCTACCCTGGTCCACCCGGCTGTGCTTTGCTCCAGCTCGCTTAACCCGCGCTCCTCAAGCCGCGCTACCCCGTCGCATACCCTTGTACCTTTCCCGCTCGATCTGCGGTCAATTTCCTTCTCAAATTCTTTTATCTGGCCACCTATCCTGGTTCCAAACCCCGTTAACCCGTCCTTCATTCCCTCCATTTGATTTTCTCGGGTGGCCATCCTTCTTTTCAACCCCGTTAACCTCTCATTCATTTCTCTGGCTTGGCCACCTATGTCCTTCAATTGGTCCCCGAATTTGCTTCCGAATTCTCCCAATTTACTTTCTAATCCCCCAAATTTGCTTTCTAACCCCCCAATTTGACTTCCCAATTGCTCCCCCATTCTATTTTCCAACCCTTTTATTTCCCGAGTGGAGTTGTCCCCCAACTCTTTTATTTCCTCCCCTCGGGTGTCCAGTTGCCCACTCATTTTTTTTAGACTATCCTCCGTTTTGACCATAAAGGCCATCATGTGGGTCATAAATAAGCCCATATCTATTGGCGCTGCAGGCTAGATTCTCGCCGCCACCTGCGAAGCGCCGCCATCTTGCTCGCCTGCAACCCCTACTGCTGCATCCTCAATAATTTCCTCCTCCATCTCTCCCCATTGTCCCACTTCTTCTCGGGGGTCCTGGGTTAATTCTAACCCCTCCTCATCTACCCCCACCGGCATCCGATCGCCTTGGCTATCCGAATAATAAAAATTTCGGCCGCTCTTAATTTTGACCAAATTTTGTCCAGATATAAAAAATTTGGTTCGGGTCCCAAATCCCACTCCCCGACACCAATTGTTGCAGCCAATAGCACAATTGGTGTCCAAAATTTGGTCTACTAAATTTAGTCCCAGGTTCAAAATCCCACTCCTGACACCAATTGTTGCGTATCTCGGGTGTCGGCTCTCCCCTTATCAAGGGGGGGGGGGGGGGTGTGGGGGGTGGTTAATCCCCTTGTCTTTTTACATGGCTGACCCGAGTCCTGGAAGTTATACGCTCCTCCCGGTCGGTATTATGTAGGGTTATTGGTCAATTTAGTCTGAATACCGAATTACTAACCCCGACCGTGAAGCAGGGAAATAGCTCCCGCCCAAACCACGGCGTTAGTGGACATGCCGAGTGAAGCGAGCCGCGATTCGGGCCGTTAACAAATGACTAGACCCGATTATAGCGGTTCCTAATCGTGCCACGTTTACCCAATTGAGAAAAGACTAATGCGATCGGATAAGAGGAAACCCAGAAAATAGGAAGAACAAAGATTGGTTTATTAACAATTTACAAGAAGGAGAAGAGGAAATTAAAGAATGTACAGGATAGGAAGAAGAAGAAGAAGAACACAGGGCAGCCTTAAACAGTCTTATTCTTAATACCCAGGACAAACGGGCCCGTCTAACATACACACTCACATGGGGATTGTAGATGGTGGATGGTCACCAGCGAGTCCAGGCTCCAGCCCGGCTCCGGTCCAGGCTCCGGTCCAAGCTCCGATCCAGCGGACGAAACCCGGCAGGCAGCTCCGCATGTAGTTGGAACGCGACCGGACAATTATATAGCGAGGGGAAGCTGGTGTCCTATGGCGTATGTAATAAATGCACACTCGTTCCAAACGCCCCCTCTCTCCAAGGTTCTTTCGCACAGCGCGTTTCCAACCAGTCCTTTACAACGCCAATCGTACGACGCCATCTTGGGCAGTTCTCTCATCAAGCGTGCCGTATATCTCTTCACAATGGTGCGCTCTCCCGATCAGTCCTCCTTTAATAAGGTCCTCCTTTAATCAGCGCCACTGCATCAGTCCTCCGGTAAGTTCACTCATCAAGCGCGCGTATATCTCATCAGTCCTTTTGCAACGCGCATTTCCCAGTAAGTCCTGTGAAAGGGCTTTGCGTTCGCGCTTTTATAACGCAACCAAGCGATCGCTCCATGAGCCCCAAAGCCACGCCTGTCGGCGATGTCACTTCAGCCCTGGTTGGCTGGTTATCGCTTACCGGCCATGCCCTGATGGTGGGTTGACGTGGCCACACATTCTTCCTGGTGCTCTGCCCCATTTCTCGGGCCTTGCCTCGTGGCTTATGGCGGCGTTGAGCGAGCGCTAAGGCAGCTGCTGCTGGCCGAGGCGCGTAACACTTGGGAGGGGCCATGAGGTACAGACTGTAGGGGCGCGCTTAATGGCGTGGCTTGGAGAGGGAGGCTGTTAAAATGGACGAATGGGGACCTACTCCTTATTTGATTGACACAACGCAGATTCAACTATTGGAAACACGACCTTATCTAAACACATACTAATGAAATAACTGAAGTCCTATGGTGGCCTACGTGTTGCTTGTGGCCTACCTATGGGGTGCAACCTTTAACCCTTTATTGTCATATTTACAAGTGTGGGCTCTCAAAACCGCAACAATATCTTGTATTAGGTAAACAGTCGGACTTGTAACAGCCGGTGCCACCCTACAATCCCTGTATATAGTTCTAGGGTTTACTGTACTTTGCTCATAACTTCCTCGATGGTCACGAGATGTGGATAGGTTGAGCAGGATGAGCCATAAATTATACAGTAAATATTTTGATTATTCCCCCAGCTTATATAACAGTAAGCCGATTTATATTCGAGCACAACACATTGGAACCTTCAGAATACGGGATAGCTCGTTATTTAATGCAATAATTCGTTATTTAATAATATAATTCATTAACGTTAGTTCGTTATTTAATGTAATAATTTCATCCATAAGTTAATGAATTTATTTTGTTAAAGGTAGCCTGCAGTGGAAGGCTCAAACGTTCCATAATGGTGTCCTTATGAAGTCTTAACACCCACAGTTTGGGGCAACCTGTTGAAAGCACTCGGGGTAATGCGCAGCTTTCCTGTGACGCGTGACCAGGACACCATATGCCATGCGCTGCCAGCTTGGTGACACACTTTTCTGATTCACGTGGCAGCAGAGAGAGCGAGGAGGGATAAAGTGGGGCGGAGTGGGCAAGCTGATTGAATCACACGGTTGGTAACCCAGTGACTCAATTTTCATTGTTGTTTCTTCATCGTGCAGCCAATGATGTCACAGTTGAATTGGCGTAGCAGGAGCATGTAACGATGTCTTTTAAAGTGAAACTGTCTCACGAGGTTATGCCTTCTGCTGCAAAGTGGCTACATAAGATAGTTGCTGCACACAAAGGTTACTTATCTTTCCGTGATTTGGTGATGCAATACCGTTTTCATCGTATGAGATAGAAGAAGGTTTCATGTCGATCTCTATTTCTGGCCTCATCACTGCAACGTTACAGCAAAACCATTTGTGTGCTTTTACTCACACACGTTGAGCTGCTGATTCTACTATCAAGGCTGTCTCACACAAACCAGGGTATAGGTTCTCGGCAAACAGACTACATTTAGAGTAAGATAGTGGGAGATGCTCCTAGCTGGAAAGGTGGTTCGCCAAGATCTCCTCCACACCTTCCTCTTATGTAAGCTCCTCGGTCCTGTTTATACACTCAGTGTCCTGAATGTCCGCACCACAGGGTTCACTGCCTCATGGTATAGTGGGGAATTTCAAATAAACTCGGATCCGGATCTTCCCCAATATCTAATCAATTCGTCCTTGTTACATACCCAATCTGTTCCCCCAATTTTGTCCGAATCCACCCATAACTTTTAAAATATCCTACTCACCAACAAACAGCCAGACAGACAGGGGTGAAAACATAACCTCTGTCCACCTTTGGTGGACAATCTAATCAGTCGATTAAACCTATTTTGATATATTTGGTGAACAGAGGGGCCTAATCAACAATTATTTCCCCAATTGTGACTACCACTTTGATCGTATGTTCCTGTGACACGGAGAGCTATATACTACCTAGCCCAGGTGGTCCTACCTAGCCCAGGTTAGTCATAGGGGAGGAGCCAGACTTAGAGTAGTCACGTATTTGGGGGAAGGAAATAAACTAAGGTAATGAGATAGAGAGAGAATGAGAAATTTTGAGAGATTTAAAAATAACAAGTAATGAAAAATCACTCATAGAGCGACACTTGGCAAAAGAGAACAAAGTAGAATGGCACTCAAGAGAGCATCCTTTGACCTCACAAATAATTGGAGGTTGAATTCAGTTAGCTGATATGCAAATCGTCTTCAAAGTTTAAGTTAATCTGATGAAAATTCACAATTTTAGAAATTTGAAAAGGTTGTTAACCTTTGGCCTATGTTGACCTTTGGCCTATGTTGACCTCAAAAATAGTTGGTGGTTGAATTCAGTTATCTGATATATAAATCCGATTAAAATTTCAAATCAATCGGATGAAAATTGAGGATTTTAGAAATTTGAAAAAAGTCGTTGACCTTTGCCCTATGTTGATCTTTAGACCTCAAAAAGATAGGATTCTGTCGGACCACAAACTCTACCGTTTGGTGAGGTTTTGTGAATATCGGTTTAAAATTGTGACCTGTAGGCAAGTATAAGTGAGCGGACAGATAAACAAACACACACACAAACCGGATTGATCAACATACTTGTCCAAAAAATAAAAAAAATTGCCAAGTAATAAAAACATTTCAAGCTAGAACGACCCTCAGTTGAGGGCAAACCTCCGCCAGGTTGGCCATATCACTCAATGGTGAAGAATCACTTAAAAAATTCTACTAGCTGGAGCCAGATCCGGATCTTCACCAAAATCGAATCTATTTGTCCATGTCACACACACAACCTGTCCAACAAGTTTCGTCCAAATCCATCCATAACTTTTTGAGATATCCTGCTATGTATAGTTTTTGGCCCTATCTCCCAATGGTGAAGAATCACTTTCAAAATTAAATAATTCTCATATCCGAATCTATAGTCAGATCTTCATCAAAATCGAATCGAATCGTCCTTGGCAGTCACCCAACCGGTCCACCAGGTTTCGTCTAAATCGGTCCACAACTTTTTGAAATATCCTGCTATGCATCGTTTTTGGCCCAATCTCCAAATAGTGAAGAATCACTTAAGAAAGTAAATAATTCTCATATCCGAATCCACATTCAGATCTCCACCAAAATCGAATCTATTTGTTCTTGTCAGACACCCAACCGGTCCACCAGGTTTCGTCCAAATCTGTCCACAACTTTTTGAGATATCCCGCTCTGTATCGTTTTTGGCCCTATCTCCCAATGGTGAAGAATCACTTAAAATATCCTAGTAGCCGCATCCGAATCCGGATCTTCACCAAAATCTAATCATTTCGTCCTTGTCACATACGCTACATCTCTGCCAAATGTCGTCCAAATCCGTCAACAACTTTTTGAGATATTTTGTTCACAAACGGACAGACAGGGGTGAAAACATAACCTCTATCCACATTTGGTGGCGGAGATAAAAATGTAGAGGATGTAGGGATGTTACTCCAAAAAGTATGTAAACAAGGTAGGGATGGTCACAAGAAATGATCATGTGAAACTATCCCTACATCTTTCTTTGAATAATGGTTGCCCCCAGAAAGAACGGTTATCGACCACGCGCGTCACACGCACACACACACAGCACACACACACACACACACACACACACACACACACACACACACACACACACACACACACTACATCGAAAGGTAGTCCATCAATCACAGAAACTTAGAAGCCAGTCCATTACACTCAAAAGATGCAGAATAACTGAGACTAGAAACGGCAGAATAGAGAAGAGGAAAAGAAAGAGCAGAATAAAAGGATGAAGAAGAGTAAAAGTAAGAAGACTACCGAGTGACTAGTACCATCTTCTCGTCCTGGCCGGAACAAAGAAGCATCTCTTCACAGGCTCATTGTGAAAAGCGGAAATTGTGTGTGTGTGTGTGTGTGTGTGTGTGTGTGTGTGTGTGTGTGTGTGTGTGTGTGTGTGTGTATGTGTGTGTGTGTGATAGACTCAACCATCTATCAACCCAATGTTTGGAGAAGTTCTGAGCAGAAAGTATTGAAACCTCGATGAAGAACGGAGCCAACTGATGATCCAGGCAGTCTGAAGATCGGTCACTCTCTTCCAAATAACGCAAGTTATTACATTAGGCACACAACCTTTTTGAGGGTGGCAATCAAGGTAAAGTTCGGTATAGGGTGTTTTCCAATTAGTTTCATTTGCAACATCAAGCATGGTGTTGGCTTAGCGGTTAGGGTGCCGGCCTGGGATCCGAGGATCCTGGGTTCGAATCCTGGTCAATAGTTGAATTAACGCCTGGGGGGTTGACTCAGCCTGTCATCCTTTCAAGGTCGGCAAATTGAGTACCAGCTTGCTGGGATGAATGATCCCGGTGTGTACCCCGATTTAGAATAGGTACACCGTATCCCTGCGCATCGTAAGAGGTGACTAAAGGGTTGGTGTCAGGAAGGGCATCCGGCCATAAAAAACATTGCCTCAAAAAGGGAATCGTGATGATTGTCGTGGGGCCTGCAAGGCTAACCCTGCTCCAGCAGGGAAAATGGCCTTAAAAAGGATTTTTTTCCGTTCCCCTCCCCTCCCCCGCCCGGCAACGCCGGGTACTTCTGCTAGTTATTTATAATTTACAACATCCTTTAAATGATAATATAATGATTTAAGAGTAGTCATTATTGTTCAATAAATGATGATAACTGTTGTGAGGAAGAGCTTTATGTAAAAAATATAGTGTGTCCGTTGGTTGTTATCTCCATATGCGGGTTTCAGAATATGGAACTGAGTCCTCCCAGGTCTCGAAGTATCCACCTCTGTTTCAGTAAGGACCATGATTCATGAACCAGTTTGTGAAGTTTCCTTATTCTCATAGTTTTGTTCCGTGGGATCTTTTGAGGATCGTCACCGAGCCCCATACAGGTTCCAACTTTGTAGTAATGTTCTCAGGGATGGTTTTAAGATTTCTGTCAGGTTCTTTTTTATCATTCCTGTTTCTCCAATGATCATTGATACAATTTCAGTGCTCTTCCACTTCCAGGATCTTTTCACTTCATTTTTGTGGTCTCTGTATTTGGTCATTTTGTTGATTTCTGCATTGTTTAGGCCAAAATAGCTGGGTGCTGACACCTCAATTAGCAATGCCTTGTATTCTTTTATTGTTCCTCAGTCCGGTCACAATGCTTTGTTTACTGTTTCATTATTGATGGGATCATGAGGTCATATGTGAGCATCACTTCCTTGTTTTCAGTGATTGCTTTTGTTCATGTTTCCATGACTTTTCTGGAACTGGGATATTGAAATTTGTGATGATCTGCCAGTGGATTACTCTCCATACATTGTTGTGCCTTTGGGTGTACAGCTGTTCTGACATTAGTTTTTTCACATCTCGGCAGGAGGTGACTCATGCTTTCTGTTTCTACCTATCAGAACCTACACTTGTTTGATTGACTCAGTCCTGCCATTTTCCAAAAGCCATTGGTGTAGTGTCCTTGGTCTTGGGCATTTATAATGATTCGTTCTCCGTCCCGGTTGAGCTGACCTCTTATTAGCCATTCCAAAGAGCCTTCTTTATTTACTCCCAATCTGTCCAACTCTTCCTGCTTTTTTATCATTTTCCCAGTTGTCGGTGTATATCTGTTGATATTTCATTTTATATTTTTCTTTCATCTTTTTTGCAATTGTTGAGTCTGTATTCGTTGTTGTTTCGGTTTCTTGTGTGACATCCTCCATTCGCATCTGTCTGTAAATCTTTTGCTAGGTGGATTAGGGATACTTTCTCTGGTTTGTTGTCTTCAGTTTGCTTACTAATTGGATTCACTAGTCTGTTGCACTTTTTATGTATTCAGCAAATCCTACTGTTGTTATTCTGTGCACTTGGTTGAGCTCCATCAGACCGCTACCTCCTTCTCGTCTCGACAGGTACATCCTCAGAATGCATTGATATTTGTGGATGGTGAGGAGTTTCCTTGTTTTGATATCCAGTTTTTTTTTATTTCTGATTGTGGCCACTTTATTATTCCACAGCTGAACTCGAATACTGGTATTGCGAGTTGGTTTATGGCTTTGATTTTGTTTCTTGGGGAGAGGTATGTTTTCAGGATCAGCTTCCTGAAAGAAGGAAGTGCGTTCTACATAGATATTCTTTGGCAATTGTTTTGCGCATTTGTTTGTGACATATTTAGTGGCCCTCTTCTACTTCAAAAAGTATTTACATGATGCTTCGTTGTCTAGCTCCTGTGTTGTTGTATTTGTGTCAATTTTTATGTTGTTGTTGGTATACTTTACACGAATGTGCACTTGGCACACTTATCCAGGCCAAATTCCATTTGAATGTTGTCAGAGTACTGTTTCACTAATTTGAGTTGTTCTGCCAATTTTTCGTCATTTGTTGCAAAGAGTTTTAAATCATTCATGTGGAGTAGATGTGTCATCTTTTTTGTCTCTTTCGACGTTCTCTTAATTGATGTCAGATTGTATCCATATCCTTCCTCATTATTGAGGTTGCTCAGTGGTTCAAAGGTCAGGCAAAACAGGAGGGGTGAAAGGCTGTGTCCCTGGACGATTCCTCGACATATCTTCACTCCAAGTATTTTGATCTTTCCTTCCGAATGCTGTAATATCAATGTGGTATTCCAAAGCTCCATTGCTTCCTCTATCGTTGCCTCCTTGTTTCCGTGATTTTTTGGGGTTGATCATGTACAATTGCATGCATTATATCATCCATGAATGTAGGGCATTATCAAAAGCTTTTTTTGTCATCTGTCCATGCTATGGATAATTTGATTATTCTTGTATTGCAGTTTTCGAGTATGGCCTTGTTTAGTAGGAGGTGGTCTATTGTTCAGTGGCATCCTCTTTTACATCCCTTCTTTTCTGCCTCTAGGCCTGTGTGTGTGTGTGTGTGTGTGTGTGTGTGTGTGTGTGTGTGTGTGTGTGTGTGTGTGTGTATGTGTGTGTGTATGTTTGTGTGTTTGTGTGTTTTTTGGGGTTTTTTTTTGTATACTGAATCGAGGCTCATGAAAGAGCTAACATTTACTTCACAAACAAATCAACCAGACAAACAAAATATATAAAAAGAGGGAGCGGAAGACAAGATGGGGAGAGAAGGGGAAGCACACAAACACAACATTTGAGAGCAGGGTTAAAACAAGGAAGTATGGGGTGAAAAGACCGGGAAAAACAGAGACCGAAAGTAATTGCAGCGCAATCGAAGAACCGCGGAGACAAAAACAAAGCCTCAAGCCAAGGTTGGACACGGTAGCCTACTACACTAGGCCTCAGAATACGCGACACGAACTAACCGACGATTCTGTACACAGGTATGAAAAACCAACACCGATAATCCTATTAAAGACACGCCAATAGGTACGCACACCGAAAGAAAGATACAGTTTCAACAAAAACACAATTGTGAGAAATTACTTAACTTCGAAAGCGTGCGCGCATGGACAGCTTTGAAGAGACGTGACCTCCAATCTTGCGCATGCGCAGACCTTACTTGCGCATGCGTTTGTGTGTGTGTGTGTGTGTGCGTTTGTGTGTTTGTGAGTTTGTGTGTGTGTGTGTGTGTGTGTGTGTGTGTGTGTGTGTGTGTCAACAGTACATAGGAGTTGTTGGCTTGAATGAAAACATGACATTGGATTTTTCTATCTAGTGGCAATCTTAAGTTTGTGGAGCCGTGGACCAAACACTTAACTCGCCGGCTGTTCTTATTAGAAGTCACCAGTGTGGCAAATCACAATTGCAATAATTATTAGGCAATTAATGAGATATACACATGTTTGTGATTAAGATATCATGAGGATCTGAAAGTTGCAGGTGATGTGGAACTGCCAAGCTCCACGTAGAAAGCAGCACAGTCATACACAAAGTGAGAAACGTGCAGCACGAGTTATATGAATATTTGTTTGAAAGTATCAGTAGGGAACTGCTGCCGGTGCTTTTGATAGACAACAGAGCTCGATAATTGTGTAACCTGGAGAGTAGTATGAGTAGTAGCATGTCAGACCTCCTTATGCAAGTAAAAGGTTTTCTCACATAAAAGATGTCGACATAGCTCACAATGCTAATAAGCAAACAAATAAATAATGTAGGGATTATTGCATAACGGTGAAATTCACCATACCATTTCAGTTATAAAACGCCTCCATAACTAGCAGCACCATGTGAGGCATCCCTACATCTTCTTTCATTTTGAACAAATGTTTGTTATTTAACTTCAAATGGATAGTTCTGGGCAGGATTTACAACCGTTACTCGACCACTGAATGTGTTGGTGATTACAGAGGGTCCGGGGAGTCTGTGTTGACCGTTACTTGTGTGGGAGCTTTCAAAATGATAACAAGATGTTGGGATGTCTCACATGGTGCTGCTACTTACAGTGCCTTCAGAAAGTATTCACACCCTTTAACTTTTTCACATTAGTTGTGTTGCAGCTGAATTTAAAATGGTTTACATTGAGATTTTTTTGTCACTGATCTATACATAATACCCCATAATGTGAAAGTGGAATTATTTTTAGAAGTATTTCCAAAATAATTAAAAATGAAAAGCTGAAATGTTATTGAGTAAATAAGTATTCAGCCCTTTTGCTATGACACCCCAAATTTAGCTCAGGTGCATCCAATATCCTTTGATCATCCTTGAGATGTCTCTTCAACTTGATAGGAAGCCACCTTTGGCTAATTGAATTGATAGGACATGATTTAGAAAGAAACAAACCTTTCTATATAAGGTCCCACAGTTGACAGTGCATGTCAGAGCAGGAACTCTTCCATGTAGTCCAAGGAACTGTCCATAGAACTCCAAGATTGACTTGTGAGGAGGCATAGATCTGGGGAATGGTATAAAACAATTTATAGAGTTTTGAAAGTTCCCAAGAGCACAGTGAACTCCATCATTAGGAAATGGAAATAATATGGAACTACCCAGACTCTCCTTAGACAGATCTGGCCAAACTGAGCAACCGGACAAGAAGGACCTTGGTCAGGGAGGTGAACAAGAACCCAAAGACGACTCTGATAAATCGAGGCTTAATGGGAAAATGGCCAGACGGAAGCCACTCCTGAGAAAAAGGCACATTATAGCATGCTTGAAGTTTACAAAAAGGCAAGTGAAAGACTCTGACAGCATGAAACAAAGGATTCTGCGGTCTGATGTTATGAAAATTTAACTATTTGGACTGAATACAAAGTGCAAAGTCTGGCGGAAACAAGCACAGCTCAACACCCATCAAACACCATCCCGACTGGGAAGCATGGTGGTGCCAGCATCATGCTATGGGGATGCTTTTCAGCGACAAGGACTAGGGGACTTGTAAGGATAGAAGGAACAATAAATGGGGCCAAATACAGGCAAATCCTTGAGAAGAACCTGCTTCAGAGTGCAAAAGAACTTGTAATGTGGTGAAGATTTACGTTCCAACAGGACAATGACCCCAAGTATACAGTCAAAGTAACACTGGAATGGCTTCAGCACGAGAATATGAAAGTCCTTGATTAGCCCAGCCAGAGCCCAGACTTGAATCCCATTGAGAATCTGTAGATAGACTTGAAGATTGCTGTTCAACGACGCTCCGCATCCAACTTGATAGAGCTTGAGCAAATCTGCAAGGAAGAATGGGAGAAACTCCCCAAATCCAGATGTGCAAAGCTAATACAGACACACCAAAGAAGACTCGAAGCTGTAATCGCTGCCAAAGGCACTTCTACGAAGTATTGACTCAGGGGGTTGAATACTTATTTAAACTAGAACGGCACTCAGTAGAGAGCATACCTCCCTCCGCCTGGTTGGCCATATCACTCAATGGTGAAGATCTGAAGAATCACTTTAAAAATTCTACTAGCTGGATCCGGATCCGGATCTTCACCAAAATTGAATCGATTCTTCCTTGTCACACACACAACCTGTCCAACAGGTTTCGTCCAAATGCATCCATAACTTTTTGAGATATCCTATGTATCGTTTATGGCCCTATCTCCCAATGGTGAAGAATCACGTAAAAAAATTAAATAACTATCATATCCGAATCTATAGTCAGATTTTCACGACAATCGAATCGAATCGTCCTTGTCAGACACCCAACCGGTCCACCACGTTTCGTCCAAATCCGTCCATAACTTTTTGAAATATCCTGCTATGTATCGTTTTTGGCGCTATTTCCCAATGGTGAAGAATCACTTAAAAAATTATAGTATCCGGATCCGAATTCGGATCTTCACCAAAATCTAATCATTTCGTCCTTGTCACATATGTTACATCTCTGCCAAATTTCGGCCGAATCTGTCCACAACGTTTGGAGATATTTTGTTCACAAACGCACAGACAAACGGATAAACAGACAGACAGGTGTGAAAACATAACCTCCATCCACCTTTGGTGGTGGAGATAATTAGATATTTCTGTATTTTATTTTTAAATATTATTTAACTCCCACACTCTCTTCAATCCCTCTCCTCCCTCCAGGTCTTTGAAACAGCTGTTCACCACTATCTCTTGTTTTCCTCCATCTAAAACCTTGATCTTTTCTACCACCGTTAAACACCCCAAATCCGCCTCTTTCAATCCCCAACTTCTTTCCTGAAATTCCGAGTAGTGAAATTCCTAGTAGTGTCCATTTGCTTTATCCCGTGTACTACTCCCTCCTCCCCAGCACTCCCCCTTCCACAGATCTACCGACATCCTTTATCTCCACTGTTGTTGTGCTTGTGTGCTTCCCTCTCCCTCCCCCTCTTGCCTCCTGCTCCCTTCATTGTATGTTTTATGTGTCTGTGTATGTTTTCATGTTCAATGGGCAGCCTCGATTCTGTACACAAAATATATACATATATATTTTGTAAAAATTCCTTTAAAAAAAATTTCACATTGACATTATGGGGTATTATGTGCAAATCAGTGACAAAAAATCTCAATATAATCCATTTTAAATTCTGGCTGTGACACAACAAAATGTGAAAAAAGTCAAGGGGTGTGAATACTTTCTGAAGGCACTGTACATGTAGCCGTTGTTACGTATAAATGTTGTTTGATTTTATCATTAAATGCAATTATCCTTCCTTTGTGGCCTTACATTTTGGCATTGTGTCAAGCAATCCCTATCTTCTTCATCTCCAGCAAATATATTTAAATTTTCTACCATAAGAGATTAATATTCACTTGAAAGAATACAGGACTATCATTTGATAAATCAAACACCGCTCTGGATTCGCCCAATGACCATGCAATTATAATTAAATGCTTCTTTCATGAACATTATGTTAAATGCCCTTACATTTTACTTTAAACCCACACCCCAATTCACACTGTTCTGCCCATGACCCAGATTTTGGTTCTTTATCTCTTTCTCTAATTACTAATTTCACTTGCCCTGGTTTGACCTGCTCATGTCCCACCCTCTTTCCACTACTGCCTGTTTGACCACCTCACAAAATAAGGTCATGTCATAAACCCTTGCACCCCCTTTGCCCGCAAACCCCTCCTTGGTATTTCCCCTTGACATGATTACAGGTTGAATGTATTAGTGAAAGGGTAATGATGGGGTCATTGGGTGCAGGAATTAAGCCAAATTGCACCTCTATCTCTTGTTATTTTATTTGCCATTATCCATTGACATCTCATATTTGCTTGTTGGAAGTGAAGAAAAATGTCAAAGCGTCTTCTTGTAAATATAGTTGGTACTTGATATTGCAGATGGAGCAGCCAGCTTAACACTGAGTTTGATGAACCGCAATGCGGTCTTTTAAGTAGAATTTATTTTAAAGATGTAGGATTTTTTTTTTAAGATGTAAAAAAATTAATTTAAAGATGTAGGGATGTTTTTAAAGATGAAAAAAAATTAAGTTAAAGATGTATGGATGTTTTTTAAAGATGTAAAAAAATTTAATTTAAAGATGTAGGGATGTTTTTTAAAGATGTAAAAAAATTAATTTAAAGATGTAGGGGTGTTTTTTAAAGATGTAAAAAAAATTAAGTTAAAGATGTAGGGGTGTTTTTTAAAGATGAAAAAAAATTAAGTTAAAGATGTAGGGGTGTTTTTTAAAGATGAAAAAAAATTAAGTTAAAGATGTAGGGGTGTTTTTTAAAGATGTAAAAAATTTTTTTTAAAGATGTAAGGATGTTTTTTAAAGATGTAAAAAAATTGATGTAGGGATGTTTTTTAAAGATGTAAAAAAAATTATGTTTGTTAAAGATGTAAAAAAATTTTTTTTTAAAGATGTTGGGATGTTTTTTAAGGATGTAAAAAAAATTTGCTTTTAAGATGTAGGGAAGTTTTTAAAGATGTAAACTTTTTTTAAATTTAAAGATGTAGGGATGGCTTTTAAATTTAAAATGCAAAGAAATAAGGTGGGAATTTTGGTCTAACGATAAAAATTCAACACCATTTCTACATAACAATGCCGACGTCAATATCAGCACGATGAGGCATTCCGATACATCATTCCTATACATCTGTTTCTATGAGGTAGATGAAGGGTGTGCAGTGGATGTAATATGTCTGGACTTCCAGAACCATTTTATAAAGTACCACTTCAAGAGCTCATACTTAAGGTTATGGGTTGCCAAGTGGCTGGTAGAAAAGCTAACTGGATTGACAAATGGCTTAGTGATCGGAAGCAAAGAGTGATTGTGAGTGGGAAGATGTGGAGCTAGGAGGTTGGTTCATTATGGGGTACCTTTAATTCTGGGGTTAAGGAGAAAAAACTGAAATATCACATTTACATAAGTATTCAGACCCTTTGCTATGACACTTGAAATTTAGCTCAGGTGCCTCCCATTTCTCTTGATCATCTTTGAGATGTTTCTACACCTTGATTGGAGTCCACCTGTGGTAAATTCAATTGATTGGACATGATTTGGAAAGGCACACACCTGTCTATATAAGATCTCACAGCTGACAATGCATATCAGAGCAAAAACCAAGCCATGACGTCGAAGGAACTGCCTGCAGCGCTCAGAGACAGGTCTGGGGAAGACCAGATCTGGGGATCAAAAAATTCTGCTGCATTGAAGGTTCCCAAGAGCACAGTGGCCTCCATAATTCTTAGATGGAAGAGGTTTGGAACAACCAGGACTCTTCCGAGAGCTGGCCGCCCGGCCAAACTGAGCAATCGGGGGAGAAGGGCCTTGGTAAGAGAGGTGACCAAGAACCCGATGGTCACTCTGGCTGAGCTCCAGAGATCCTGTGTGGAGATGGGAGAAACTTCCAGAAGGACAACCATCACTGGTCTCGTCGAGATCACGGCGAGGTCACGTCTTTTCGAAGCTGTTCCATGCGCTCACGCTTTCGAAGCTAAGTGATCTTTCACAATTGTGTTTTTGTCGAGACTGTATCTATCTTTCGGTGTATGTACCTATAGCGTATCTTTTGGAAAATTTTCGGTGCTAATTTTTCGTACATGTATACACAATCGTCGGTGAATGCGTATCGAGTATTCTGAGGCCTAGTACTCGTAGGCTTAGGCTACCATACTGTCTCCGACCTTGTGGTTTTGTTTTTCTCTCAGCGATTCGTCGAATGCCTGCAATTATTTTCGTTCTCTGTTTCGTCCCAGTCGTTCACCCCATACCTCCTTGTTTAATATCTCTCAAAAAAAAAAACCCCAAAAAATATTTCCTTCTCAGGGCTTATTCGTTCATTTGTTGTTCTTATTTGTTCGTTCGTTCTTCGTTCACGTTGTTCGCGATCACGTGGTTAGAAATGTATAATCTCTCCCCTGAACAACTATTTTCTCTCATATATTATAACACCTTTTTCTTCTTCTCCTACAAAAGGATGCTTTCGTCTTGCTCACCAAATCTATTCATTCCAAAAAATATATATAATACCATCTCTTACAGTTCCTCCTTTCTGCATTCCCTAAACTATCCAGAACTCCACCCCTCCTTCAGCATCCTCAAACGTATTTTTGACTCGAAGGTCTCAAACTCATTTTGCAAAAAATGTTCGTTTCCCATGAATCGTACACTTTTCAAAATCCAATCTCACCCCTCCCCTCCAAATCTTCCCCATCCCCCCTTCCCTCCTAAACTCCCCCCACACCCCTCCCCTCTGAGACTCGCCCTCGCTCCTCCCCTCCTAGACTCCCCTCTCACCCCTCCTCCTCAAAGCATCCTCCCTGCTTCTTCCCCCTTCCAACTTTCACCTTCATCTCCCCCAACCTTCTGCCTCGCTCTTACCCCTCCTCAAATAACACCTCACTGTGCCTCACCCAATCTCCATCAAACCTTTTGTCTGCCCCATTCTTCCCTTTCTCCAAGCTATTCTGAAATCTCTGAAATCTCTGACACACCTTCAACAGCTCTCCCTACCTCTTCCTCCTCTTCCACATCTTACCTTACCCCCCCCCCCCCCCTGTTCTGTACCCGATGCTCCCCTTCCTCTTCATTAACGGTATGGACCTCAAACATCCGGGGCCTTCGCTCAAACTTGACTGATCTCTCCATACAGGTTGCTTCTGACAAACCAGATGTGATCTGCTTAACAGAAACTTTCCTCCTTCATGATGTCTCTGATGCCTTGGTATCTCTCCCAGGTTACTCCCTCCTCCGGTATGATAGACCTGAGCCTCGTCCTGGAGGTGGGGTTGCTATCTTTATAAAAAAACTCTCTTCCTCACTCGTCCTCCACTGCCCTCTCTCCACCTCACCCCCAGGAATACTTTTGGCTACGGCTTCCCCTTCGCTCCCACCTTTTGTTCATATGTGTGTTGTACCGTCCACCAAACAGTGATGACTCCATCTACATCTCGCTGTCTGATAATATGGACCAACTTCTATATACCCATCCCAACTCTCTCTTCCTCATATGTGGTGATTTCAATTGTCACCATGCCAGTTGGCTGGGTGTGGGTACCTCTCTCACCAGCCATGGCTCTTCAGCAAAGGACTTCTGCGACTCACTGGGACTGACACAATCTGTCAATTTCCCGACCCGGATCTCAGTCAACGGAGCATCTTCTCTTCTGGATTTGGTTATGACTAACTTCCCTGAAAATGTCTGCTGCTCTTCTTCTGCTCCAATCGGCTCATCTGATCATGTGCTTGTCAAAGTGGACATCTCTCTGACCATTCTCAGAGAGCCTCCTCAGCGTCGACAAGTCTGGCATTTCACTCAGGCCAACTGGCACGGTCTTCAAGCAGCCATTAATCATCTGGACTGGTCTCCCATCTCTACCACCTCTGACATCAACTCATCCTGGGAATTCTTTCAAAGTAAATTGCTCTCTCTCATGCACAGATTTATCCCATCTCGTCTTCAGTTGTCATACCCTTCCTCCCGTCCATGGTACATGGATTTCTTGTGGTGAGGCTGTTGCCCTGAAACAACTTGCTTTCGTCTCCTGGAAAGCAAATCCAACGGAAGGAAATCTCATTTCCTTTCACAAAGCCCGAAACAAGTGTGTGTCCACCCTCAGGAGAGCCAGGAAACAATATCTCACCGTTCTCAAGACCGAACTCTCTTATCTGTCTCCCTCTTCCAAATCCTGGTGGCGTCTGGTCAAATTTGTTTCTGGTGTTTGTTCCCCCTCCATCCCCTCCCTCACCTCAAACGGCTTAACGGCTGACTCCGCACGTGAAAAAGCTGAATGCCTCAACTCTGTGTTTGCCTCTAAATCTTGTGTCCCAAACCCATCCCTCTCTGTACCCACCGTACCCAGTCGTACCCAGCTGCTCCTGGACTCTGTGTCCTTTCCTCCTGACAAGGTGGAAAAGTTTCTGTCAACCCTCGACTCTGATTCTGCAACTGGTCCTGACGGCATCAGCCCACGGGTCCTAAAATCAGGTTATTCCGCTCTTTCACTCCCTCTTTCTGTTCTCTTCACCCTCTCTTTTGCTCAAGGTCATCTGCCATTTGCTTGGAAATCAGTCAACATCACCGCTTTGCACAAAAAAGGTGCAAAAAGAGATCCTAGCAACTACAGACCAATCAGCCTACTCCCAATTATCAGCAAAGTCATGGAAGCCATCATTGGTTCGGATATGAAATAGTTCCTCTTCTCCAATGGCTTGATCTCTGATCATCAATTTGGTTTCAGACCTGGTCACTCTACTCTGGACATGCTGCTTCTGCTTTCTCAACAATGGATGGAGGTCCTCAACGCCAAACAGGAAATTAGAGCTGTCTCCCTTGACATTTCACGTGCCTTCGATACGGTCTGGCACCCCGCTCTACTCACCAAACTCTCCTCCTTTGGTATCCATGGAAATCTCCACGCATGGCTGGCGGACTTCCTCTCTGATCGTAGTCAACGTGTGGCCCTTAATGGGTTTCTCTCATCTCCTCTTCCTGTTCAGGCTGGAGTTCCCCAAGGTAGTGTTCTGGGCCATGTGCTTTTTCTGGTATTCATCAATGATCTCTCTGACTCTCTTGAAAATCCTCTCTATCTCTTTGCTGATGACTCTACTCTCTGTCGCTCCATTCCTCATCCCTCAGATCGGCAGTCTGCAGCCTCCTCACTCTCTGCAGACCTGGACAAAATCACAGACTGGGCAAATAAATGGAACATGTCTTTCAATCCTGATAAATCTCACACTCTTACGATGTCTCTCCGAAAAGACCGACTGGAAAACCCTCCCATCCACTTTCTGAATAATCCTCTCCAAGAAGTTCTGTCACTCAAGCTTTTGGGTCTCACTATTTGCCATGATCTTTCCTGGGAAAACCACATTTCAAATCTGGCCTCCAAAGCCAGTCGCCGACTGGGCATCCTCCGTCGTGCGAAGTCCTTCCTTGGCACACCTGAGCTCCTCACCACATACAAGGCTTTCATCCACAGCTCTATGGAATACTGCTCTCCCCTCTGGTCTGGTGCTCCTGCCACACACCTAGCTCGTCTTCACGCTGTTGAAACCAAAGCGTTCAGAATCATTGGAATCTCCCGCGATGAAGCTAACTTCAAGGGCCTTTCACTCACTCACCGCAGGCAGGTTGGTGGTCTTTCCGTCTTCTACCGACTCCTCTCTGGCCTTGCCCTCCCAGCTCTCTGGGCTCTGTCCCCCAAATATTCCTACAGGTCGCACAAGATCTGCCTGCAACCCTCTTATGGTTAAACTGCCAAAATCAAGACTTTCTGCTCACCTTCACTCCTTCATTCCTCTTTTCTCCCGCCTCTGGAACAAATTCCCTCACTCTCTTCAATCCCACTCCACCCTACAGGTCTTTAAAACAGCTGTTCACCACCATCTCATCTCTTATCCTCCCCCATCCAAAACCTTGATCTTTTCTACCCCCGCTAATTTCGGGCCCCTTGTGTTTTATACCTCTCTCCCCCCCCCCCCCCCCTTCCCACCCCTCCTGCCCCCACGCCCTCTCCCTCCCACACTTCTCCCTGCTCTCAAATGTTGTGGTTGTGTGCTTCCCCTTCTCTCCCCATCTTGGCTTCCGCTCCCTCTTTTTGTATATTTTGTTTGTCTGGTTGATTTGTTTGTGAAATAAATGTTAGCTCTTTCACGAGCCTCGATTCAGTATACAAAAAAAACAAAAAAAACTGCAACACTCCACCGATCTGGGCTTTATGGCAGAGTGGCCAGACGGAAGCCTCTCCACAGTGAAAGACACATGAAAGCCCACAGAATCTTGTTTCTCACAGTCTGAGACTCCTTTAGGTGCTTTTTTGCAAACTCCAAGTCCAAGTATCCAAGTTTTGCAAACTCCAAGTATAAAACACATGGACACTGCTGGTACTTCCAGGAAAGAAAGAAGTCGGTATTTCAAAAAAAAGTGGATTTGGGGTGAATTAACGGAGGTAGAAGAGATCAAGGTTTTGGATGGGGGAAGATAAGAGATTGTGGTGAACAGCTGTTTTGAAGACCTGGAGGGAGGAGTGGGATTGGAAAGAGTGAGGGAGTTTGTTCCAGAGGCAGGAGTAAAGAGGAATGAAAGCGTGAAGGTGAGCAGAGAGTCTTGATTTTTGCAGTTTCACCAGAAGAGGGTTACAAAGTGACAGTAACAGTGACAGTAACAAGGGAGGCATATCTTGAAAGAATATGTTTAACCAGACTCGATGGAGTAATGGTTAGACTGTTAGAGTGTCTGCACTGAGTATGGGCGGTTAGCGTTCTTAGACTTTCCCAGTGTGTGTCCAATTTACCTCAACACAGGTGGTGTGTTCGCTTCATGTTCCGTAACTGGTGTCGCCCACATACAGGACGTGGAAGTCACGACATCTTGTCCATTTTTTTCTGTAAAACATGCCCCTGGAGGGCGTAATATGTGATTACCATTCGACAGAGGGCTCCTGTAAATCCTATAAACGGTAGATCCCTTAGAGAGGCAATTTTTACTTCGGCAGATTCACACACCATGTCGCACCATTAAATGGTCATGATGAGCACCGATTTGCCCAAATACCCGAATGTTTGCTCGTGTGTCTGTCCTGCACGACCCTCCCATCGCAGAACCTGCCGTGCGATGTTCGCGAGCACGTGCGTTGCTCCGCACGTGGCTCGAGACAGCAGCACCCAGTACCGTGCG